>NC_091458.1:53751712-54067096 GCF_027789765.1 Dendropsophus ebraccatus
ACAACAACATCTTACCCCATAATATGCATGCAAAGGCTCCATCACATACTGCATTACCACTGACATCATAGTTTTGCCACAATCCTGAGCTGATCAAACAGCAGTACCTGACAATCCAGTAGTGTGCACACAGGATCCTTCCCAGTCAGAGCCTCATATCCCTAGTGCAGAGATTGCTTCACCCCTCTGCATGGACACACACATTGCCCACCCCAAACTGGAGATGTAATCCATTTCCCAGCCACCTCTGGTGCCAAACAATCAAATCCTCTGTGATGTATTTTGCCTCCACTTATGATAGAGACTTCACTCCTGTATGGTCCATAGATGAGATGTCCTGCCTATCCCTACCTTAATGTAACCTTCTTGAATACAATCTCCCTTACCAGCTTCCATTAAAGATCTTCTGTGCTGGTCACTTATTATATAGTGCAGATTGCCTGAATGTATAGTGTAGTATATAGTCAGTATAGTGCTATGCCCCTGCAGGCTGCTCTGGGCATTCTGCTATATTATTTCTAATGCATACATTGACCACCTGGATACATCTTAGCCAACATAACATGTGTTATATAATATTGTACACTTGCATAACCTCTTTCATGTAAACAAGCATAAGCCTCAAAGCATATGTATTTTATATACAACCTACTATTCCCTGTGCTGTGTTTGCAGAACCTCAGTGCCTATTTGTATAAGCAGTGTAAAGCAGCATGCTCAGTGCCCCCCCTGTCCTTAGATGCCCTGCACTATTACCCCTGCTATTAGTCTGTGCCATGTGCCCAGCTTAGCCATGCTATCACATGTGATGCATTCAGTCTCTACTGTACCTGTTCCTTCTCTGTGCTGTCTTTCCTGTATGCTCTTCACTCCCCTCCTCCTCCTTCTTGTTTTTCCTTACTACCTCCCTCTTTATTATTTGATCAGTGGTCCCCCCTCTGTTATTCCTAGCAGCCAATCAGCAGCTTAGCCAGGAAGGAAGTGGCACAGGGCAGGGAGGCTGCCATCAGGATGGCACATCTCTGCTGAAGGTGAAGGAAAGAGGCAGCTGTGTCTGCACCCTTCTGACATCACCATCTTACAGGACCGCTGTGCAAGAGGAGGAACCTGGGAGGGGGAGATGGAAGGTGGAAGTGGAGAGAGGAGGAGGAGAAAGGAAGCTGGATCCATACACAGCAGAGCTGGGCTTGGAGGGAGGGAGGGAGAGGGTTGAGCCTAGCCCACACTACACACAGGTCTCATCACTTACTGCTAAAGGAGAGGGGGGATTTAAAGCCTCCCAACCATACACAGGGTCAGAGTGGGTCGCTGCAGGATCACTGTGCGGAGGATCTACATCTTCATTCATTTACTAAGAAACCAACATGTATGGCATGATATACTTGGTGAAATAAAGGTTAGGGACTAAGAATCTCTAAAAAGGTAACGTCACACACATTTGTTTGACTATCCAGTTCATCCAAATGGGTTATGCTGCGTTTACACGGAGCGATAATTCGCCCGATCGTACAATTAACGATTTCGAATTAACGATTTTTTTTATAACGATCAGCGTTTAGAGGGAACGATATATCGTATGGAAAAATTGTTTTGCGATCGCTTAAGCCTATCTAGCCACATAGGTTAAATCGGTGAACGAATGTTTACACGGAACGATCTGCGAATTTTTGGCGAACGACCAACGACGATTTGAGAACATTTCTCGCTCGTCGCTTGATTGTTCGCTGCGTTTACACGTACGATTATCGTTCGAATTCGATCGTTATCGTGCAAATTCGCACAATAATTGTTCTGTGTAAACGCAGCATAACCAAATTCCATGTATATTCTGCAGAAAAATACCAATTCTATTTCCAGTTTGGGGAAATGACTGCCATGGAGTAAAGGCTGTATTAAAGGGCAAGTTTACCGAGCCTATTACACAGCTCGATAATCGCGCAGGAATTGTTAGTGATGTCCGTGCAGCCTTTGCTTTAATCAGCAGTCAGCTGCATATCACCTAGTGCGCAGAGAGATTTGACGATTTTTACACATAGAAAGAACATATTGCTTGACTGTTGGCTTGTCACAGTCTATATCACAAGGGGAGATATCTGTATGATTCAGTCCGTGTAATAGGGTCTTAACACTTCCCCCCTCTTGAAGGTTCTAAGACAACAGTAGGACAGAAGTGATGTGCCTAGAAGCAAGGAAAGGTAATACCTTTCCTGTCCAAGGGTAAGCCGTTTAAAGGGAACCTATCATGTTGCATATGGAAAATATAGGAAATACAGTCAATAATTGACCGTCTTTCTTATATGACTCTGGATAAAGTGATATCCATTAGTCCAGTGTGTGTGTGTTTGTGTGTGATCTTATTGGTGATTGATATATTTCTCTGCATACAATCCACTGGACTAGAATCATAAGAGTGCAGGCATTATATCATATATCATATAGTCATATATCACCTGCATCAGCTCTGTAACATACTACCCACATATTAAACAGCATGTACAATGTGGCCGGTTCCCTTTCATCTTTAAGGAACTTTTGGTATGTTTTAAACACATTTTTGATCATTGCATCTAGGATTCCTCAGTATGCCCACAGAGTTATTTCCTATTGCTTATTCTGTAGCACTGTGCAGAGATTTTGCAGCAATTCTCATCAGGTTCTGTCCTTAGTGCAGCTCACAGCCTGATTTTACTCTTTATGATATATGCAGGACCATGTGACTAGTAAAAGATTTTCATCAAAATCAGAATTTGGCCACGACCATACAGTGTCTTTTATCGGCCGTTTGACTTTTTTTGGATGTCCGTCATCTCGCACCCAAATAACGGCCGTTACTTCAAAACAAAGGGCGTAATTCCATAAATAACGGCCATTGTTTCGAATTAACAACCATTATTTGGGCCGTCAAAAAAAGTAATTGTGTGGTCATGGCCTATCTGTGATTTTTATATGACTGCTTGTGACTTTTTTTTCATGTCCCCATCTGACCCATGTCCCCCTTTCAGTATCCCTTGAAGCTGTGGCGTGCAGATTCTAGGCATGCCCTGCCACTGTAATGGTTAGCGTGCTCACTACAGGGTGAACGGGCTGAACATAAGAAACAGAATAGAGCAGCAGGACATGTTTGTACCCACAGTCTATGAATAGCTGGGGCGTGAGGGGTGGGGGCTGTATATAGCAGGGGGCAGTATTGCTGTGGTTGGGTGGAGGGCTGTAAATAACTGGGGGCATTATTACTGTGGATGAGGGGCTATACACAATAGGGGACACTATTACTATGGGTGGGGGTATACAGCAGGGGGCATTGTTACTATGTGTGGGGGTGCACAGCAGTAAGCATTATTACTGGGGTGGGGGTGCATAGCGGGGGCATTATTACTATGGGGCACAACATGGGGAATTATTACTATGTGGTGGTGCACAGCAGAAGCATTATTAGTATGTGGGGTGTACAATAGGAGGCATTATTACTATGTTGGTGGGGATACAATAGGGGGCATTAATACTATATAGGGGTGCCCTGAGGTGGAAAAGGTTGGGAAACACTCCTGCCTCACCGCTGTCAGAACAGAGTTAAGTATATTGGTCTGGCCTTCGAAAACTATTTCAATTTGTCATGTGGCCCCATGGGAGGATTAATTGCCCACCCCTCATATATATTACAGTTGAAGAAGCAGCCTGTGCCCACTAACAGTTTATAACTCCATTTTATATTTAGGTTAAAATTGCAATAAGTGTAGAAACACCATCATGGTACAGGTTAATCATAAGCATGAAGATAAGACCAGCCTGGTTCCTCAATGGCACATAAACCTTTGACTTCATTGCGGAGACCAGAAAGTGCTTATCTCAGGACTGAGAGTATATGGAGGGGCTTTTATAGATATGTTGTGCAAAAAGAGTTCACAATGTTGTGTGTAGCTGCAGTATATACTGTATCTATGTGCAGACATAAACAAGCATCACTTCAAAACAAGAAGGTGAAGTCAAACTATAAAGGACAAGCCAGAACATTATGGAGAAAAACTTCTGCAGCCCCAGCCTTAAGACTAGTAGCTAATGACATAAACCCATCGACCTCTACTTCCCTAGACATGAAAAAAAAAAAGCTAATCCATCATCTTGAAGGAAGCAAGTATATATGAATGACCTCTCCTGAACCATAGAAAATGCACATAGTTTCAAAATAAAGTTAACCATGTAGCTAACATCGCTTTGTCTTTCATCTCTCCCTTCATGGAAGTGGTGACCGATACATATGGTGTATTTTATTAGTCTAACACTAGGGTGGACAAGTTACTGTAGACTTCACGAGCCAGCTGGATAATCCAAAAGCAGTTTGATACGTCTGCCACAGAAAATCATTGTAAAAGAATATTCTGTATTGCCCAGTATATGGTTTTATGTGATGCAAGAAGCTGAATGTCTTGCAAAATAATGATCTGCATAATGTAGTATCTGGATCACAGTGCTTTAGCTGTATCTTTGCTTTTAGGTTTTTATAGAACAAAAGTAGCACCCTGTAGAGTATTAGTCACTATACACAGCACAATATGGCATATGTTTTTATAAAACTGCATTTCCTTGAGATACCTATTTATATTCTGAGGTCCAGATTCAAAGGTTATACACTAGGCACCTAAAAAGTGGTGTCCACCTTTTAGCACCATTTTAGGTCCAACAGTACGCCAGTCTTAAATTAGGCCCCACTACAAATTGCCCCTCCGCATTCACTAAGAGATGCATGTCTCTTCCTGCACCTGCCTTACTGCGGTCGCAGAAATCTACACCTGCTCCTGAGTAGTGAAGATTTCTGCTATGATTTCTGCCTGCAAGCAGGTATAAATCATGGTGAATCAGGTGTTCCCACGCCTCTTTCCCACCTTGCCGTGCCCCCCTACCCGCCAATTGGGCAAGCAGGGAATACGGCTGGCGTGCATAAATCTGCACCTTCTCCCTGGCATATGCGGGAGTGCAAAAATAGTAATGTCCCCCTAAGTGTTGATTAAATTCTCACTAGCTTTAAAATACAGGCCTAGGATACAATGATAAAATGTTGTCTGTTGACCACCACTAGGGGGAGCTTAGAAGCTTACTGTATACTGTACTGTTTTATTATTGCATATTCTACATTAAAGCCAGAAGACAGCCACAATATAATACAGTACTTTATATCTATGCCTGGAAAATTGGAACTCTTTTTCGAATAAGCCTAAGCTGTGAACCATATAGAGCTATTATATATTAAAGAAATTATGTGACTTAATTTTGGAGTTCTTTACATGAAAATGTAATATGGTGTTCACTGGTGGACATCTTCCTTTCCAGGAGTCAGAGAGCAGTAATTTAATACTAGTAGCAATATGATAACTAGAAATTGTTGTTGGTTCTGATATCGAGTGACTTGATAATGATAACAACAGGTCATTATAAGAAGAGGAAATAATGAATGTGACATAGGTGGCAGCATGTTTGCTATTAAAGAACTATGTCTAAGAGGCCCATAGTTAATGCAGCCACATTCTGTCATGATAATTGTCAGGTTTTATATAGAGAACAAACCTTTACTACATAAATTCTTAGATTTTACTGCCATCTTACAGATCCATGCACCATAGTTTTGCACATCTAAACATATCTTATTCCATATTCAAACAGCAAAATGGCTTTAACATCAATGTGTTGCCATGGGTATTACAGACCCAAGGACACTCTGTGTGCTGCTATATGGTAATATGTAGGGAATAATAACAAGGTAATACATGGCAATTTCTCTTCTTTTGTCATGGACTTAAAAAAAAAATTATACTGTAGGTACACCGAGGTACAGTATGGGCAGGTGTATTACAGATCTGTGCAATAAAATTTGGCAGCTTACACAGAGCCGTCTTTCCCATTGGGCAGGGAAGGCAGCTGCCCAGGGACCCATGGCTCATAGGGGGCCCCTCTGCCTCTCTGAGCTGACTGTAAAACACTGACAGACCAAAAGTGATGAGTAATTCACTCCTCTGTCAATGTCATTTTCTCTTGTAAGAACAGGGCCATGGATCGCACCGCAGGGAGCTGTTTCCCTCCACCCCCCAAACACTTTTACCCTGCGACAAGAGGCCGGTGGACATTACAAAAAAATGTACATTTATTATTGTAAGTTATTGCATTGGCTAGGCGGGGTCCAGGGGAATGAGTAGGGTGGCTTCGGCTGTGGCTGGGAAGGTGGGAGGGGTCGTAACATTGGGGGGTGTGGTCAGGGGGAGGGGGCAGTTCACAGCTCTGCCCAGGGGCCCATATTGTTGCTAAGATGGCCCTGATCGTACATAAGGCCTTAGCCCTCCATCCTGAAAATACATACTAAATATTTTATGGGTGTGAGGTTAACTCTTCCTTTCCATGTAGCCAAGTTTTCCCTGTCTATTAAACAAAATTAAAATGTACATTGCAGCCTATAAGTATATTCTCTGCACACTGGTGAACTACAGCACTCAGCTCCCGGCTGCTCCAATGTCCCCTTACTAGAAGTGCTGTGATGACCCCACAATCATAGTGCATGTGACCCAGAGCCAATCACTGACCTTGACAGTGTCTTTTCTCATGAGAGATTTGTGACCACTAATGTTAGCGATTGGCCGCAGCGTCACATATACAATGTATCCCTGCAGCACTTCCAGTAGGGAACATCTGAATGGCAAAAAAATTTTTTTTTTCCACCCGGCCCCAGTCTATATGAATTTTGTTTTAAACCAAGGGAAAAGTCCTTAAATTTGAAGCTTCAGGACTTGTTTGCATTATAGCTACTCATAAGTAGTATGTTTAGGAGGCAGAGTGACCTAAGCAGTCTTTACAGTCTTTACAGTCTATAGGGGTGGGTCTCAAGCTGGCAGCAGGTGTTATGGAGACAGAACAGGATGCTCTATCTTCTAGTGCAGTGCTTCTCAAACTTTTTCTACTGGAGCCTCACCCAACAGACCAAGGCAATGCCTGGGCCTCACCACACTGACAAAGAGGGTGCCTAGGCCTCACCATCTGTGGTGAAACTCCATTTAAAAGCTAAAAATACTGCTAGGGCTACCTTTCACCTATCTCCCAAGCTCTAGATTATAATAAAGCAAGTAATAATGTTGTTAAAATGGAGATAGTTGCAAACAGCAAAAGGACTGTGCAGATCATAGTAACTTTTGTGCAAACTGGCTCCCCAGCCAGGCCTCACCAACAACTAGGGGGCGCCTCACTGGTGAGGCCCGCCTCACAGTTTGAGAAGCACTGTTCTAGTGCATAGTTATGAGTAGCAGGGAGTGCAACAACAGCTTAATACACCTATTTAGAAGTTGAATCGTACGTGAAAGTAATTTAGGAAAATGATTATTGTGCACAGGGTTGCACTATAATCAATTTTCATTTTAAATTACAGTCACACTTTAACAACTGTCCAATGAGCAATAAAGATCTCACATGACGTTAAAGCAAGATTTATTATGTCCATTCAATGTAACAAAATATTTATTTGTTTTCTATGCACTTTTCTATTTGGAGCTCTGCCCGTTGATTATTGTATATAAAGCCAACATAGTCTGCAGCTCTGTACAATGACAAAATCATTGGTTATGTAAAGTAAAAGATTTTTGATAAAGACAACGATAAGGTAAAACATACTGGTTTGCATCCCTGTAAAAGAAACATTTGGCTGGGTGCAAATATGCTAAAATATATTACGAAGAATCAGGGGCACTCATATACATAAGACTTGTACGCCCACCGTAAGTACTCATTATAAAAGAGAAATATTCTAATTAATAAGTAATGCAGCTAGGCCTACAGTTATTATTGTGCCAACATCACATCATTGCCCTTTCAATCCTACTGTTCTCTTTAAGCCAAGTATTTAGGTCTGTTCTAGTAGCCCTGCCAGGGTGCACCATCTGTATCTCCCATATTTATCCTCCTTTCCTGCACCAGTTTTGCACCTCTTGTTGATCACTAATAAGCATATTGTGTGACATTGGAGTTATGATTTCTATCTTCTAACAATTGCTGTATAATAAGCAAAGTGCAACATTGTATCTAAGCAACACATGAACTATGAAGACATCTTCTGGATGATGTATTATGTGATTGTATGTGAATAGATGTGAAAAATGAGTAATCTGGTAGTAATGAAATAAAGATACATGTTTGTTCAAGGAACCAAGAAAATAAGATCTTGTTCAAGAAGAGTCATGCAAGAGTCATAGATTCTAAAGAAGGCTTTGTAGGTCATAAAACTTTATTTATATTGATTTTTTTTACCCTGCAAATATGTCATTGACTAATTATGTGGCACCAGCACCATGCCAGGCATTTAACTGAAGCCACAGTTGGCACAGAATAGCTAAAACGGGACACCTGATGATTGTTTGTCACACGAATTTCCGATATGAGTCATGAAGATAGTGGGATTAGTATAATATAGAACAAATCACATGAATTCATAGATTTCTACAACCTTCTGCTAAAAGACGGGGGTGGTACTGTATTGGCCTAGTGCCATTAGACTGGTTGGTAATGTAACAGACTGGTGCTGATGGACAGGTGGTGGTAGTGTAATGGACTGGCACTAATGGGCAGGTGGTGGTGGTGGTCATGGAATAGGTCCATTAGACTAGTTGGTGGTGTAATGGACTGGTGATGGTAGTGTAATGGACTGGTGCCATTAGACTGGTGGTTAATGTAACAGACTGGCGCTGATGGACAAGTGGTGGTAGTGTAATGGACTGGTGCCATTAAACTGCTGGTGGTTGTGGTGTAATGGAAAGGTGATGGTAGTGTAATGGACTGGTGCCATTAGACCGGTGTTGGTAGTGTAATGGACTGGTACCATTAGACTGGTGGTGGTAGTGTAATGGACTGGTGATGGTAGTGTAATGGACTGGTACCATTAGACTGGTGGTGGTAGCGTAATGGACTGGTACCATTAGATTAGTGGTGGTAGTGTAATGGACTGGTACCATTAGACTGGTGGTGGTAGTGTAATGGACTGGTGGTGATAGTGTAATGGACTGGTACTAGAGATGAGCGAACTGGGTTCGTGTTCGAGTCGATCCGAACCCGAACGTTCGGTATTTGATTAGCTGGGGCTGCTGAACTTGGATAAAGCTCTAAGGTTGTCTGGAAAACATGGATACAGCCAATGACTATATCCATGTTTTCCACATAACCTTAGGGCTTTATCCAGGTTCAGCAGCCACCGCTAATCAAATGCCGAAAGTTCGGGTTCGGATCGACTCGAGCATGCTCGAGGTTCGCTCATTTCTAACTGGTACCATGAGACTGGTGGTAGTGTAATGGACTGATACCATTACACTGGTGATAGTAGTGTAACAAACTGGTGCCAATTAACTGGTGATGGTGGTGTAATGGTATGGAGAATGTTGTGTTGGTACACAGTAGGCTTCTTAATACTACTCAGTCTACTAGTCTCAGTCTACTAGTGTACTAGTCTACTAGTATTGAAGTTTTGTAAATGCAGCAGGATAATACTTCATATCTAGAAGAACACAACTTCTCACCCTGGTTTCAAAAACATGTTAAACAGTTCAATGTACTGACAGATCTGTTAGAACTGCAACTTAAAGTGTTCCCAGCACCTTGTAAGAAATATAAGTAGCTGGTTTTCATTCTTGCAGATTGATGTCTGTTCATTTATCAAACAAAACAGGGAGACAGACTACAAAACTACTAGGGAGACCATGGTGGGAGGGGGGCATACATATATCACCAACCTCAGTTTTATCAATATACAGTCATATCTTTTGCTTGCATCTAAAATGTTCTCATTTTACTGTTTGAAGTAAATCATAACTGAATCTTTAATGTCTATACAGACATATGATTAAATTGATCAGAATTATAGGGTTAAAAAAAGAATGATGGATGTTAAGGTTCTAAAGGTTATTAAGGATATAAAGGTATAATGTTCTGATATTCTCACTATTTCCACACACCTGGTAAAACAGTATAATACCTTTATTCTAGTCCTTAGGACAAATGACATTGTCCTAAGGACTAGAGAGAAATCTGCACAAACACTGGCAGCTCTCTTCGCTTTGTCTAGCTTAAACCAAAGTTGGTAATGTCTGCTGACATTAGCGGGTTTGGGAAACTGTCTTAAGTGTATGGCGGCCTACTAAATGTCCACCAACAGAGGATGTCAGTGCAGACATGTTGGGTTTTGCCAGCTATTTATATTAATTTAGTTTGCAGCATGCAAGTATGTGTGAATGCAGGGCTGTATTTACCACAAGGTGCCTGTGGTCAAGAGCCCAAGGCAGCACCTTGCAAGGGGGCAGCACCAGGGAGCAGGGTGAAACAACTTTTTTTCGTCTCCCACCTCCCGTTCAGACGTGCCAAAAAATCTGGTGTCTTTTTGAGGTGGTGGTGGTTCACAGTATGGCGTTATTGCTCAGGTCTGGTGTGGCGGTGTTAAATGTGGCTGTTACCTACCAATCTACCAATCCTGTGGTGAGAATTCTTTCAGGCAATATGCAGACGGCTCTAATCAATGATTCTATGTGGAAATTGTTTATGTTTTATACAGGTAAAAACCACGATTGAGACAATGTTTCTCCATGTAGAGAAATGCATGTGGCCAAAACCAGGCTCACACTTCTTCCCCAGTAGTCATGTTCTGTTACCAGGATTATTGGCCATACGCCTATGAGTGTCTGTTTTCGGCTGCATGTGGTGACGTACAGTAAATGTGTAAACGCGGCCTAAGACTGATCAGATATCAATATGATGTTCAGAAACTAAAAAATCATGATGCTAATTGGTGAGTGAAGATGGGGCGTGTGCAGGTTTACTGCCTAGTAGCTGGTAATACGGCCCAGTGTAAACGCACCCGTAAGAGATCTCTCATTGTGACATATTGCAGTTATATAAAAAATAGTACACCTTATTCTTACCTCTCCATGCTTCCCCGGTGTCCTCCTGTGGTGTCTCTGCATCCCCCTGCTGATCGCAGCCTTCACAGCCCGCTCATTCAATCACTGCCTAAGATATTTGGCTGAGTGGTCTGTCACTGCTGACATAAGTTTGTCTCGAATGAGGCGGTGGCTGCGGTTGGCGGGGGACCTGGGCACATCTGAAAAGTGTCGTATTATATCAAAAGTTTCCCAGTGCCGTAGTACCCCTCTAAGCTACAGCTCATTATGGGAAGCTGAACTACATAAGTAAACTATTAGTCTAATCTATCCCAGAATCTAAAAATATTCGCAGCGCAAAATGAAGCTCTGTAATTCTGTTTTGCAATTAATTGCCAATGGAATCAATTACAGAGCTGAATAAGTAGCACAGAAATTAGATTGTAAGCCAATTTCTCCATAAGTGACATAGTAGCCTCTGACTGCTCTCATCTGTAACGCTGTATCATATAGCCGCGTGGCACAACTGTATTTAATGAGAATAACCCAGCTTTGATCTATATTCCTGAGACAAGTATGGTCTGTGCCCGTGTAGAGCGAGTCAGTGACAGGCATGCCCTCTTTGCCTAAGGACACACTGGATTATATGTTATTTAGCATCCATTATAGATTAAGCCTGTGAGATGAATGGGTTGCAGGTACATGGACTTACTTATAATGGGATTGCATTGGTTAGAAATGAATTCAAGATATTGTCCAGGATTCACCAACTGCAAATCCTGTTATTAAACCCTGGGTTTATCTGACTATTACAAGCTGTTTACTATATGAGAATGCTTATACCTACAAGGCATGGGTGTACAAAGCAAGCACTATAGAGTAATAACCAAGGGGATCTAAGTTAAGCGAAACCACAACATGTCCCCATTAAAGTCGATGGACATAATCTGCAATAAATCCACAGCAGATGCTACACAACAATTGACATGCTGCAGGTCACGGTCCATTGCTGACTTTATCACGTGGATAAGATTTTTTTTTTTTTTTTTTTTTTAGATCTCTACTATTGTCTTTGTTGTGGATTTTCTGTTGGGAAGTTCCATGGGAACAGTCTACGCCAAGTGCGATGCTTGAACTGTGTCATGGATCCACGGCAACATCTGCAGGTCTTTACCTATAACCACATGGCTGTGTGGGTTTCCTTATATTAGTCATTATTTTAGTTTCCTCCCATACTGTGACTATATAGTGTAGGATGTGAATGCATTGAGTCAGACATGAGATAGGCCTGTACTGTGCTATGGAATATACTATACTGAGTAGCATAGCATAGATCAGGTATAAAGCGCCTAATGCTTTGTATTTCGCAGTGGCGTATATACAATGTTGGATGTAAACACCTGGGGGATCTATAAAACCGTTCTCTGAACAGCGTCTATCTTTGTGAACGCCTCAAATGAGATGCATGTGATTTGTTTGAGTGGTGTGTAGAGCTCCATCTCCTGTGGGACATGCTGTCTCCTGGCTTCTTTCCTGTAGGTCACATGATTGCCTAAAAGCGAATGCACGGGCATATTATGGGATAGAGCACGCTGCGGCGTTGCCGTGGAGACGCATCCTAGCAGCAGTGCATGAAGTCAGAGCTAAAGATAGCTCTGACAGCACAGAGACAGAGATTTATACTATGTGTGTATACTGGTGCCTTACTATCTGTGTCAGCATCCTTCTAGGGTCAGCTCCCCGGCTCTAGGTGTGTAACAATGCAATCTAGAAAACCACAATACATAGTATATTGAGTGATTAGTACATAGAGATGGATTTGGTAATTTTTTTTATTTTCTGCCATAGAATCTGCAATAGTAATTTGAAGCATACCCTCTGATACTGTGGATTTTTTCTTTCTATGCCATGGATGTGATTGCCGTTTTGGATGTGGACTACAATAGATCCAATGCTTTTCTCTTCTCTTCCTCAGGATACATCATCAATATCAGATTGTTGGGGGTCAAACTCCCAGCATCCCCTCCGATCAGCTACTCATAGCAGTGAAGGCATGTGTGTTAGTGTCGCAGCCTCTTCCTTTACTGCAACTCGTACCTGCATCACCGTACTTGTAGTAGTGGTATTTCTTTGTCCAATTCAAGTAAATAGAGTAATTCTGCAGTACCTTGCTCTGTTCCTTCAGACAGGTGATCGGCAAAGGTCCCCGGTATCAGATCCATGTCAATCTAATATTGATGGGGTATCTTGATGGCCTAGCCCATGGGTCTTCAAACTGTGGCCCTCCATCTGCTGCAATACTACATTTCCCATCATGCCTGGACAGCCAAATCCAAAGCTTTAGCTGTTCAGGTATGATAGGAGTTGTGGTTTTGCAACAGCTAGAGGGCCGCAGTTTGGGGACCCATGGCCTAGCCTATAGCCTGTTTTTAACCAGGCACGTGCTTTTCACAATACATCTCCTGGAGCGGATCATACTACTAATATTTTATATATTTTGACATGTTATGTAGTAAGAGTTGCTTATATAGCACCAACATATTCTGTCATCACTCTACAGTGCCTGTCATCAGCGGGACAATTTAAAGGATTTCCCTTATTAAACTAATGACACTTATAAACAGGGCTTACAATAAGAAAAATGTTACCTTTCTTATAGGTGCCTGTGGTGCCAGCGTTATGGAAAGAGCTTGTATTTGCTTGTCCCAAGTGCCCCTAAAGTGCCCTGGGATCGAACACCTCTTCATCCCCCCTCCCCCCCCCCCATCCTGATTGTCAAAGCTCTGGTTCCAGTGCCATGCTTTGCCTAAACCCTGCATTGTACTGAGACAGACTTGCGTTGAGTGGTTGGTGCCGCTATCCGTATCAGGAAAACTTACTACATGGTGCGATAGGGAGATTTTAGGTTCGGCTTTAAAACCTAAGCCCTTTCTGTCTGTTTTTTTTTTTTTTTTTTTTTTTTTGTTTTTAAGTTATGGTTTTCTAATCCTGGATAACCCCTTTAAACAAGAAGAGATCAGCACTTGTATCAGGCATGGGTGTGCATGTCCTATTAGACATGAACGATTTTAAAGACTGTTGTAACCCTTTGTAACCCCAGGCTCAATGTCTTTGTACAATAACTACTATGAAAATAGTATCTCCTGTGACATAACTAAGTAACTGAAGCTCCCTAGAGATTTCATTAGAGTCATTTGGCATGCAGCCTTGTGTTTTCATAATATCAAATACATCGTAAGTGAACTCTAATAGCCTAATGTCTAACGTTGGTGATGCAGAATACTGGAGGTGAGCCTCTGACTGCATCTCTAAGTAATCCAATTCATCTGCACATGTGAAAGCAGCATCAGGTGTATGTAAGGCATGCAAAATTCATAGCAACATCCAGCAGATTAATTATGTCAGGATAGCATTTTACGCTACATAGGCACCATACACTGGCATGCATTATGCCTATTGCTGTGTATTTAGAACTGTCTAGGGGTTGTATCTTTGAGTATACCCAGTATCCAAAGTGATGTAAAAATATACAACTCAGGAATGTCCAGCCGTAGTATTGCATTGGCAGTTCTGTGTTAGTGAAGATTTCAGAAGAGAAGGATTTAGGGGTAGTGATTTCTGACGGCCTCAAAATGAGTCACCAGTGCAACCAGGTGGTAGGGGAAGGAAGCTGGCTCCTCAGGATATGCCATCAATCACTGATCGGCAGGATGCCACTACCCTCCACCCCCACTGATCAGATGTTCGACACAGCTGAATAGGGCTGTTGGCTTCATTCATTGTGCAGCGGTGGTGCCAGATTACTGCAGATAAGCTCACGTTCATTTGAAACCCCCTTTAACTCTCCACACTCCAACATTAATGTGTTTTTGGAAGTTATGAAGTGAGCAACAAACTGACATCTAGAGACAGCAGACAGTAGAAGAACCCTTCTAGTACTTTCCAGGTTCTGGCACAAAAAGAAACGATAGATGAGAAAGGATAGCTGGAAAGGTGGTTGGTGATGAGTTTTTATTGGCTGGCTGTTGTCCAAATGTATGAAAGCATGGCATGACTGGCTTGTTTACAGCCAAGAATTTGATAAGCATGCATGTCTTATTTTTCAGATCCATTTCCTTGATCTGACATTGTGGGCTGGCATGTTGATGGTAGAAGCAGTTCAATTGATGAGCTTTATAATGACTCGTTGCAATCCAATATATATGTTTTATTTTAGAAATTTCCTTAAAGAGTCACTGTCGTATTTTTTTTTTTTTTTGCAGAAATCAATAGTCCAGGCGATTTTAAGAAACTTTGTAATTGGGTTTATTAGCCAAATCTGCCATTATCTGTATGTAAAAAGCCTTTTCCCAGGTCCCCCCCTCCTTCATCTTTTTCATCCACTCTGAAAAATCTGAAAATTGTGACTTGTTGCAGGAGACGTCCCCTGTCTGCTCTAGGGAGAGGGGAGGGGGGAGGAGGAAGGAGGGAGTTAGCCGGCAGCAGAAAGCAGATAACAGAGGATTACAGGCACGGAGCTGGGTGACAGCTGTAATCCGAGCTCAGACAGGTCACTGGTGATGGTCAGAACAGATAACGAGTGAGGGATTTGTAGATTACCTCTTTGTTGTCCTGTTTTGGTCTTTTCTTTAGCTCTCTCCATAGGAGAACAATGAAGACAGGGGGGAGAGCTTCAAACTGCTTTTTCATGATAAAAATGCATTTTTCGGATAATAAACCCAATTACAAAGTTTCTTAAAATCGCCTGGACTATTGATTTCTGCAAAAAAAAAAATCACGACAGTGACACTTTAACCCTTAGACGACCCAGGGCGTATAGTTACGCCATGGAAGTCTGTCCCCAGACGACCTAGGGCGTAACTGTACGCCCTGGGTGTTATTCCCGCTATGAAGCGCGCTCCGGAGCGGCGCGCGCTTCATAGGAGGTGGGGGCCGGCTGCAGTGAGCAGCCGGGACCTCACCGGCAATGACACGCTGCAGCGATCGCGCTGCCGCGTGTCATTAACCCCTTAAACGCCGCGATCGCGGCGCGACCGCGGCGTTTAAGTGTAAGTGACAGGGGGAGTCCCCTGTCACTTACCGATCGGGACCCCCGCAGTGTGACTGCGGGGGTCCCGATCGGTAAAACGGACTGCTGGAGGTCTCTCACCTGCCTCCATGCGGTCCGATCGGCGCTCTGCTACTCTAAGCCTGCACAGGCAGGCTCAATGAGCAGAGCGCCGATAACACTGATCAATGCTATGCCTATGGCATAGCATTCATCAGTGTAGAAATCCAAGTAATGTATGTAAAAGTCCCCCAAAGGGGCTTCAAAAGTGTAAAAAAAAAAAGTTAAAAACACTAACACACTACCCCAAAACCCCTCCCCCAATAAAAGTTGAAATCACCCCCCTATCCTATTATATAAATAAAACATATAAAAATAAATAAATAGATAAACATATAATATACCGTAGCGTGCGTAATTGTCCGATCTATTAAAATATAACAAGCGTCATTGCGAACGGTGAACGGCGTACACGAAAAGAGGGGAAAAAGTGCGCAGATTACCGATTTTATGTTACATTATATATATAAAAAAATTAATAAAAAGTGATCAAAACGTCCGATCTTCACAAATATGGTATTAATAAAAACTAGAGATCATGGCGGAAAAAATGACACCCCATACAGCCCCGTAGGTGAAAAAATAAAACCGTTATAAGCGTCACAATAGTCCCATTTTATTTATAATTAATTGGCAAAAAAAAGGATTTCATTAAAAAATACATATATAACATTAGAGAATCTGTGTAACCTGCATATGGTTGTGTTCGGACTGACCTATAGAATAATTGTATCATGTCGCTGTTACCATATAGTGCATAACGTAGACACAGGAACCTCCCAAACGTTACCATATTGCATTCTTTTTTGCGATTTCACCAATTTATATCTTCATAAATAATATATTTGGAATTCCATCATACATGTTATGGTAAAATGAATGACGCCATTACACAGTACAACTATTCCTGTAAAAAACAAGCACTTACATGGCCTGTAGATAAAAAACTGAAAGTGCTAGAGCTCTTAGGAGGGGAGGAGGGAAAAACGGAAACACTAAGATCAAAATTTGCGCGGTCCACTGGGTCATTTTGGGCCTGGTCCTCAAAGGGTTAAAGGGGTTATCCAGCGGAAATCTGTTTCCTTCAAAATAAACTGGTTTCAGAAAGTTGCCCAGCCAGCTAGTATGTCCAATAATAATTCCACAGGATCCCTCACCTAAAGAATTAGCACAGTGTACAGCAAACAAAAGGTCCCGCAATAAAGGTGATACCCAACCAATTACTGTCCAATAAAGTTCCACACCATCCCTCAAACCAGACGGTGGACACCGCATACAACAGTCCCAATGTTCCCACGATGATAACAATACACAATGGAAGATTATACCCAGAAAAGTCAGTTAAGCTCAAGAGTTATTTATATCAGTTATTTATATCAGATTTACCTCCCCCCTACAGTACCAAAGTCGCAGTTCGCAGTCTAAGGTTGGGTTCAAACTGCTTTTTTGCAATCCATTTAACGTAAACGTTTTATGGAAAAAACGGGTCCAAAAACGGATGCAAAAACGTATGCAATTGTGCGTCATCCATTTTGATCTGTTTTTCCATTGACTTCCATTATTAACAAAACGGGTCAAAACGGATGTAGTATTGACTACGTTTTTCTGTCCGTTAAAAGTAACCAATTAAAAACGGATACATTGAACGGATTGTAAAAACGCAGTGTGAACCCAGCCTAATCTCCCCCAGAGTTATCCACCCTGAGCTTTCTCATCCACTCAGCATACACATCAAGATGTATACTGCACCATTCCTCGATGACCTCCTTCCTTCCCCGATACCACCACCGCTCTGGAAGACTCCCATCTTCTGCTGACTCTGTACCACTTGGCATTGTCCTTCCCTCACCGTCTTCTACCTCGGAGACCACTTGGGCAGCCGCAGACCTTCCTCCATTATTTGCCATCTCCCACGCGCCTCTGGCTCAGCTGTCCTCGCTTTTGCTATCCAGCTTTTCCTCATCGCGCTCAGATGCTACCCTGCTCCGCCTCTCAGGCCAGCTGATCTCTTCCAGCGTCCACCCCTGCATTAACGCAACCAGGCCCAGCCAGACCGCTAATACAGGCATACACATCTCCCTTACTAATTTGGCAGGATCATCCCTACATGCAGAGGCTGAGTTACTGAGGTGAGCGGTGTTATCTACTATGCTCACATGCTCCCCCCCCCGCCCTCAAGCCAGCATGGGTTTCAGAAAGTTATATAGATTTGTAATTTACTGCTATTTAAAAATCTCTAGTCTTCCAGTACCTATTAGCTGCTGTATGTCCTGCAGGAAATGTTGTTTTCTTTTCAGTTTGACACAGTGCTCTCTGCTGCCACCCCTGTCTGAGACAGAAACTGCCCAGAGTGGCAGCAAATCCCCATGGAACACCTCTCCTGCTCTTGACAGTTCCTGTCTGAAACCAGTTCCTGTCTGAAACCAGTTGAAATAAGAAGATTTTTGCTGGATAACCCCTTTAACTCCCTTTTATTTCAGCAGGATGCCACTTGTGCTTTTTGAGATCTGTCAGGAGATTGATAATATCCTAGCTGCTCGACTTCCACTGATCACAAACGTCTTTCATCAGAAAAACTCTGTGGATAAAAATTGTATGTGGAGATAAACAACATAGGGGCTCCGAAGTTATGTGCTCTTCCTGTCTGTGACTTTGTACACAAGAGTTCATAAGGTGATAGTGGTCCAGGGGTTTGTAAAAAAATGTTGTCTACGTACATGCATTATATTATATGAAATCCCATAAGTCTGTTGAAATGAAAGATATTACAGATGCAAATCATTTCAAAGCAGTTCAAAAGGCAACGCCAGCCTCTGAATATTTCCAGCAGACTGCAAAGTATATACATAATATAAAATAGTGTGAAATCTGATTAAACGTCCAGAAAGATGAAGGAGTGTGGTCATAAAGGATCTTAAAATCTCTAATTCCAGTAGTGTCTGTGAAGTGGTTCAGCTGTGGGACATTTTTTTTTATCTTCTAAGCTTTAACAATTCTGCTTTCCATCAAGGTTTAGAACCCTCATTAATAAATGGATTTAATAGAGATGAGGGAGTAGATATAATTCCATCAGTCATATTGTAACATCCTTGTTATCATCTTGGGGGCTGCAGAATATACATGGCATTCATAAGCGATTGCCATTGGCTTTGCTGGATTCATCCATTTTACTTTTCACAACAAATAGATCTCCTAATAATCTCTAAATAATCTCACTTATTTTCTGGCTGAATGTACTTACATACCCTCTATGAGTAGGACCAATCTCTCCCTCAACTACTGTATGTCCTCCCTGAGTCCTGACTAGTAAATAGAAGTCATCCTTTGATAAGTGCAATCCTTTAAGAGCCTTATACACAGCCAACTATTTCTACAAATGTCCCCAATCATTTTCTAGTGATCAGCCATCAAACACTTGTCAGCATAAAAATGGTGTCAGCAGCTTATCTCCCCATGGACACAGAGACTGTGCTGTGGACAAACAATGTACAGTACATCTATAGAGGAGGGAGAATGAATGTAAGAGTGTTCAGTAACTTAAGGAGATTATTCCGGATTTGAATACCATAGCTGTTGTTTCCAAAAACAGCGCCACACCTGTCCTCAGGTTTTCTTCAATTTCACACCATTTCAATATGACTATTGTTAATGAAAGCAAATATTTATCAGGGATGAAAAAAATATTCAATGCACTGTGCATATATGTCTCATATAAGTGCACATATACGTCACAGCTCTTTGAAGTAGTTCAGCAGTTATCGTCAATCAGAGTTCTTATGGGAAATTCATCTGCCCATGTAAAAGGACCCCTGCCCTGTATACACTTTACAGCCCAAACCAACTCCTTCTCTAACATATCACATAGATACAAAAATAAGTATAAAGTGTAATTTAAAGTGGGATTTATACAAAGTTTAGACATGTCATCCAGACTTTTCAAAAGTTTAGATTGCACCAGTTCTTATTCCTGAGATCCACTGCTATCAAAGTTATAGTCAGGTGAAGCGCCTGATTTGACTGATTACAGGAGTCAGGCCCCATCGACTTAAATTGGAGCTGTCTCCTGTAATGAGTTGGATCATGTGGCCGGACAGGCTATAAGTGATCACAGCAGGACGTAGACCTGGTGCAATCCAAAGCGTTACAAATGACAGTAATGCTTTAAGTCTTATGTTTTGCATAGAACAGTATAGAGCTGATAAAAGGAGCCTTACATTTTCAGAATGTGTTATCTGCTGATAAATGCTATATGGCATGGAAACCTACTGCACATGCAGGGATACTGCTCATGCAGAATCAGTCACTATCATGTCTGAAAAGTGGAGTAAAAACTTGTTCACAGACACAGGAGACTTAGGAGCAGCTTTGATGCAATTTGTCTTTTACTGTCATATTAACAATGTTGTGAAGATGCCATGTATGAACATACTGTAAGGAAAGTACTGTACCCAAAGTATGCCTGGAGTCTATCATGCACAGGGTCCTATTCTAATCAACCTGATAGGAAGTAGGATAATGAGCATCCTGCTTTAGGTAGGCCAAGAGAGGGACAAAGGCATATAGTGAAATGACAGCTCATCATACAGTATCAAAAGTCAGATCTGCCAACTTATAGGCACTCGTAATACAAATATAATAGTCACAACCATTGTACATAAATAAAACTGTTACAACTATAAAAACTCAAAATGGTTGTTTCCGACATGTGGGGACAGTCTCCAATATTTTCACCTATCTATGCTATAATATAAGCACACAGTTATTTAGTCGAGCCTACAGAAGTTTCATCATAACTTCAAATATGACAATCAGAATAAATCCCTGAAACAATGTCCTATCGCCAGACATCTAGTGCCCATAACTTGCTATATTATACTTTTCAAGGAAAGCATCCAGGCTCCTCTTGAACTTGTGGAATGAGTCTACCATCATAACATTATGTGGCAGAGAAGCCCATAGTTTCACTGCTCTTACAGTAAAGAATCCCTGTTTGTGATTATGATAAAACCTTCTGGGGCATTGTAATCAGTCCATTCCAAATTAAATAATCCACGGTTTCAAAGAAAAGGTTAAGAGGATCTCAAAGACAAAAGGTAAAATCAGTATTTATACAGAACTGGAAGATTCCTTTAAATGCAATCCATCAGCAGGTTAGGGCATCCTAACCAGTACATACATCCTAATAGGGGCTGTTACAAAGAGGTGCATGGGAGCTTTACTATGGTGCTCTGGTGCAATGCTCTCATGTACTATGTTAATGCGCCTGTTTATTGCACCGGGGGACAGTACCTTACCCATCAGTATACTAAAATGCCACCATTCTGCTCCTCTAGCAATGCCCCCTAATGAATATTGAATTCCACCTCTCTGCAGTGATGGAGGGCTTATGGCGGGTCAGAAGAGGCCGCAGGTAGTGTTGAGCGGACTTGCTGAGTGTTCGTATTCAAAGAACATTGCTAAATCCGAACACCCTGCATTTGATTCCTGGTTGCTGGAGAAGTTGAATGTTGCCCTAAGGAGTCCTGGAAAACATGGATGCAGCCATAGGCTATGTTCACACTACACATGAGACCGGCCGTTCCGTGACACCGGTCACACCGGTCACCGCAGAGTTCTGATGCGGGCGCATCCGTGGGCGCCCACATCAGAAGTCCCTACAGCACAGTATGGAGCGTGCGGCCAGAGCCACTCGCTCCATAGTGTGCACTGACAGGGTTTTCTGCGGCTGCTATTTACTGAATAGCAGCCGCAGAAAACTGACATCTCAGTTTTCTGCGGCGCCGCTAGGGATGCCGGCCGGAGTGTATACCATGTGTATACACTCCGACCGGGATCCCTTCAGCCAGCAGAATTACGTAAGTTCCGTGGAAACCACGGCTGTTGAACATAGCCATAGGCTGTATTCATGTTTTCCTGGCAGCCCTAGGGTTGCATCCAACTTTTCCTGCTGCCAGGATTACAATGCAGAGCGTTTGGGTTCAGAGAACATTGCCAAACCCGAAAAGTACACTACTAGCCAGAGGTCCACTTTAAAGAAAGAATCTATGAGAAAATTCTATTCTCTGCAATGGTTTCACTGTGTACATGCTGCATACATAGCAATAATGCCCATCATCACGTACATATTCCCAGGTAGATACAGTCCCATACTGATAGAAAAGATTTAGAGTTGGGACCTGTTATTATCCGTCACATCATTGTTAAAGTATCCTCTGCACAGTTCTCTGTCTGTGATTTACCAGCAGCTACTGGCCTTGTATCTTTATCAGCCCAAGAAACCCGCAGTACGTTTATTTCTGTTCAGTCTTGGCTGAAGGGGTTAATATTAGACGTTCAATGTTCCTCTGCTATTTAAGCTTCCGTCTATTCACGGAAACCCTGCAAATTTCCCCCCATGCACAAGCAGCAGCCAGTCAGCTGCCGGATCCAGCCCACCTCCGCCAATCACAGGGCACTACACTTGAAAACAGCTAACTCTGCCATAGCTTCATTGGTAGGCACATGGTGGTGCTCAGTGCTGATTGGCGAAGGACAGGCTTGGCACAGGTGTTGCTGGGAGATGTTGGGAGGCAGAGCAATGTCTCCAGTCAGACATGAAAGCAAGTTAGAAAAAAAAAAAAAGAAACAACAAACTTCTTCAGCGTGTGCTGCCCAGCCCTTATTCTCTTCCACAGCACACACAATTCTATTCTGCGACACACTAATGCTGCAGTGCGACCCTGAGATACCATCATGCTCGCTGCGCTTATACGTCTTATCCCTCTACCTGCCCAGTAATTACCCTATGTAAAAGAAGTTCCTAATATGTATACTTGCCACTAGTCTAGGAAAAACCAAAGTGTATATAGTATATCTTTATACTATAAATTTGAATGAATATTTGATGTCACATTCATATACCTATGACTGATTATGTAATGAATGTGCTTAGTAATTCTCTATCTGATAAGGCTTATTATTGTCGCTAATATACATATAACACTTACATTTTGGCATTGAACTGCTGCTGCCTGTTCTTTACAGATTTATGCCCTAGATACATCCACTCCTGGCATATACTCAGCCGCCACATGCTGCTTCTGCCTTTAACATTACTGCAAAGAAGCGTCTGTCCCATAACCGAGCTCCAACATCGTATATTCCTGCCCATCTCACCCCATGTTACTGCAGTGCTGAATTCTGCCCCACAACACTCTATCCTATCCAATAACATTGGAGTGCTGTCCTGACTGGAGTGTGAGCAATAATTCTTAGTATGTAACCTGTCTTTACCTAACCCATAGTGCTGACTGAGGCACTCAACTTCTTCAAGGGGGGGTCCTTTAATTTTGTTATTAGTGCAGATGCTTGGACTGCAAAACGCGGAGTAATAAATCATCGCCCCAACATCTGCAGATTACCCAGTCGACATTTTTACTGCACATCCACATGTAGCACATTGACTTAGCTATACAGTACCTATTAGTTGTAGAACTTGCACATCACTGATCTGGGGAGTCATTTTAAAGACCCGTCAGTGTATTGGCATCTACTAAACTGAGAACATACCTGTAGATAAGAGAAGTACTGATGACTTTAATATGTTTGATGTCTGTCTGGATCTCATCCAGTTGTGATTTGTAATTTCCTCTCTGATTTTCACATTTTTATTTGGGTCTGAAATTTGAATAATGTACAGACCAATCTCCTTGCTTTGAAAAACAGATATTATATGAGAATCATGGTAATGTGGGGCCCGGTGGAATACATGTGGAACCCACTATAGTGGAGATAATAAAGTGGCCCATGAACACTGGTGTTGTGTGGGTTTTGTATGAAGGGGAAGGAGTCCAAGGCTGGGGTAGTAGTCGGGATACAACAAGCATCTGGATACTGTTTTGTCCTATTTTGTCTTGTCCTTTGGATGTTACTCTGCTACACAGTGCCAGGCTGACTTATTGACTATTCAGGCATTAGGGCAATGCCCAAGGTTCCGTGGCTTAAAGGGACCATAAACTTTTAGTAAAGTCAATGTGTAGGTGAAGGGGGCAGCTAGACGGAGCGATTAATGATTAATGACTGACGATAAACGATTGCAAACAAGATTGTTTATCGTTTAGGTACATTTACACAGAAAGATTATTTGACAGATTATCTGCCAAAGATCTGAAGCCAAAGCCAGGAATGGATTTGAAAAGAAGAGAAATCTCAGGCTTTCCTTTATGACCTGATCTCTGTTTTTAGTCTGTTTCTGGCTTTGGCTTCAAATCTTTGGCAGATAATCTGTCAGATAATCTTTCTGTGTAAATGGACCCTTAACCTGAAATCGCTCACCATATTACACAGAACGATGGTCGTTAGATATGATCGTTACTATGATCATTACTATGATCGTTATTGCGAATGTTTCTATGATCGTTTACTCCTTCTGACCCCAGCAAAACAATGGACAATGTGCAGTTACACTGAACGATTAGTGAACAAATGCGGAACTTGAGCAAACGAATGTGGAATTACAGCGAACGATTCACGACAATTTTAGGTTCACATCTAAATCAACGATCAACGGCATACGAATGATTTTTCGATTGTTGCCTGCAATTACACATAACGATTATCGTTTAAATTTGAACGATATAACAATTTTTCGCACGATAATCGTCCCATGTAATAGGGCCCTAAGGGGCACATGATCTTTTATATGCAGGGTACAACATTACTCTCAGCCCTCCCCTGCCTCAACATCAAATGTAAAAAAAAACTAGCATGACCTGAAATCTAAGCAAGAGCAGCAGGTCAGACCTATGAACTGTGATTCATGACACAGGCAAAACATGTTCTGCTAGGAAGAAGTTTCTCACATTTATGCAAGATATCGTATAGGTGCATAAAGACATATTAGTCTAGGGAAGAAAGCAAGTGTAAGCTTGGGTTAACAACTTCCAGCCTCTGATCAAACAGGGGTCAATGTGATTGTACTGCATGTACAGTACTACAGAACATGTTGGCACCACATATCAATATAGCACTAGTAATTCATGTCATTAGATTCCAAAAGCAGAATGAAGAAGATGTAAAAAAAAAAAAATCCTGTTCACAAATGATGCAAACGCATGAAGCATCTGGTAATGGGACAGTTTGTATGTATTGAGGACAAGGATAATTAAAGGATGTGATGGGCACAGCCAGTAGGATGGCACCTCTGCAATATGTAGGGAAATACATAAGGGAATAGAAGGAGGTGAAGTTTGTCGTCTTTGCAAAGTTGTGTTTCTTGTCTCACTGAAAAGACATTGCTCTGCCTCCCAACATCTCCCAGCAACACCTGTGCCCATCTACTTTGCTACCAATCAGCCAGCAATACTCCAATACCCACCAATGGAATAGTGTGGGTATGGGCTCTTTACTATACATATAGCAGTTAATTGGTGAGACAGGTCTGAAAGTATCTGGTGATTGGGGCTACTCATAGGGGGAGGAATTCTGCAGAGTTTCTCTTTGTAGAACAGAGAGTAGCGCAGAGCACCCAAACATTATAAATAAAAGATGCCTGCCAGCCAGTCGCCTGCCTCCCCCTGGGCTGACCTGTCTCTGACAACACTCTGGACACAGGCACTCCCTGCCTCTCAACAGCCCTCTACAACACGAGATATGAACAGTCTCCAATGAGAGCCCATAAGGGTCTCCTATCCAGCCAATTGAGCTCCACTCTTGCCTTGCCCAATCCTGGGTTGCAGTCAGGCAGTACTGTTCACCTATCATTGGAATGGTGCAGCACAATTGGAAGGCTGGTAAGGGTGTTGTCTGGAAGGAGATGGGTGGGGACAAAATACGTATTCAATGGTCCGAGGTAATAAATGAGGGAGGGAGGCGAGAGTGTGTGGGAACACGTGGACAGGAATAGCAGCATGCCGTGTCAGCATCTTGGCAGAAGAGCACTGCTTATGTGACACCATGCTGGGAATCTTAGAGCCTAATCTGATTTTTGGACTAGCTATACTGTGTGCACTCATATACTCAGAGTATCATTGTATATACTGTAACTGTCTCTGCTTATAGCTCTGTAAATGACTCCCAGCATGAGGATGATCTGCAGTTCTCAAGATTCCAAGTGCTCCTGTATGCTGGAAGAGAAAAGACCGTAACGCTCCATAAACAGCCTTATATTGATTTACACATCATATCTGCAGCCTATACCGTATGTATGAACATACCCGATATGTGTTTATTCATCAGGGCATGTGCATGTTTTCTGGTTAATAAACACCTTTATATTTAGACTGTATGTTGAAGCAGTGGTCTTCTATCTCCAATAGTTTTCTAGGGGTCCATACACCACGATGTGGACTGCTGGGCACCCCTCCTCGTCTGATAGCTACGTGAGTGCTGATGATTTTTTTTGGTCTCATATATCTGCCTTGTGTTTTAGGTGTGCACCAGCTTCTGCTGTAACACTACATGTTCTTTATATATCTTAATGTATTGCATTTTTTCAGATTCTAAATTATGCTTGTTAGACAGCGGTGGGCAATGTAGGCATCTTAGGGCTTATACAAATGACTGTCGGACCTACAAGAGGACAAAAATAGATAAAAAATCGATATGTAACCTTCTTCCGTATTCACAGTCAAGCAAGCTGATTCACATCTCGGATTTTTACATATTCTCTCATCTATATATTATGTCAGAATCTGTTTAAACTGAGATTTAAGGGAGATCAAGCTGAACAATGGGGAAGATGGAGAAGAGCTTCCATCACCAAATGTGAGTAAAGCTTGTGGAAGGATCTCACACAGAGGATGTGCTGCGTCTTGTCACAGTCATTAGGAAAACACGGTAAAACATTGCGGACAGCATG
The DNA here is from genome assembly GCF_027789765.1 of Dendropsophus ebraccatus. NCBI lineage: Eukaryota > Metazoa > Chordata > Amphibia > Anura > Hylidae > Dendropsophus > Dendropsophus ebraccatus. The sequence goes on from NC_091458.1 coordinate 53,778,546, forward strand.
CAGCTCTTGAGGAAACATCTTTCTTTTGCTGCAGCACTTTTATCACATCCTTCCCTGTAGACAGACGCATTTTACTAACAGAGATTCCAGTGAAGCCTCAGCTCCTCTAACAGAAACATTATACTTGGCAGCACATGGGCTCTCCTGCTGCGGCGCTGCAGTCTTGGAATGACAGCCTGGGCTTTTCAAGTACCACATTACTATTCACATTCCAGGGCGATAAAAGAAAATAACCGTAGCTTTATGATATTCTGTGATTTCAGGGGGAGAATTGTTTTGGGCATTGGACGTAGTTTACTGGGCATGAGAAATGTTGCAAGGACGATGCAGAAATTAGGAGATTTTGGATGGAGATAGGTTAATTCTTTCCAGTAGTCATATGTCATGTATTGTGACAAAGATGCAACGAAAAACAGGCTTTGCCTGGTGCTATATACATATACTTGCTGACCTACTCATCTCCATTTTTGTGTCTACATAGATTCAGTATGCTGATCAAAAATATATACAAATCAAGTACCAGTATATACTACACAACCACCCTATGGGTCCAGTATTCAGTATACAGACAATGCAATACAAAACCATTTGATTACTAACTATAGAGAACAGCATATCCAGAATGCTGCACACATTTAACAGGGGTTCTATAAACTGATATATATTAGTGAGGAAAGATGAATGCAGCACTCCAATAACTCCATAGTGACACCAAGCAGTGTAACAACCTGTGACCTCTGATATGATAGCCATGCAGAAAAAGACGTCACCACCGCACTCTGTCCCAATATTTCACCAATATCAAAGCCACAACTTTTAAGTGGCTTTGATTTGGGTGAAATGAAAGCACATTTGTTAAAAATTGGATGGAGTGTGCCGGTGAATTCTCTTTCTGTGTATGTGTATATATATATATATATATATATATATATATAAATCATTACATAAAGCTAGGGTTGGGCCCATATACCAAATACCACCACATATCCAAATTGTGCCCATTCTGTGCCCAGCAAAGGACCGGACATAGTCCCTATTAGACTACAATTGGTCCTTTGCATTGAATGGGCACAGCTCAGGAACATGGCACAAAGGTCATCAAACCAATATGCCGACACATACCCAAAATGTTGTCCACTAACAATTGTTAATATACCATGATATACTTTTTGTTACACTTTCTAGCTGATTTTAAAAATCAACATAATTTATTTTCACATTTCAACTAACAAAAAACGCATACGGCCACCCATAATCTGTAAACAATGACATAGAAATACATTTAATTTTTTTTACTGCACATTGATAATGACAACTCAAGGCTACAATACCATTACCCGGTTTTAAAGACATGTTATTGAATTGAAGGTTACAGTACATTGTATGCCTGTCTAAATAGATGGATTATCTGACTATTAGGAATGGAAAGGATAGCATGTGGTATGGAGAGGTGTTGGGACATATCAATGAGAATGGCTTAAGAGACTGTCAGAGAAGGGTATTATAGAAGTGTAACAGGGACACAATAACAATGTATGAAGTCTATAAAAGGGAATTGTAAGAAATATAGTTTATGTGCATTACATATAAAACCACCTAATAGTGTGTAGTCCATGAAAACATCTGTGACCCATCAAGGCATGGAGTTATGGTGTTCGCCGCAGATCTTTTAAGTCCTGTAAGTTTTGGCTCCTTGGATAACACTTTTTTCCAGCACATCCCACAGTTGCTCAAGATTGAGATCTGGGAATTTGCCAAATCAAAACCATGAACTCACTATCACATTCGTGAAACCAATCCTGAGCTATTTTTGCAGTGTGACATGGGCATTATCCTGCTGAATGAGACTGCTGCCATTAGGGAATACCACTGCCATGAAAGGTAAGTCAGCAGTAATATTCAGGTAGGTGATATGTATTAAAGGGAGAGCCACATAAAGACCAGGGCCCAAGGTTTCTAGAAGAACATTATCAAGTGCACCACACTGCCTCCACCAGCTTGACTTCTCCCAATATAGCATACTTCCCTGGCACCATCTCTTCCCCTTGTCAGGGACACACATGCATCTGCCTTTACTCCCCACTCTAGTCCTTCATTCCACACTTCCTAGGCTAGTCTTTATTCCCCACTCCCTAGGCTAGCCTTCATACCCCACTCCCCAGGCTAACCTTTACTCCCCTCTCCCCAGACTAGTCTTCATTCCCCACAGCCCAAGCTAGCCTTCATTCCCCACTCCCTAAGCTAGTCCTTCATTCCACACTCCCCAGGTTAGGCTTCATTCCCCACTCCCCAAGCTAGTCCTTCATTCTCCACTCCCCAGGCTAGTCCTTCATTCCCCACTCCCCAGGCTAGGCTTCATTCCCAACTCCCCAGGCTAGACTTCATTCCCCACTCCCCAAGCTAGCCTTCATGCCCCATTCCCCAGGCTAGCCCCTTATTCCCAACTCCCCAGGCTTGTCTTCATTCCCAACTCCTCATGCTAGCCTTCATTCCCCACTCCCCAGGCTAGTCTTCATTCCCCACTCCCCATGCTAGCCTTCATTCCCCACTCCCCAGGCTAGTCCTTCATTCCCCACTCTCCAGTCTCCATTCCCCACTCCCCAAGCTAGCCTTCATTCCCCACTCCCCAAGCTAGTCTTGATACCCCACTCCCCAGGCTAGTCCTTCATTCTCCACTCCCACGCTAGTCTTCATTCCCCACTCCCCAGGCTAGTCTTCATCTCCCACTCCTCAGGCTAGTCCTTCATTCCCCACTCCTCAGGCTAGTCCTTCATTCCCCACTCCCCAGGCTAGTCCTTTATTCCCAGCTCCCCAGGCTAGTTCTTCATTCTCCACTCCCCAGGCTAGTTGTTCATTCCCCACTCTCCAGGCTAGTCCCTCATTTCCCACTCCCCACTCCCATTTTTTAACTTCCTTGACCCATTCATTAGTTCACTGGTCATCCTTCTTTGGAGCACTTTTGGTAGGTACTAACCACTACATACTGGAAACACCATTTTAAAGATGCTGTGACCCAGTTTTCCAGCCATTACAATTTGTCCCTCGCCACAATCAGACCACTGTCGTATTTTTTTAATTTTTTTTTTTTGCAGAATATCAATAGTCCAGGCGATTTTAAGAAACTTTGTAATTGGGTTTATTAGCCAAATATGCCATTATCTGCATTTAAAAAGCCTTTTCCCAGGTCCCCCCCCCCCTTCCTCTTTTTCATCCACTGCAAAAAAAAATTGTGACTTGTTGCATCAGACGTACCCAGTCTGTTCTATAGAGAGTGGAAGGGGGAGGAGGAAGGAGGGAGTTAGCCGACAGCAGAAAGCAGATAAGAGGATTAGATGCACAGAGCTGGGTGACAGCTGTAATCAGAGCTCAGAGAGGTCAGTGGTGACTGTCAGAGGAGATAAAGGGCGATGTATTTGTAGATTAACTCTTTGTTGTCCTGTTTTGGTCTTTTATTTAGCTCTCTCTATAGGAGAACAATGAAGACAGGGGGAGAGCTTCAAACTACTTTTTCATGATAAAAATGCATTTTTCGGCTAATAAACCCAATTACAAAGTTTCTTAAAATCGCCTGGACTATTGATTTGAAAATAATATGTAATATGTAAATAATTAAATACAGCATAGAACCTTCAGCATAACATCCATAGCATATATGCTACAAATGAACATACCATGAATGTGTTTTCAGGAATTTTCATCTATAGGGATGCAATCACGATAGACTCTCTATGGGTTTTCTCTCAAACCATTCCCCACTTGCACGGCTCACCAAGCAGAGCTGAGCAGTGACCATCAGATAGAAATAGGTACAGTGATTAGTTGCCCATTTGGGTTTGGTCGGGGTCTCAGCATACCCCCATTGATCACAACTTATATGATATGTCACTATGACGTGTCAGAATTTCAATTTTTTTTTTAAAGATACAGAAACCCTTTAAAGGGAATCTGTCAGCTCTACATCATGTTTAGAGCTCAAGTGGCCTTGACTGATTGATGTACAGGGTTCATTGCTGGAAGTCAAGCCCTGTATATCAATCATACACTGCAGAGAAGGGTGGTGGATGGAGGCGGTATGTATCCTTAGCTCGGCAAAGCCTCCTTCCCACTTCAGGTCTGAGCGTGATATAGAGCTGACCGATTTCCTTCAAGAGAACATATGCAGTAATGTACTGTATGTCTCTAATAAAGGGATCATATCATAAAGGCAACCCCAAGATCACCACAGGATAGGCCTTTCTTATTCCATTGATTAGCTGTTATTGCTGGGGAAGCCTCCCACACATTTCCCTCATAGCTGCCTCTGCACAGAATATTCTCCATTCTGCTTACAGTGGTGTGTACCACGTGGGTGACAGAAGACGCTCCGGTGTATGCAATATCATAGGTTTTCAGTCTTTATCACAGCAACCTTTACACAGCAGGTTAAAAAAATGCAGAACCACAGGGGGCTGTCATCATGACTAAGGGCTGATTCACCTTGAAATGCGTTGGCCACCTGAGGTTCTGTGCTTTTAAAGAGAATGTACCATCAGGTACAATCGCTTTAGGTGTAGCTTATAAAAAAAACACGCTGCAGTCCTTTTTTTGAATTGTGGCCTGGTTCCAGCACATGGCGCCGGTCTATTACGCAGCACCAGTGGGAGGAAACCCCCGCCCCTCTGGGACGTGGCTCCATTAGAATCAATGGAGCTGCATCACAGAGGGGCCGGAGTTTCCTGCCAAAGCGGCCGGCCGACCTGCCAGTACTTCAGGTCCGACTGGTGCCCGGTAATACCCTGGGGCTGTGTGCTGGAACTGGGTCGCGATTCAAAAAAAAAGAAAAAATAGAAGAAGATATGGTTTTCACCATTATTTTGTTAATAAAAACATTTTGAGCTCTCTTTTCCTTGACTTTCATTCATGTAAATTGACATTTCTTATAAAAATCATTTAAAAATGAAAATCAGAAGTTGATCGCAGCAAGTATGTGTAATTAAGAAGTGTGATAATCCTGTTATTATTAGATAGCTGCTTGTTTTCACATGAGCTGCTATGGCTAGGGAGATGAAGATTCCCCGTTTACAGGAGGGTGAATTTCTCCCTGCATAATTCAGGAACAGAAAGTAGGAACAACGTGCTAGAACATTTGCCTGTGAGTAGAATGATGTCAGAATATATCATTTATGTTTACACTGTAAATGTAATGTAAATGTACACATCTATAGATGCATTATATGTCGAATGGGTTTACCCTTTGATCTGGAGGGATAAATAAAGAACATTGGGAATATTTTCAGTGTTTGCTATAATAACTTTGTACAGTCTATGGCTATGTTCACACTCTGTATTAGACCGGCCGTTCCGTGACCCGGCCGGGTCATGGAACGGGCGGTCTCTGCCCGGAACATCCCAGCCGGTACTGCAAAAAAACGGATGAAAATATGCATGGAAAAATGGATGCATTTGTGCGCATCCACTTTGATCTGTTTTGCCAAAATGGATTGCAAAGATGTAGTGTGAACCCAGCCTAAGCTGTGCACTCTGGAAAGGACAAAGTTAAGACATCATTCTAATGAGGTGAAAGAGTCCATTAACAGATATACCTGTCTACAGGTGTGGAATTTTTAACGCTATAATTTCTAGAGCACATTGACCTATAGGCACCTAAAGTGCAACTAAAGAATTTAAAGTGTAATTGTCATTTCAAACAACTTTGCAAAAATCAATAGTACAAAGGAATATAAGAAAGAGAGAAGTAGAGTGAAGATGGGTTTGCAATGCCCGTTATAGCCTATGGAAGGGGGAGTAGCCGAGGGGAATGAGTGAGCAGGAAGAGATAAGAAACAACCTGTGCGATGTGCAGACTTTCTGGAAAGAGATAAAGTTGGAGTTATATGTAAGGCCCCGTTCCCACTGAGCAACACTAGCGGAATTCCGCGGCGGAATTGTCCGCCGCAGAATGCCGTTAGCCTCCCGCTCATAATGGGAGTCTATGGGAGGCGCGCGCTCCTGCCCTGTCCGTGCTGAAGAATGAACATGGAATTCCGCTAGTTTTGCTCAGTGAGAACGGGGCCTTAGACTGCTCAGCGCTGGTCTGGAAACCTCTGAAAGTTTGCTACTGTGAAGTAGGATTGCAGGATGTTGTTTTCAGTGTGTGTATAGAGGGAGAGATTTATCAAACACAGTGTAAAGTGCAATTGTCTTAGTTGCCCCTAGCAACCAATCAGATTCCACCATTCATTTTCCAAAGAGTCTGTGAGGAATGAAAGGTGGAATCTGATTGGTTGCTAGGGGCAACTGAGCCAGTTTGACTTTACACCATGGTTGATAAGTCTCCCCAACAGTGCATAAGAACCAGCACAGAAGTCAGTCAGAATCCACACGGCTGCTGAGCATAGGCAATCAGACAGAGAGATGGAGTTTGCAGGGGGTAACCAGGGCAGGGGAGGGGGCAACTCCCGGCAACCCTGCCAATCAGTTTTGGAGGGTACCCATCCTCCTTAATGTTGACTGCTGTCATACTATTTGCAGTGGTGATGAATTGTACAAGGCTGCAGTCTCACTATTTCAACATAGTACAATGATACAAGCACACAGCAAGTAAATACCAAAGGATATGTGGGACAGAAATGGGGGCAGATGCCCCTTCTATCAGCTATTTGTCAGAGAGGCAGGGGAGATGGACTCCTGCCAACTTAATATAAATGGCTTATCCAGAGGATAGCAAATCAATTTCTTCAGGCTAGATAACCCCTTTAAGCAGAATAACCTCTTCAAGACCTAAAGCTTTCTCAACCAGGATTGAGTATGTTCTTGTGTTTGCATCGGGTTACTCCAAGTACTCCAGTTTCCTTCCACGCTCAAAAACATACAGATACTGTAGGTGAATTTGGAATTTAGACTATAAGCTGCAATGAGGACAGCGGGCGAAATGAGTGGTGACAAGCTCTGTCCAGCACTGTGCAATATATTGATGCTATAAAAATAAACTAATTATTCTTAAGGAATTATTAATATTAAGAAGTAGGGGACAATTACAGAGGAAAATATCAGACTAAACAGGGCTTAGGTTTGTTGTATGTAAGCATAGGGACACAAAAGTCAACAGAGAGCTGTATACTGAAATCAGCAAATTACAAGCAATACTATTTACACTATTTTTTTGTCTTTTTATGCACTGGGGCAATAAAAAATTTGGTGGCTATAACCTTTAAATTACACTTGTAAATTAGTTCTCAAGACCACAGAGGTGAGACGAGGGATTTAAAAGCTGTATTAATTCATCCGTCAACTAGCCTTTTTTTGCCATTTCATTACTAGTAATTTCGCTGCCTGTATTTGTTACCGTGTAGCCCTCATTTTAATTTAACTCACCAGAGACCACAGGCAGCCTGGCTGCTAAAAAATTTACAACACCGTGCCCTGGAGCACAGACATAAAGCACTCTAAAAAGACAGGGGGAGTAATTACATTTTTGTTTAGAATTAGCAAAATCAAAGGGCGGGAAGGAGAGGGGGGGGGATACATGTCACCTTCAAAAGCACTTCAAACAATTAGTCAAGCAAGGATACTACTAAAGATTATTCTGTAACTAGTGTAAAATACCGGAACAGTGGCACCAGATTCAAATTAGTTTCCTTTATTTATATAGAGATTAGCTTGGCATTAGTGATTAGTCAGATATCATTGCCTAAAAATCACAAATCTTATTTGAAGTCAGTTGAATTGTTAGGAATGGCATAGTCCAATGGTGCCCAGCTCTGACCCGATCACAGGCTATGCCAGGGCAAAGTAGCTCCATCATGTGAAGGTAAAAACAAGCGGATCAGTCACTGCAGGGGCTCTTCTGCTTTTTGGGTTATTAATAGTTGTCATTGATGGGACCTTTGCAATGAAAACAATGCAATAAAATTGATTGAGTGGGTTGTCCAATAACTACAGATGGCCACTTACTACTTCAGTTTTCAACTATTTTAATAAGCGAATGTATTAAGTATACATTCATCAGGTTTGTTCCATGATCATTAAGACCCAAAGCAGTAGTAACAGGTGGTCAATTCTCTCTTTTTCACTACTAGGGAAATTGCCATATCTGCCCAATTGCATTATTACAAAAGTGACAGCCATTTTAGTTAGACTAGGTTCTTATTGTATTGTATTGTTTCACTGAATATAAAGTGTAGTCGACTGTACATAAAAAAAATATCACTGCAACGTGAAAAAGGATTCTACTATATGTATGACATTCAGCGGAATCCTTTCCTATAAAAGTATAAAAAATGTTAAACATGAACATATGCGCAATGTGAACCTAGCCGCTACTTAGCAGACATATGCTGGTATCTCTGTAAATAAATAGGAGAAAGTTTAAGTAAAATGTAATCACTCTCACTTCTTAGAAGCAATAAGACTGGGTATACATATGTAAATCTTTACAGTTTCATACTAAGATGAGCAAAGTGCAGCACTGGCTGTGAAACTGTTTGGATTATAATAGAATATCACATTATATGTAAATGACTGATATAATATTAACTGAATCTCTATGTATAAACCATAGTGATACTATAATAACTCTGCAGGGCTGGGGGAATTTTAAGTTCACTGTCACTTCTCTCAGTTGGATATATAGTAGGCGCCATTGACAGGAACCTCTATTAGGTTAATGGCTGCTCACTGTCTGTATGCAATCATATGTGCACTCATTTATAGCATTCCCTATATCAAGACAAAGAGCCTTGTGGTTGAAATGTTATCATTTTGTATAAAGAAAACTGATTAAAGGTCATGCTGCTATTTTTGTTTTAGCTGTTTATATTCTAATTGCTTATAGATTTGAGAACTTAAAGGAGTACTCAGGGCAAACAAAAAAAAAAAAAAGCGTTGGCAGGGGATGGTGAGAACATAATAATGAAGTCATACTTACCTGTTTGGATGCCTTGCAGCCGTAGCGTAACCGACTGGTCAACCTCTGGTCTCCTGCATCATCATCATCATCATCATCATCATCACCACGGTACCACAAGAACTACCCACTCAGCCAGTCGGTGACTGCAGAGGCGCCCTGCCTTAGTCGCTGACTGGCTGTGTGGGCATCTCTGAGCAGGGCCTTGACATCATAGGACCTGGAGATACAGGAGACCAGTGGGTGCCCATGAGCAGTGGTGCTGCAGGGGCACTAGGACAGGTAAGTATCACTTCATTATTCTGTTACCACCAGCCTCTGCCCTCTCATTTTTTTTATATTTGCTCGAAGTATCCCTTTAAAGGGGTACTCCAGCGGGGGTGCACTTTTTTGCTGGGACCGGGGAGGAGGTGGCTGAGGGAAAAGACGTCCACTCACCTCCCGGTTCCAGCGGCGGGTCCCGCATCGCGGCGCTCTGGTGCCTGATTCCCGGCCGCTTCCTGGTGTCTGATGCGGGCCCGAGACGTGACGTCTCAGGTCCGCTCAGCCACTCAGTGACAGAGACGGGATCCGTTTCAAGTCCGCTCAGATCTCGGGCCCGCGTCAGACACCAGGAAGCGGCCGGGAACTGGGCACTGGAGCGCCGCGATGCAGGACCGTCGCTGGAACCGGGGAGGTGAGTGGACGTCTTTTCCCTCAGTCACCTCCTCCCCGATCCCAGCAAAAAAGTGCCCCCCCGCTGGAGTACCTCTTTAAGTGTGACATGTTGCCAGTTGAAAGGGGTTTTCCGGTATTAAAAAAGTAATGGCCTCTACTTAGGATAGGCCAGCAAAATTTGATATATGGTGCTCCGACCACCATGCTGTCTGTATATCTGACTGTGTATAATGCTGCAGCCCAGGGCTAAGGTCTGGGACTCCTATTCAGGGCCAGATTGGCCCACCAAAAACACAGGAACCTCCGGGGGCCAATATTTGACATAATACTGTACCCTAAATATTTCCTTTCAAAGGAACCTCATTTGGAACTGCTATTACAACCAATTATCAGATATCCTGTTAGGCTTTATTTATATGTACCATATTTGCTGCTGATTTAATACTCAATAATAATAATAATAATAATAATAATACATTTATTTGTATAGCGCCAACAGATTTCGCAGCACTTTTTTTTTTCTATGCATACAGTATAGAGGTAAATAATACACAGTTAAATAATTAGAATAAATAAAAATTACATAAATACAAAGTATAAACGAGACCTGCTCGTTGGAGCTTACAGACTACAACTTGGGTTGACACCAGGCACAAGTGCTTCATTTGCCCATGGTCCAGCCATTGTACATAGTCAGAAATACAGGATGAGCCAGTAACAACGCCAATATCTGATTGCAAGTCAACATATAGAGTGCAGGAACCGTCAGAGATAGAGTGAGGGGAACAACAGAAGGGGGAACAAGTTTAGGGAACGTTATAAGCGAGCCTGAAGAGATGAGTCTTCAGGGCATGCTTGAAACTGTGAATATTGGGTATGAGTCTGATGTCTTTAGGTAGGGCATTCCAGAGAAATTAAAAAAACTGACTAAACACAGTATAAAATCCACCCATCCAAAAGGCACCAAACCAGCGAGAGAAGCACTTATCTGCACATTTCCCCAGCTCTTCTGAATGATTGGTAGGAGTCTTAACACTCAGACCCCAACTGATCAAAACTTTTGACATGCTTGTGTGACAAGTCTAAAGTTGTTGTTTTTTTTAAGTGACTGAGAAACTTTAAAATCATAGGTGTACAATGAGTGGTGCCCAAGTACCTTCAGTCTGAAAGTGCCCCCACAAGTCTGGATGACCTATTCTGAGGACAGGCCACCAATTTTTAATTCCAGAAAACATTCCAATTGTTGTACTAATAACACTTTAAATATTTGATGTAACAATAAGGTAACCCTCTGGCTATTTCCATTTACTATAACTTGCAGTTCTCATTGGCTGAGAGGGGTTTGTGGACACTAATTTCCATATGGATACACATCATGTGTAGTATTTAGCCCTAAAGCTGAAGGGTCTGTTTGGTAAAAGACAATCTTCAAACACAGAATCAGTTTCTACAGAAATGAATGCACCATTGCCAGCACAATATTCCATTTATTAAAATGTAGCTTTGAAGTCGTCTCTGGCCCCTCTGGCAAATTACACATCTAGAGCTCATGAGTTCAATAACTGAGCTCCAGCACAGTGTAGATACAGCAGAACCCAGCTTACCAGATGCCGCAGCACTGAGCTTAGTTAGTTTTTCTACTATAATGTCTTATCCAATAAATGAACAATAAATTGACTATACTTTGGCAGTCCGACATAGTGCACTAGCAATCAGTTTGCTGACAAACTCAGCCCTGCTACATCTATTTAGAATGGTTTCATTTGTAAAACATGACTATTTCTGTATAGATCTGTCTATGAATTGCAAAGAGAAAGGACAAAGCCATGCTGGGAGTAATCGATTTATTAAGTACGCCCCATGTTACACAGCTTACACGAGACCCTCGCTGGTGTAACTTCATCTCTCAGGGAGAATCCCCCCCTCCTTGCTGTTTTAAGCCCTTCTAGGCTTTCATATTATCTGTCACTTAATGTTTTCTTACTAATAATCGATTGCCATTGATCTACTCCTGTAAGTGCTCAGCGTTTCTGCCTTTGGACATATAAATACACATAAATTATTATCTCCACAGAGACCCAAACTCCAAAGATCTGCATACCACAAGCCATAAATACAAAGCTAGACATACCGTCATCTGTCCACATCCAAATAACAAGAAAGGTACACCATCAGCATTGTACACCAAAGCAGCACACGCATAATAATGTCTGCCAAGTATGCTTGCTATAATAAACCATAAGACATATTATAGTACACTGTCACCATACTATTAGGTTTCCCTATTATGTGCCTAGTACTGATATATACACTATATGGCAGCACATATAGTCCCTCTGGGTCAGCAATCTGGTCTTGTAGGTGCTCCATCTACCGCCTTATGGTGCCTAGTGAAGCACTGTTTTTTGTGGAGAATGGCTATTACTATTCTCCTAATACTGCACAAGCTACTCATTTTCCCTTGGGATTCTATATGGATTTGTATATGGAAAATAAAGCTTCATAGGCCTCAGTATAAAATGGAGGCATATTATGGACACATAGCAGCCTATGAGCACCAAAACTTGTATCCTTAAAGTGATTTAGAGCAAAAAAAACAAACTTATCACATGACCAGGGACCACTTGTACCCCACCCTGGCAATCTGTATGACTCCTATAGAGTGTGTGCTCATCTGCCCCTTTACTTCACACAGGGAATACAGGGCCCCCATTCTGTTTGTGGGAATCTCAGTGGTAGACAACCCCTTGTGATCAGTTACCTGTATAAAAAGTAATGTGAAAACCCTTCTATTATATTGTATAGATAATATGTACCATAAAATCATTCTTCCTATAATATATAAGTATTATAAGTAAAGTTGAACCTCCTAACTTGTACCTGTGGAAGCTGCTATATCATGGATGTGAAAGATTGTGCAACTGAATTCAATCTCCCAAGACACAAGGTGAACTCTTGTAGGACTCAAATTTGTTGCACTTCAGTAACACAACAATCAAACTCTTGAATCAATAAAAACTTGTACTGTTCCTTAAAAGTCCCTTTAACTTCTGTAGGGAGGAAAATAACTCTTATAATGCAACCTAAGAAAAAAAAAAACTAAATCATGCTTGACAGGATAAAATATAGTGGTTTTGTAGAGAGCGCCATACAGAATGAAGCCTACAACACAATGCCATATATTGGGCAAATATCATACAAATTCCATACAGTGCTGCCGCCATGCACTGCAGAAATAATAGCGGGCTCAAATAATTCTAACCTATTAAGCAACATAATAGCAGTGCTATGAATAAAACTGTGTTACAATAAGGATTTGTGATGGTCACAGGTGCACGGTCATCTGTGGGGCCTGCTTTAGCAGCAGCCACTAATGCACACACCCCATCTGACTCTGACAATGGCTACCACATGGCACAATGTGGCCAACATGTTCGAATCTCCTTAAGATCATGTTTTCATCCTCTAAAAAGAATCTATTACTCCTACATTGAAGTAACAAAACTCCAAATTTACAGTCAGCCATAGATATAACTAGGGAGGTATAGATCTGTGTGTATATTATAAGATTATCCTGCACGTAGAACTCCTGGGATACCACACCCCCCTCCTCAATACTAGAATAAGCCTTTACTGCCCCTTCCTGCCTGACTGCAGAATTACACCATGGCTCTATAATAGGAGACAAGATGTAAAGGTTCAATGTATATACTGAATAGTTAATAATTACAAGACCCAGAAGTTTAACTTTTCTAATATTGCATAGTCTGTTCCATTGATTCTGTTGTCTTCAGACTAAACTGCTACAAGTATTAAAGCTGTGTCCTTATGTGTAACTATTTCTCCACCATCTTTCCTTCCTACCTTCATTTACATAGACACATAGAAGAAAAAGCTCATTTTGGAGACTTCTGCCTATATTAGCCGTGATCTTGTCACGCATCCTTCTGCCATCCACCGTTCAGCCCATCTGTTCTGCTTAATGCTGCTGTCCTTCCATTTTGGTGCATCTCTTGAAGGCTTGAGTCCATTTTGTTGTATCTCTGTACCTGGCTTTGATGACTATCAGTATCATTGTCATATATTACATCCATCTTCTACAGGTAACATTTATTCTATATAAATTGATGCTTTTTTTGACATTTCATGTCATAGATTTAATGCATCATCAATCCGGCTCCCCCTCTTTTTCCGCCTATGTACATTAAATGTCTGGCAATGCTAATCTTAGAGGTGTGTGCCGGATTCTATGTATATTGTGTTAATGTCAGGAATATATAGCTGCACAGTCCGTCTGTTCCTATGGCAGACATACACAGTCATCTTTAGGGAAAAGGCCTATTGCAAAACCTGAGAGAAAACACACAATGCACTTGGATTTCTTTCCAGTGCAGAATCCAACATAGAAAATAAGGCTGAAAAATAGCTAAATCTGGATCCAACCAGCCTTTAAATGCTACATATAAGAGGGACTGATGGCAGGAGGAGGCAGACATACTGGATACATGGGTGCAGAGGATACATCCTGTACACAAGCTACTGAATTTTGCAAGATGCAGCATAGAAACATATGAAGTGTTACCTTAGTCACAGCAGTCTACAGCAGCGCCTTAGTCTGTCTGTCCTGGTCTTCTCGTCTCTTAGCCTTACACAATAGTGCAGAAGTCTACTGTCCCCAGGGCCTCCTGTCACAGCTTCTGCATAGTCCCCATCTGGCTAATTGTAGTCTCTGGGAGATAGAGGACTTGAGTAAAGTATGAGGGGGATGGGGAAGATGAGCCCAGAGACCCTTTAATTCTCCCCCTTGAAAAGACTGTCAGAGCCCAATGGTGCACTGCTCTGATGCTGTGGGGGTGGGTGAATGTAGGAGGCTGAATCTAGTGTTGATGGAGAGAGAGAGGTGGGTCGCAGGCGAGGATCCTCCTATTCCTCATCGCATCCCCATGGAGGTCAGTCACGCCCTGAGCTCAGCACCACACTGGCTTATGCTTAACCCTCTTCAGCACCAAGGACAGCAGCGCTATAGAAGGGAGATGGGTGTTAATAGCTTGCAGCTACAGACATTGGACACTCGGTAAAGACTCAATATACTATTGATGTAAACTGATCACTGGGAAACAAGCAATGAGTAATTGATATAGCTATTAACCGAGTGTCGTATCTATGTAATGCTGCGTTTACACAGACAGATTTATCTGACAGATTTTTTAAGCCAAACCAGGGAATGGATTAGAAAAGAGGAGAAATCTCAGTCTTTCCTTTATGACCTGTTCTCTGTTTATAGTCTGTTCCTGGTTTTGGCTTCCAAGATCTGTCAGATAAATCTGTCTGTGTAAACGCACCATAAGAGGTTTGAGCACGTCCAGATAAATACCAATCCCTCGTAACATTAAAACACTGACAGGTGAAGTGAATAACACTGATTATCTGGTGACAATGGCAGCTGCCGGGGGTGCAATATGGTAGGCACTAAGGGAATGGACAGTTTTCTAAAGATGATGTGTTAAAGGCTGAAAGAATGATCAGGTGTAAGAGTCTGAGTGATTCTGACAAGGGCCAAGTGTGACGGCTAGAGGACTGGGTCAGAAAGTCCTTAGAATGGCAGGTTAGTACAGAATAATTGGTAGTCAAAGGAAGGATAACTGGTGTACCAGGGCAATTGGTGCCCAAGATTGGTGTATGTGGGGTTAAGGGTAGAATCACACAGAACAGCTACAACCTGAATAGTTTGGAAAAGTTATTGTTGGCTATGAAGGAAAAGTGTCAAAACACACAGCAACAATTTGAGCATGAGAACGCAAAGCATCAGAGTGGTCAAAGTGCTGATGCTGACCCCTGTTCACCACCAAATGTGCCTACACTGGGCATGTGAGCTTTAGTATAGCCAGAGCCTGTAGAATAATGTTTTCTATCATATTTGTATAAGGTGGCACTAGGATGTACTATGGCAAGGATGGGGAACCTTCGGCCCTCCAGCTGCTGCAAAACTACAATTTGTGGTTTTGCAAAAGCTGGAGGGCCAAAGGTTCCCTCATCCCTGCACTATGGGAAGAATGCAAGCTGTCGAAGGCAGTGTGGTACTCTAGGCAATTTTCTGCTGGGAAACCTTGGTCTTGGCATTGACATTGTTTTAGATCAAAAATACCCATTAATATCAGTGGTATTCTGTAATGACAGGTGTCTCTCAGCAGGAGAATGCCCTGGAGGCCCCACCGTACAACCTACAGGACCTTAAGGATCTGCTGCTAACATCTTAGTGCCAGATAACACAGGACATCTTCAGATGTTTTGTCTATGCCATGCCTTGACTAGTTTTTGGCAGTATGTAGGCTTCTATATAATGGCTGATCACTGTTTAAAATGTATTAATTAAATAGAGCTTCTATATGTCTGTGCATGCACAAGCAGGGACACTATGGATGCTCTATGGTGTTATGGGGTGGTGCTGCGCTGGATGGTGAACGAGTATAAGATTTTTACTTTTTTTGTATTATTATATATAAATTAGATATTTTTTTACTATTACCAGCATGCACTGCCTCTGGGAAATTCTTTCACCTGATTCATTTTTAGTATATGGCTGGGATTTCAAAGGTCTATAATATATAATGGTTATACTGTAAGATGTTTACATGTTGAAGATTAAAAACATGAATGCTCTTTAGGGTGCGTTCACACGTACAGGATCCGCAGCAGATCTGCAGCAGATTTGATGGTGCAGATTTGATGCTGTGGTCAGTTAAATAGATTAAATCTGCTGCGGATCCGCAGCAGAAAATCCGCTACGGATCCGGTACGTGTGAACGTACCCTAAAGGTTTATTTTTTGTATAATGACAGGCTATACACTTTTCTTATATACATTCTATATCAATTTTTTTGGGTTCTGCACAGTCTCTGCTTGCTGCCATTCATTGTTTATTTACAGCAGATACGTATCTGTCCTGGTGACATGATGGACAGATGAGTGCGTGGCTTGTTACAAGACTGACATACCAAAGGTAACTGTAATCAGTTCAGCAATGTGATCACTTATCCTGGACAGACGTTCATATACTGGATGTAAACTGTGAAGGTTATGACAGGTGAAGGTTACAGCAAGCAGAGATCTTGAAATCTCTGAGGACTGTATAGGAAAGTTGTGTAACGTTCCATTATAACACAGATATAACACAATAACTTTCCATCATTACACAGTCTATTTCCATAAACACAAACACCTCCTTATGATAAACCTCTAGTAAGTGATGTTTCTAAAATACCAGCAGTCTACAAGGAGAATGGGTTAGGTAAGGTTGCAAAGCCCCAAAGGTTTTAGCTATCTGTAATTTGATCTCAGCAGAAAAATACGTTAATGGTCTAAGTGATCTGGAGGCAGATGCGACCACCATCTCATAGTAATGGTGGATCCTGTGTCAATCACACCGCAAGAAACACTACCAGAAATCTTCTCAGCGTGATAGCTGATACAAAATAGTAATGGGGTTGCTACCTTATCCTAGGCTAATTCAGTCAGTGACTACACTTGTATCACTATGTTTTAAGCTATAATCTGTGTGATCTGTTTACAGAAAACTTAATTAGTATTTTAGCCACCTGCAGTGGGTGAATGGTAAAGCAGATTCAGGCAGCATAGGGGAAAAATTAACATTGTTATTGAGATTACACTGATTAGCAGAATGAGTCATTAAAGGACGTTCTCAGCAGAACACACAATTCATAGCTAGTAATTTCATTTAGTAAGGGGAAATGTGTTGAAAATTTTTACAACAATCACTAAACCCCGTTATCAGTTATAACCCATGATTTGCAATTAGAAACATTACCACCAGGTCACGCTGACACATATATCCAAGGCGTGCTCCTATACACAGGGTACACGTCTTATGTTACTATAAGATGCTAATATATACACAGGGCCATATTGTAGAAAATAGGAGATTGTTGGTAATCCCCGGCAAAGTTTAAGATGGTGAAAAGGAGGTATTTATAGTGTCACAGTCCTGATAAACTGCGGCCATCGGTTTTTGGAATATGCAAAATCCCATCACATGAAGATGGAAAGAGTCAATCACTGTAATGAACAGCAGAATGGCAGTTTTTCGTAAATAGTTACCATCACTGCTGGTCCTCCCTTTCACTTGAATATAGAGGTGGCAATCTGAAGTGACATCACTCCTGCTCTTCTCATTGCAGAGCATCGGATAAATATTCATATAGATGGGCGGATCAGTGTGATAGTCCCAACCCCATACACCAAGAAAGTAAAAATACAGTAGAAAATAAAGTACAGGAAATGTAAGCAGTTGATCAACATTCTCCATTCTCCCCACTGTTAGGTATATGAGTGCCTATTGCTATATTCATGTTTTCCAGGCAGTCCTCAGGTTGCATTCAACGTTCTCTAGGCAACGGAATTGAAATGCCGATCGTTTGGGTTCGTGCAAACCAAAACTTTGGGCAAGTTTGTATACAGGTGTGATGTGTGCTTAACAGCCAGACACTGGTATAGAAGTGAATGAGCTCTATTCCCCCATCCTTTCCCTGAATTTTTAGTTTTAATGGTGAGCTCACAGTGAGCCTATGATGGAACCAAGAGAGTATTTCTTTGGCTTTATGACTCTGCAATATGTGATGGGCCCCCAACTTTCAAGCAAAATGAATGAATCCAAAGACTGTTAAACAAAGACACAACGCATTGGAACCAGGTGTCAAACGGTCTCAATTTTATTTAAAATGACATGGCACAGAAAAGGGCAGATCCCTGACTCACGAAGAATCACCCTCTAGCATTGTAATGCTGTGTTTAAACGGAACGATTATCGTGCGAATTCGCACGATAATGATTGAATTCGAACGATAATCGTACGTGTAAACGCTGCAAACGATCAAGCGATGAGCAATAAATCGTTCATTTTGATCTTTCAACAAGTTCTCAAATCGTCGTTGATCATTCGCAAAATATTCGCAGATCGTTCCATGTAAACACTCGTTCACCAATTTACCCTATGTGTGAGATGGGCTTAAGCGATCGGAAAGCAATCGCAAAACGAATTTTCCATACGATATATCGTACCGTCTAAACACTGATCGTTATGAAAAACACATTGTTACTTCGACATCTTTAATCGCACGATCAGGCAAATTATCGTTCTGTGTAAACGTAGCATTAGTGTACTCACTGCATTTACTGACAGCAGCTCCCTGTGTTCCTCATAGAGCTAATTTCAGACTCCCCTCCTCTTGGATCTGCTGCCTTGCTTTGTTGTGAGTCTGTTCATAAGATGGCCGACATGGAGGAGCATGTGACCAATGATCCAAAACAATCCATCCAGCGCCGCTATGTAAAGCAGAATCCAAGGCTATCAGAGCCCAAGCTATTTCGGACATGCACAGTGCAGCGGGAATAGGATGCTGCTGTACTGCGCATGTCCGCTAGAACAAAAGTTTGTAGCGGCTATGCAATGCCAGGCCTGCCTCTGGATTATGATTCCATGACATAGGGCATCCATAGATACATGATCACAGCACAATCCATCCCCAGGACCATGACTACTTGGCCCTGAAGAAATGCCCAAATGACTAGATGACATCAATTAGCATACACTGCACAAATAGATAGAAGTATGCTTTTGGGGTACACTGGGCAGGGACAGACACTATAAGCTGGGTTCACACTACGTATATTTCAGTCAGTATTGTAGTCCTCATATTGCAACTAAAACCAGGAGTGGATTAAAAACACAGAAAGGATCTGTTCACATAATGTTGAAATTGAGTGGATGGCTGCCATATAACAGTAAATAACGGCCATTATTTCAATATAACAGCCGTTGTTTTAAAATAACAGCAAATATTTGCCATTAAATGGCGGCCATCCACTCAATTTCAACATTGTGTGAACAGAGCCTTTCTGTGTTTTCAATCCACTCCTGGTTTTGGTTGTAATATGAGGACCACAATACTGACTGAAATATACGTAGTGTGAACCCAGCCTAAATATACATTGAGAAAGTGTGTTAGGGGATGTATTAGCACAGGTTAATAGCATTATGACAATTTTTCAGGGGACTCGTTCTCTTTAATACTAAAGGGTTTTGTTTTTGTGTTTTTAACTCATACATTAACATAACATCTCTTTTGTCTTAATAGAAAAACACAAGAGAACTGTCAATTATATAAACAACTTTGTAGTAAAAGATAAAAGTTTGCATTTGGCATACTTTTGAACAATTAACGTGATTTTTGCTGTTGTAGGCATGCCGATTTATGTAACCTTGGCTCAAACACATGCATTGCTGCTTAGTGTCTGACAGAGAAGAGTGAAATGGTGATGCATTGCATCACCACTTAACTCTTCTTAGCAGGCTGGGCAGGAGGCTATAGCCTGGGGGCCTTCTGAGGCACAGAACGGGAGTTGGGGACAGGAGTCTGAGACTCCCTGCAGTATCTTTGGTCATAGGGCATCTCTGGCAAATGAGGGCACCAGAGGGTCCGACCCCCTCCAAGCCGGTCCCGACCCCCTACATGGCCGCCCGGACCCCATGTGATGTCGGCACCTTCTGCACAGTAGCTATTAGCGCTTATAACGAGCGCTCATAGTTACCGTTCAGTAGCACTGACAGAGAGGGAGCCCTTGGCTCCCTCCCTGTCAGTCACTCTTGTGGCTGCAGCGGTCACAAGAGGCGGCTCTGTCCTCTCTCTGGTTTTGGCACGCAGGTGATGTCACGGGGGGGCTATATACTACTGGGGAGCACACAGGGGGGCTATATACTACTGGGGGAGTGCAAAGGGGTGCTATATATTACTAGGGAAGCGCACAGGGGGGCTAATTATTACTGGGGGAGCACACAGGGGGCTATATACTACTGGGGAGCACACAGTGGGGGTCTATATACTACTTGGAGCACAAATCGGGGGGCTATATACTACTGGGGGAGTGCACAGGGGGGCTATATACTACTGGGGGAGCGCAAAGGGGTGCTATATACTACTGGAGGAGCACACAGGGGGGCTATATACTAGTGGGGGAGCACACAGGGGGCTATATACTTCTGGAGGAGCGCAAAGGGGGGGCTATATACTACTGGGGGAGCACACAGGGGGGCTAATTATTACTGGGGGAGCACACAGGGGGCTATATACTACTGGGGAGCACACAGCGGGGGTCTATATACTACTGGGAGGACAAAGCGGGGGGCTATATACTACTGGGGGAGTGCACAGGGGGGCTATATACTACTGGGGAGCGCACTGGAGGCTGTTTACTACTGTGGGAGCGCACAGGGGGCTATATACTACTGGGGATCGCACAGGGGGGCTATATACTGCTTTGGGAGCTCATGGGGGCTATATACTTCTGGGGAGCGCACAGGAGGGACTATATACTACTGGGGGAGAGCACAGGGTGCTATATACTACTGGGGGAGCACGCAGGAGGGCTATATACTACGTGGTAGCACAGAAAGGGACATTATTACTATACAGGGGCAGAGCAAGGGACATTATTACTATATGTGGGCACAGGGACATTATTACTATATGTGGGTACAGCAGGGGATCCTACATACAGGGGGCAACCCAGATACCTACTGACTTTACTGAACCAAACAGCAGAATTACTACTGTATGGGAGCCTACAGGAGGGAAAAGGGGTATAAAGTTGCTAGAAAATTATGAAGCCTAATATGTTTGTCTGGCAGGTTGTGAAGAGACGAATTGTAGCTGCAAGAAATCATCATGGTGGCCTGGGCCGGATGAAGAGGACAAGGAAAGTGACACCTCAGATCAAAGAAGACGTCACCTGTGAGTCCCTGAATGATGATTTTTGTATTCAGTAGAACATTATTTGGTAGGAGCGTTGCACTGCTCTATGGCGCAATAACAGTTCATGAGGAACAGTGAGTGCACGCACTAGGTAGCAAATGTTTACAGTTTAAAAATAAAATGATCATATTAATAAAGTGAAGCGGGAAAGCCGGTGCCCTAGAATTTAAAATAACAGAAAATATGAAGTTGTGAACTACACCTCCCAGCATGCCCTGACAGCTATAGACCTTCAGGAACTGCTGGGAGATGTAGTTCTCCCTACAAAATTTAAAAAAAATTATTTTGTAGGGAGAACATAACTCCCAGCAGTTCCTGAAGGTCTATAGCGGTTCGGGCATGCAGGGAATTGTAGTTCACAATCTTTGGGGTTGTAGTGTTACATTTTTTATTCCTGTAAAATAAATACCCCAGAACTACGTAACACCTAACCCCATAGATTGGGAACCACAACTCCCATCATGCCCTAACAGCTATAGACCTTCAGGACCTGCTGGGAGTTTTAGTTCTCCCAACGAAATATATATTTTTATTAAGGTAAAATGAATACCCCAGAATTATCTATTTTGTTGGGAGAATTACACCTCCCAGCAGTTCCTTAAGGTCTATAGCTGTTAGGGCTTGATGGGAGTTGTAGTTTTCAATCTATGGGGTTAGGTGTTACATTTGTTTAGTCATGTAAAATGAATACCCCAAAACTATGTAACACCTAACCCCATAGATTGGAAACTACAACTCCCATCATGCCCTAACAGCTATAGACCTTCAGGAACTGCTGAGAACTGTAGCTCCTGGTATTATCCAACAAGATTATATGGTATATAGTGTCTGTGCTGCAGTGACATTTTATCACACAATTTTCCCCGTACGGTAAGTGGGCCTGTGTGCGTTGAAATGCCAGGGCCGATTTTCGGTCCCAGTCCGGCCCCCCTTGATACCAGTAACCTCCTTGCCCCAACAGCTGTCTAGCAGTGTCAGCCGTTTGGAACATGAAGTGCAACTGACAGATTCACTTTAAGGCCCCGTTCCCACTGAGCAAAACTAGCGGAATTCTGCAGAGGAATTGTCCGCGGCGGAATGCCGTTAGCCTCCCGCTCATAATGGGAGTCTATGGGAGGTGCGCGCTCCTGCCCTGTCCACGCTGAAGAATGAACATGTTCGGCTAACGGTATTCCTCGGCGGAATTCCGCTGGTTTTGCTCAGTGGGAACAGGGCCTAAGGGTCTGTCCACATGTACAGACTCGCAGCGGAAATCTCGCAGAGTTTTGCAGCGAGATCCGCTATTAGTCAAGGTCCTGGCAGGTCTCAGTACTACATACTCGCAGCGGTCTGAAAGACCGATGCGAGTATGTAGTGCAGCCCCCCTTAACCCTTTCGGATGCCGCCTGGCTCCCACTCCGCTCTCTGTATATACATTACCTCTCCTTGCAGCACGGGGTCCCAGCGTCCTGCTCTGCCACCCAGCCAATCAGTGTGTTGCCCAGCCGCAGCCACTGATTGGCTGGGCGGCAGAGCAGGATGCCGGGACCCCGTGCTGCAAGGAGAGGTAATGTATATACAGAGAGCGGAGCGGAAGCCGAAGGGGTTAAGGGGGGGCTGCAGACCGCTGCGAGTATGTAGTACTGAGACCTGCCAGGACCTTGACTCGTAGCGGATCTCGCTGCAAAACTCTCTGCGAGATTTCCGCTGCGAGTCTGTACGTGTGGACAGATCCTAAAGAAATGATGGACTGCTGTTTTTCTTTACTCTGGCCAGGATGTACTGTAGATTAGAACAGGGTAAAACAGTGTAAGTAGCAGTATACCCATTCCACCTATGCACAACACAACTGATGGTCTCAAACATGGGTCTTCAAACTGCGGCCCTCCAACTGTTGCGAAACCACAAATTCCATTATGCCGGGACAGCTAAAGCTTTGGATTTGGCTGTCCAGGCATGATGGGAAATGTAGTTTTGCAACAGCTGGAGGGCCGCAGTTTGGAGACCCATGGGACTCTCAAATATAAGAAGGTAAGACGTTCTTGACAAGGCATACCTTTTAAACTATTGCAGGTGATTACCTCAAGAAGCTGATGAAGAGAATGACAAGCGTGTTCAAAGCCGTCATCAAAGCAAAAGTGAGTAACTGAAAAATGAGTATAAAAGGTAGACCATGGAATAAGACTGGCACTGTAGATACTATGTGGTTCTGACAGTACCATCATTGTTAGCTGCTCATGTAGATTTTTACCTTTTCTTGAGCAGGATGTCCTTCTTATTCCAGGACGTCTTCAGTAACCGAGATATATTTACATAGTCCTCAGGCCGAGACAATGAATGTGCTTACTTATATTTCACTAAGTATTAAGACAGCATTTATCTAAGATGATACATGGGATAACTGTTAATATAACTGTTGTGTTGGTTCCAATGTCAGACAATGCCCACTTAACTTAAGTGTTATTGACAGCTTTCCTTGGAAGAGACATTGGCAAATGCTGCCATGGAGATGTTTATGAGAACATACTGCTGACGTATCTTCACCAGATATACAGCTTTTCTTAATTTCATTTGGTCTTTAAAGCATCTTTGGAGAATAGTTATTTTCTAAATGTAGAGTACTGCGGATCCTCCTTGTGTATCCTCCTTGTCTAATGTATCTTATAAAGATCTGTCATCTGCATCCAATTGATTTCTCATAATATATAATAGACCATAATCTGGACAATGTTTCTGCCTTTATTGCTTTATTATTCTACATTCCTATATTAACAATAGGGTGTAGGTCATGTGACACAGACTGCAGAACTTAGGCAATGTATCCCTGGCAACCGCATTACAAGGTATATAAATTGCAATTCTGCCTTTTGTTGTCTATTTGGCCACATGGAATATTTGTAATCTACAGTATACAGGGTGTACAAATGCAGTAGCATATAGCAGACATGAAAAGGGATGTTGTTAATATGTCTATGCTTTCCCGGCACTTTAGGGAGGGTCCATGCTGGATTTTGTTGATCGCTAGAAGTTGTCTTTGATCGGAGTCATTTACTTTTACTTTTTTTCTCCCCATGGCTCGGTCCATCATGAAGACTTCTCCTTGTCAAGACTTATCAGAGGGGGGCTGAGCAAATTATTTAATATACAGCAGTATAGAGGTGTTGCCATGATACAGACCTAACTGCAGTAGGTCCGTTGTATGATTATTCTAAACATACCAGTTCTCAAAGCAAAATCTGATAATATGTGTCAATTTATTGTAATAAAATGTAATAAAAATACATATAAATATATAATAAAAAAAAAAATCTTAAACCTGAAGTGTCTTTCTGTCTAGTCCAGGATAAAATACTCATAAACACATTAAAAGCATAAACCATACAAATACATAAGCCCTGGGGCCTTTATAGTACAATAGATCAACACAGAGGGTTAGGGAATGCGGTACAAAAGCATATGAAAACAAATGGAAGAAAAAAGAAGAAAACACAACAAAACATAGAGGTGTAAAAGTGTATAAAACAACTAGATACTCATAAAAATAGCCATATAGTCGTTGTACTGCAATGCTTCAAATATATAATCAGCACAAAAAGTGGTAGAACTGGTCTTTTGGTTCAGACCAAGAGGGGGATTCCCATCATCCTCTCACTGACTTGCAGTAGAATCACACAGTGAAAGCAGGCAGATGGGGGTAGTAGTCCTGGCTCACTGGACTGATCCCACTTTGTTGTTAAAAATTCAAAAGTCAGTTTGTTTGTAGATTACGATCCAAAGTAAATCATCTCCTTGTGTGGAGTGTATAGTTATTAGACCAGTATAATAGATATCACTGATCCCTGGTGTTCTGTCTGAGATGTACTGCAAGCACTGGATCTGAGATGTACTGCAAGCACTGGATCTCTCTGGCTCTATCACTGTTTGTTGTCATAGGGGAGGATTTATACACATTCACATAGTTTGGTGCATGTGCACCGCTCACCCATACTGGATCTGCGTCTTCTCCGGGGTCACCGGCGTCCCGGTCTGCCCACGGTGAATACGGTGACGTCACCAGTCTTGTTCCTGGTCTGTGTCAAAGCGTGGCTCTGCTGCCAGTAGTGCAGTAGACAAAGTCACTGTTGAGCCAGCTCCTCCCAGACTTAGAGAGATGGGGCATAGATCCAGGGGTATGTTCAGGTGACTATTGAGGGGTGTAGGCCAATGTTAGGTGGCTTCCAGACGCGTTTCGAAGCTGCTAGCTTCTTCCTCAGTGGCTGTCAAATGGTGCTTTTGTACCGCATTCCCTAACCCTACACTTACACTTTTACACCTTTATGTTTTGTTGTGTTTTCTTCTTTTTTCTTCCATTTGTTTTCATATGCTTTTGTACCGCATTCCCTAACCCTCTGTGTTGATCTATTGTACTATAAGGGCCCCGGGGCTTATGTATTTGTATTGTTTATGCTTTTAATGTGTTTATGAGTATTTTATCCTGGACTAAACAGAAAGACACTTCAGGTTTAAAAAATTTTTTTTATTATATATTTATATATATTTTTATTACATTTTATTACAATAAATTGACACATATCAGATTTTGCTTTGAGGACTGGTATGTTTAGAATTTTTTAGTTACTGTGTACATTGGATGGTGTATTCCAGTTAACCTCAGCCAAATCAGATACAGGTGAGCTGCATCTTAGATCGTTACGGTGTCGTTGTATGATTAGTCTGACTAGCTGCAGCAAAGATTTTACTTATATTGACAAAATGACCCCTGTACTGTGTGTTTTAACGTTTGTCTATTCTACAAGACATTAGTCAAAGTTACATTTTACAATTTCTTTTGGTGGCTGGGAAATATAGTGTTCTGTCTTGTCTTCATCTAGCATTAACTAGAGATTAATGAAGGTAAATAAAGTGCATAACTTATATGGTTTGAAACAGTAACCATTTACATTTTATTTATTGAAATAAAAAATATGTTAAATTTTTTTCCTTTTGTGTATTTTTATAAGCATAAACCTTAATTGCTTTTAAACAGCATTAAGAGAGTTTTACTACTTAAATATCTCTTTTTTTAAAACTATAACACAGTATCATGATGCTGTATGATCTTATACACTGCTGCCTATGCATATCAAATTTACAAACATCTGTTATTTGCTATGTAAGCCCTAACAAGCATTATTTCTGGACAGCCTTAGATGATTTTTATTTGGGCCCAAAGCTGTCCATACAAACCATCAGGGTAGCAAAGTCTATAGGTCTGGATAAAACTGGGCAAGTGCCAAGGCTGATGGCAGAAGTGAAAGACAGCAAGCAGCACTGGAATGCAGAAGGAGGGGGGAGAGGAAGCTGGTTATTTCAGGGAGGAGAAGTGGTGAATTACTTGTAGTAAATATGGACAAAATAATAAGTTGGGAACAATAGGCGCAGTATAGGAACATCCTAGTACCTAGCCTGCGATACAAGTATTGGTTAGCCTCAATATATCATCATACGGCACAGAATATGCAAATATCCTACAGCAGATGAGCAACCGAGCACATAGTGGATGACACCTACACCACTGCCTACACACCTAAAATAGGACTATAGACTGCAGCTGAAGGCAATTTGCATTGTGTGTAAAGCACTGAGCTTCTATACTTTCTTCTTCAGCCGTTACACTAAAGTCTCCCCCCTGTGCCAGTCACTGCACTGGTTACCCAAGTCCAGAATTCACTTCAAACTCCTCACCCATGAAGCTCTCCACAATTCTTCCCCTCCATATATCTCCTCCTTCATTTCCACCTATCAACCTTCCCGTGCTCTACTCTCTGCTAATCATCTAACCCTAACATCTTCCATAATCAGAACTTCTCATTCCCGCCTTTTAAGACTTCTCTCATGCTGTACCAGTTCTTTGGAACGCCCTACCCAAAGACCTCAGACTCATACCCAATAATCACAGTTTCAAGCATGCCCTGAAGACTCATCTCTTAAGTACGGGGGAGGGAGAGGAAGAGAAAAAGGGGGAGGGGGGAAGGAGGGGGGGGGGGGAGAGTTACCTCGAACGCCTGTCCCAGAATGCATCCCAAGGCTCCCATACCGAATGAAATTTTTCAATTGTGTTGTTTAAAGTCGCTGTGAGCGATTCCATACTACGAACGTCCCTAATTCATGTCAGCAAATCCATCGAGGAAGGAGGCAATAAATATCAGAAATTAGTCCTTTAGAGGAGGCACCCCTTAAACAACAGAGTTCAAACGGAGTAGGGCGGGGACAGGTCAACGAGCCCAATCGGGAACGGAAGAGGTCACGAATCTGCAGGTAAGAAAAAAAAAGCGGAAAAAACTGGGAAGGTTCTAGTGACCGGATTGACCAAATCGTAAAACCTGAACAATCCTGCCGCCGACCAGTTTTGGGCCATAGATGGAGTTATGCTAACCGGAAAGTCAGGCGTGTATACGAAGGGCTCCAGGAGGGAAGAGGGAGTAGAAAGGCCGTATTTAGCGCGACACTGGGACCATATGTTTGCCATAAAAGCCATTGGAGCTAATAATGCGGAGTCCGGCAGTGCGCGCTTAGGTGCCCAAAGAAGGGCGCAGGGATGAATAGGGGCAATCCAAAGCTTTTCAATCTCCACAAAGGAGGCAGGGACACCCAGGAAGAAATTGTACGGAGGTGTGCCGATAAATAGTATCTGGTGATACCCGGAAATGCCAGCCCACCCCTATGGAGGGGCAAGGCAAGGACAGAAAGAGGTATCCTGTGGCGTCCCTGTCTCCAAAGAAACGCGAGGAAGAGTGCCTGAAGACCACTACTGGAAGGATTTCAAAAAGGTAAAGGAACTTAGGAAGGATTGCCATCTTTATTGTATTATTGCGGCCTATGAGGGAAATGGGCAAGTGAGTCCAGGAGTTCAGTAATTTAGAGACCTCAGCGATCAACCAGGGAAAGTTAGCCTGGTAGAGATGAGCATAAGACACGGTAAGTTTGACTCCTAGATATATAAGGGAGGAGGACTGCCATGTGTATGCGTAGGAGTTTTGTAGGGAGGTCAGAAGGGAGCTCGGGATGTTTATGGGGAGAGCATCTGTCTTGGAAGTGTTTATTTTATAACCGGATAATTTACCGAACGATAGAATAAGGTCGTGTAAGGTGGGTAGGGAGAGCAAGGGTTGAGTAAGTGTAAGGAGGACATCGTCCGCGTATAGAGCAATTTTAAATTCCCTATCGTGCAGGCGAACGCCACGGATGTCCGGATGGGCCCGAATAGCGGCCGCTAGCGGCTGAATGCACAGAGCAAAAATTAAGGGGGACAACGGACATCCCTGGCGCGTGCCGTTACGCACAGGGAAAGAAGAGGAGGTGGCGTGGGGAAGCCTAACTGCAGACATTGGTGTGGAATACATTGCATGAAGAGCGGTGATAAATTCCCCCCCGAAAGCCCAAATGTTCCAAGGTGGTAAACAGGAAAGGCCATAAAAGGCGGTCAAACGCCTTCTCCACATCAAGGCTTAGGAGGAGCATGGAGGAGCGTTGCTTACAGACCGCATCAATCAAGTCGATTGTCCTACGGGTGTTATCCCTGCCTGACGGAAAAGGGACAAAACAGACCTGATCATGATGTATTAGCTGGGGGAGCCAGACATTAAGGTGATTAGCCAGCGTTTTAGCAAAGATTTTCAGGTCGGAATTGAGAAGAGTGATGGGTCTATAATTTGCACATACCGAACCGTCTTTTCCCGGTTTGGGAATCACTACAATGTGTGAGTACAGCATGGTGTTCGGGATAGGGTACCGGCCTCAGTGTTCTGATGCAGGCGCATCAGCGCGCACCCGCATCAGAACTCCTCATAGCACACAATGAAGCAAGCGGCCCGAGCCGCTCGGTTCATTGTGTGAACTGACAGGTCTTTCTTCAGCCGCAATTCACTGAATTGCGGCCGCAAAAAAAACACATGTCAGTTCTTTGCGGCGCCGCTTGGGATCCCAGCCAGAGCGTACACTATGTGTATATGCTCCGGCCGGGATCCCATAGAAGAATATGCAGGTGCCGAGGCGTACAAAGTACAACAGCCGTACTTTTACGCTGTGTGAACATAGCCCAACTGTGTATTATGTAACCTCTGTACTGTATGTATAAAAAATAAAAAAAAAGCGCTGCAGAATTTGTCAGCACTATACAAATAAATATTATTATTATGTTATTCACATATTATTAAGCATGAGGCATCAAAAAGATAGGTTTTTATTACTGCTACTTAAGTGAAGTTACTCAGAGGTATTCTATCCCCAGAAAAAATGTAAAAAAAAATAAGTTTGTAAAGTTGACATGAATATAAATAAGAAAGCTTATTAAAGGAGAATTCCGGCGAATTCTAAAACCCGGCAGCCTGCAGGGGGAGGGGGGGAAATTGATTACAAGTAGGAACTTACCTCCCCCGTGCCTGCGGTGAGTGGCAGGAGCGGACTCAGGGCCCCCATCAGAAGTCTTTTATTCTCCTTAGTTGTGAAAGGCCTGTCCTGGCTAATGGGCTGGCCGTTCAGCCAATCAGTGACTGTAGCTGAGCGGCCAGTCCATCAGCCGGGTTGTGATGTAGGCGACCTGGAGATTGTCCTGGGGTCCCGACACTCACCGTGGCCACAGGGAGAAGTAAGTTAATACTTGTAATCAATGTCCCCCTTCCTCCTGCAGGCTGCTAGATTTCAAAAAATTGCCAGACTTCTCCTTTAACCTATCCCAATACCTTACTGCTGCCATTGTGACAGCTCCCGATCGCGGTTGCTTCCTGGTATGTGCCGTCCTCATGGGAGCTCTGCAAATCACTGATTGCAGCGGTGACCTGCCTTAGCAGGCTCAGTGGGCAGTTCCTGTGGGGACCACTCATATAGCTCTAAGGGACAATGCTAAGGCTCCTTTCACACTACATTTTAATGGTTTCTAACAGGGCTATAAATCAGGGAAATCCCCGATGGATACCTCTGAAGTATAGCTATGACAGATACTACTAAGTTGCATCAGTCATACATAGAGTCCCATGCTAAAATAGTGTATACCACTTTTTTCTGTAGTCTGCTCTTTGGATAAGTGAGAGGTGTTTGCTATCCCATTTAATAGAAAAATGGAAATGAACGAATTTGCTGTAGGTGATTTCCCAACGCATAGGGCAAACGGACACCATAAATGTGGAATAACAGGGCGCATCTTATAAATAGAATGCAGTATAACAGAGACACTAAGAGCGGCCTGAAGCCCAACACAGTGACGTATTGTAGCGTTTAACATAAAGCATCCTGAAGCCTTTTGTGCTCATATACTGCCCTCTAGGAAATTATCAGTTAGTTAGTTACGACCATCTAATAAATGAATTTCTATCATCCTAATAGAACACTAGTAACCAAGAATCAATGCTCCGGATAGTACACAGATTACTGATAGTCATTTATCAGCTATACAACCAACACATAATTAGTCCATGTAAATGAAAAATATGAAGCAACATGAAATCACCTAATAGTAAAAGTAGACACTGCTGTCCCAAAAGATTTTTACTGACCACTTACTGCCCAATATACTATGTCCTCTAGACGTTACAGTGCTAGATATTTTACAGCATCTGTATGATATAAAGCATTCAGCTTTGTTGGAGCCCACGGCACAGTCTATCAGACTGGAGTTTAATCTATTAGATTGACCCATAAAGAATTCCGGGAAGCAGTAAGAGAAACGTATGGCCCCTTAAAGTAAAGATTTTGGTGTCAGGCAGCAGCGGAGGATTGATGTCCCGGTTGGGACACAACCCTGCTGGTTTGGCACGGGATTTACTGGAGTTGAAGACATGATCAGAATTTATTTAACTAGATAGCATTCTCCTGAAATGCTTGAAAATCTATGGGCTTTCTTTTCCTCTTATAAAGGCTGCTGATGCTATCAAGTAATTGAACTGGTATCTGGTTTATTAAATTGTCAATGTCATGATTTTTAATGGCATTTGCAAGCTAAAGAGGATTAAATCTGTCTCTGACATTTCCCATTCTCATGGATACACTCTGCCAAGATCAAGGTAATTCCTTTTCTTTACCTCCTCCTCCTGTGTCACAAGGTGTCCTGGTATGACCAGACGGCTGATTCTTAGGGCCAGGCTTCTTCACAGCTGTAATGTAATACCAAACACTGGGAAACAATGCTTCCTTTTTTTTTTTTTTAACTGAAAGGATTGTTTGTCCAAAAGTAACAAAGTAACCACTCAGCTGAGAGATATTGTTCATTTATTCTTCATATAAAATATGTAAAACATGGCAGCTTTATCACATATACATAGCTATCCAGTAGGCCAAACTTACATAGCAATATGACCCTTATTTCCATTATAAGATAGGCCACCCCCCCAACAATCAACAGTTCTTGCAACAGCATGGTTCCCTTCACTTCAATGGAAATTTATCGCTACTCAAAGAGTCATGGTTTCTGGTTAAGTATATGGCTTACATCCCTGTGCCATGGCTGTGCAGAAAAACCAAGTGTGCCAGGTTGGTTGGCACCACGTCATTCAGCGATTGATGGCCTATCCAATAGACAAGCTATTGTTGAGTTATCCCATTTAAATAGGGTTCTTCTAGGCTATAGACTGATGGCATATCATTTTTGGTTGGGGCCCATTTCAGTGTTTCCTTCCCAACAGCACTCCAGGCCTCCTGCTGGGCAGGAAACTGCAGCACGGTACCATTTAAGTGGATAAGGTACCGCTGCAGTACATTGTACAAATAGCTAGTGCATGACAGGCTTTTTTCTTTTGCAAGTGCAGCCACACTGGTAGCAATGGGACAACTTGTGTGTTAAGACTTTTAGTTATGTGCAGGGCCGCATCTGTCATGAGGCAAGATGAGCATCTTGCCTCAAGCAACAGATTGCTGGGTCCTTGAGGGGGCAGTGCTGCAGCCCCCCCCCCCCTCCTTTTCCCTTTCCTGCCAACTACACTGGCATTTACAGCTTACAAAGTCAGAGCAATGTCATGCCATATGTCTAACCCTAGCAAAATTAAAAATAAGCCTTATTTTACCTTTGAAATCCAGACACCTTATCCCAAAGGTAGACTAATGTATTAATGTTAGTGTTTATGAAATAATAAGGTTATATTCTATTCATTCCTTCTTTCTGCAGACCATATATTATGTCCACAATTTTTTGTCCACGGTCCGCAAAAATCTATCTGTAATGCATCCATATTTGTAAATGCAAAAAAGTGGAACATATTTATAAAAAAAAAAGGAGAAATGGTCAAAATGATGACACTAGCTAGAATAACGGATTCATATTTTTTTTGCGGACGCTACATCCGTAACATCTGCAAATTATGGTGATTGTATAGACTCCTATTGGTGTGTGTCCGTGCCAAATCACAAATCTGTAAAAATATGGATGTGTGAATAGGGCCATTGAAACATATGGGACTGTACTTTGTTACTTACTAACTGCGTATCTGCAATTATGAACAAAAAAATATGTATATAAGTGTGAAAGAGGCCTAAAGGTTCTCTTTTGAATGCCTGTACATGAAATTCAACAATTACTCTTAGAATATCTCTAGAAATATATAAAAGTAGACTTTATTATGTATTAACATTTGATATATTATACAGTTTTACCAGCTTCATTGCACACTCCCTTAGCACAGTACTGTACAGCGGACATACAACTATAAACTTCCTGCCCAGGTTTTCTGTGGGAAAGGTCTAGAATTTGTGAAGATCTTCAAAGTACCTTTCACACAAGGGGGAATGTTAGAATTTGGTCCCAATATTTCTGTAAAAGAGAAATAAAATGTATTAAGAACTGAAGATCATGCTGTCAATCAATAAGCATCAACTGCCCCGTAGAAGCTACTGATGGCACCAACTGCAGGCCTGGATCACATGTGCATTGCTGTTTCCATTGTTCTGCTCTATTATGAGTCTGTCAGGTTTGTGTCATGTCCTGTTATTTACTTGAACACATAAGCACAGCCTACCTGGTCTAGCCCCTCTCTTCCCAGGGGCAATAGCAGCTGATCTGTCTACCTTTATTCATTGTATACCTCTGGCCCTTACCTGGTTTAGCATTGGACTAAGACTGTCATCCTGATGTTCCATTACTGGATGCCAAATACTTTCGTTCTTGGGAATG
Organism: Dendropsophus ebraccatus; assembly: GCF_027789765.1. Classification (NCBI taxonomy): domain Eukaryota; kingdom Metazoa; phylum Chordata; class Amphibia; order Anura; family Hylidae; genus Dendropsophus; species Dendropsophus ebraccatus. The sequence continues at coordinate 53,812,027 of NC_091458.1, forward strand.
TAACCTCATTGCCATTTGTTCCAGATTCTTCACGACAGTAAATCCATCACCTTGCTGAGGGGAACTGGGAGTCCTATGAGACAGACGCCACATTTACATTGAGATCATTAGTCCAATTATTTAGAACTACGGAGGGCCTCTTAGCACACTATATACCTATATTTTCCTGCTCACCTTGGTGGTGTTGACTCAGCAGGCTGACTGAGAGAACGTTTTACCTAAGTAAAATAAAAAAGTACATTTATGAATAAATAAAAAAAAATATAAAAGCAAAAAGGGAAATTGCATACAAAGAAGGACACAAAGATTAACCAACAAACTACCAGTTCAAAAATCAGCCCCCACTATTAGGGCCCTTTTACATGAAACAATCTTTGGCCATCCGCGGCCACAAACAAGCGCTGATAAGCAAGACCGCCGCTCGTTTGCAGTGACTTTAGAAGGCACGATTAACTGTGCAGCGAATATATAAATGTATTGTTTACACAGGGAGACGTTTGGCCACTAATACATTTTTACTGTCGCCAAAAGATGCGTTCAGCCGAAGATCGAGCATTTTCCCAACAATCAGCTGATCTGTGTCACTTTTACATGGCTTGATTATTGGCCGAATGAGCATTTCTAGGAACACTCATTAACAATAATCAGCCCGTGTGAAAGGGACAAACAACTAAAAAAAATAAAATAAATATATATATATATATATATATATATATATATATATATATATATATATATATATATATATATATACACATACACTTCACAAAAGGTTGGAGCCGCGGTACCACGATGTGGAATGCACAGTCCTCAGGGGATTAGACCCCTATCCCCAACGTATCCAAACAAAGCAAGTGAAGGACAGCATCTCCAATGCAAAAGTGCTCTTACTTTATTGTGCCAGTTTGCATAAAAATTACAACGTTTCAGCTCTCTACCTCGAGCCTTTTTCAAGCATAGCATAGCATTTTTCTATGCTTGAAAAAAGCTCGAGGTAGAGAGCTGAAACGTTGTAATTTTTATGCAAACTGGCACAATAAAGTAAGAGCACTTTTGCATTGGAGATGCTGTCCTTCACTTGCTTTGTATATTTGCATTGGAGATGCTGTCCTTCACTTGCTTTGTTTATATATATATATATATATATATATATATACACATACACACACACACACATATACACACATACATATACACAGGGTGGTCCAAAAGTAGGTGGACAGTATGTATAATAGGGTTATGAAGGGGGGATTTATCAGACATGGTGTAAAGCAAAACTGGCTCAGTTGCTCCTAGCAACCAATCCGATTCCACCTTTTATTTTCCAAAGAGTCTGTGGGACATGACAAGTGAAATCTGATTGGTTGCTAGGGGCAACTGAGCCAGTTTCACCATATTTGATAAATCTCTCCCTTCATAACCCTATTACACATATTGTCCACCTACTTTTGGACCACCCTGTATATATTGAATCCGCTTTTCTCTTTGTTGAACAATTTTGCTTAAATCATCTACTAATACTAATAGCATCTACTAATGCTAATACTTTAGGTATTTCTCCTTTGTCGATATCTTCAAGCTTACAAATACAATGTGTACATACAACGTGGCCCTCTACTCTGTGGAGACCTAATAAGGTGTAAGCCTAAGACTGCAGAAGCCTGGAAACTTTACCACATAACCAATAAGCAATACCTTTCGACTCTGGGGAAGCTTGGTGCCAACCACATCTCCTGGTAACACTGGCAGCGGAGGATCTTGCTTATGGAGATGCAGGCTTGTGTTGATGTACTTTATACATTCATCTAAAGTAGAACAGATGTAAGAGCAGGTTCCTTGTAGGTTCGAGCATGCTGTATTAAGTTTCTGAAAGAGAAGAAAAAAAATCCCAAGACTTTACATACAGTATATTTTGAAAGTTTTGCACCATGAGAGTAACAGAGAGAAAAGAACTGGACAATGCTGGAGACATAGATCTACAGTGGATGACTCCAAACAGTATCAAAACCACCTCATTTGAATACCCCTTACAGAGGAGAATGGGAGACATGTATGGCATAGCTAAAGGACCAAGTTACAAATGCATTGCTGACTCTTCCTGCTTCTTTCTGCTATGCAACAGATAACAGCTTGCTCCCACAATACCCTCACTTATCACACTTCTAATGAATATAAATCAATGACAACCACTGTTCTACTAAGTCCAAGGAAAAATTAGGAACATTCCCTATGATGCACAGCTATTTAAGGTGTACAATGTGTTGTTTGTGGTGCTGAACACAGAGCTGCAGCCAAACAGAAAGCAACCTTTGATTTCCGAAATGATTCTGGTCTTCTTTGACATATAACATGACCACCTTCCCAAGGGTAAAAACTTGCCCTTTAACCAATATGGTGGCCATGTTCCAGACATAGTCTAATCCATAGGTCCTAACCCATTACTTGCTGGGATATTCAGATATGTCATTTTTTCTTTTGTTTCTGAAATAAAAAGGGCGTTCTGAGACTTTTGTCTCACTCTGTATATAATAAACATTATATAACTTTATTAATAAATGTATAAGGAGAAGTCTGGCATTTTCTAAGGGTCCTATTACACCAACAGATTATCTGACAGATTTTTTAAGCCAAAGCCAGGAATGTATTTGAATAGAGGAGAAATCTCAGTCTTTCCTTTATTACCTGTTCTCTGTTTATAGTCCATTCCTGGCTTTGGCTCAAAAAAATCTGTCAGATAATGTGTTCGTGTAATAGGGCCCTAAGAGCCGTCAGCCTGCAGGGGGAGGGGGAAAATTGAATTCAAGAAGTAATTTACCCCACCCCGTGACTGGCTGGAGCGACCGTGGGACCCCCGCCGGAAGGGATTTTCCCCTGTGTTGTGATGACGGCGGAAAATGCCTGTCCCAGCTGATGGACTGGCTGCTCAGCCAATCAGAGACAGGAGCGGCGTCCAACCTAAGTCACTGACTAGCTGACCGGCGAGTCCATCAGCTGGGTCTTGACGTGGACATCCTGGACTCGGTGGGGGTCCCATGGACACTCTAGCCGCTTTTCTACATTCTAGAAAATAAAAATGTAAAAACATGCAAAACATGTAATTTACCCAATTGTTATTTTGGGTCATTAAGTTACTTTCAATACAATGTAGGAAAACCAGTGACATGCATAAACTGGTTCGTTAACAATAGTGTTTAATACAAAACTGTTAGAGCAAATTGACAAGTGTAACAAAGATCACATGAAACCTGAGTGCTGAGACAACAAAGACTGAGGGAAACAATCTGAACCAGGATCCAGGGCAAATCTGCACATTTGGTTTATAGTGGAGTCTTCTACAGAATTGTCTACAGTGACTAGACTAGAAGATAAAGAAAGGGATGAGATAGTGCAGCAGTTTCTTTCCTATGTACTGTATGTAAGGCGGCATGCTGAGAGTGGAATCTATAAAAAAAAATCCTATAGAATCATATTGTATGATTTTTAAATAATTATTTAGCATTTTATTGCATTAAAATAATTATTTGATAAAATAGAAAAACAGAACTGAATATTTGGTCCAGAAACCTTTGTTTGCAATTACAGAGGTCAGATGTTTGCTGTAGTTCTTGGCCAAGTTTGCACACACTGCAGCAGGGATTGTGTCCCACTCTTCCATACACATCTCTTTACAGATATTTCAGGATTTGGGGTAGTCACTGGGCAACAGTGAGTTTCAGCTCTCTCTAAAGATTTTCTATTGGGTTCAGGTCTGGAGATTGGCTAGGCTAATTTTCGTATTTCACTTTTCCTTTTTTTTCCTCCTTGTGCTTAAAAGGCCATAGCAGTTGCATTTTTACACCTACAGACCCACATGAGCCCTTATTTTTTGCATTACTAATTGTACTTTGCAATGACGGGCTGAATTTTTGCATAAAATATGGTGCGAAACCAGAAAAAAAAAATCATATGCACGGCGAAAAAAAAACAACAAAAAAAACACAATTCTTTTTTTTTTGGGGGGGGGGGGGGGGGCGCTTCGTTTTTACGCTGTGTGTTCTATGGAAAAACTGACATGTAAAATATATGTTCCTCAAGTCAGTACGATTAAAACGATATGTAACATGTATAACTTTTATTTTATGTCTTGTAAAAAATTTAAACCATTGTTAACAAATATATGGTCCTTAAAATCGCTCTATTCCCAGGCTTATAGCGCTTTTATTCTTTGGTCTATGGGGCGGTGTCATTTTTTGCGCCATGATGTGTTCTTTCTATCGGTACCTTGATTGTGCATATGCGACTTATTAATCACTTTTTATTACAATTTTTCTGGATTTGATGTGACCAAAAATGCGCAATTTTGCACTTTGGGATTTTTTTGCACTTACGCCGTTTACCTTGCGAGATCAGAAATTTGATAAATTAATATTTTGGGCAATTACACACACGGCGATACCAAACATGTTTGTTTATTTATAAAATGGGGGATGATTCAAACTTTTATTAGGGGAGGGGGCTTTTTATTAATAATACAACTTTTTTTTTTTTTTTTTTTTTTACACATATACTAGAAGCCCCCATGGGGCAGTATATGCACACTGATCTCTCATAGAGATCTATGCTGTATAGTTATACAGCATAGATCGATGAGATCACTGTTCTATTGCTTTTGAATAGAATGAAACAATAGAATGCCGAGCCAGGACCAGCGCCATTACGGAGCACAAGCCGGCCAGCACCAGACGCCGAGATAGCTCCTTCGTGACAACGTCACGGGGGGGGGGGGGGGGGGGGGGGGTCTAGGGGGCGATTCAATACAGTGAAGTTGTCCTGTCTCATTTGCAGAACAGCACCCCAAAGTATGATGTTTCCACCCCCCCCCCCCATGCCTCACAAGTGGGACTGTGTTCTAGGGGTTGTTCTTCCTCCAGGCACGGAGAGTGGAGTTGATACAAAAAAATGACCTTCTCCCATACTTTCTGGGCTGATTCCTGTTTTTTTTCCTCAAGGTACACTAAACAGTATCACTGCTTCAGACACTTAATCCATATATCCATAGGAAATATCATAAAGATCTTCACTGAGAAAACAGGATTCCCTGCTCCAGCAAGGGGAAGGGGATTTTATTGGCCAGAGATTTACATCTTTTTAAGCTATAGGCAGCTGTGTGATGTGTCCTCCAGCTGTCTACCAACACTCATGGTGACCATGTACTGTAATATGCGTAATATACCACTGCTTTTACCTCCTTATTAGGCGAAGATCCTGCCTCATCTGTAGTGACCGCTTCCTTCACTTCTGCCACTTGCCCCATAAGTAGGTCACAGAAGAGCCGCAGCTCTGAAAGTTTCCGGCTAAGACTTTCATTATCTGGCAGCACATCTAGGAAAAATAGATACAGGATAAGAATGAAATGATCCAAATAAAACCCAATGGACCCCATTGTCTTATAATGTGGTGTGGTCAGGGACTGTCAATGTTTGTCATTAAGGGTAGGAACAGCACTGCATGCTAACCATCAAAGGTGTAGGAGGCCTGGACAGAACCCCTGGAGCAGGCCTGCCATGCAGATGTGAATGGAGCCTGTGGGTTTATGCAAATAATAGGAGTTGTAAAATATGGACATAAGTGGCTGATTATGTGTAAAGAAATATAGCTGGAAACAGAAGGATCCCAATATATCCGACAGATGTGAAGCATTTATAGTGAAACCATACACGATGCAGCTGCTATTGGACATAGCGGGAGGCTGCTGTACAAATCGTGGACTGAATGGAAAATTTTCAGCTTCTCGGAAACGGGGAAATTAAAGTAAAACGTGCAGGAAACTTCTGTAAAAAAATCCCTCACATAATCAATAGAGTGGCTCCAATCTGGAGCTCTATTACACTCAGTATGCACCAGATTGAACCAGTTTGTCTACGTTCTCACAGTGAACCAGCTAGACCTGATATTAATTTCAGGTGACTACTTGTGATAACTACACAATAACTTACAGGGACTCTGACTGCAGGCACAACATGGATCCTTTACATTCTAACATATTACTGTATAGTTCTGCCTCTAATTTCTATCCAAGCCGCCAATGCTGAATGCGTTCTTTAAAGGGGGATGTGTCATTGGATTAACCTATTGTTTAAACTGCATTTTTACGTGACACATATTAGAGAATTATTGGTGATTTCTTTTCTAAATTTCTGTATTACTATCTCTGTTATAAAATTATCATAAAGTACAGTTTTCACACTAACCACTTGGCCTAATAAGATGACAATTCCTGAACAGATCTCTTACCAGTGGTCTCCTCTTTATCTATAGACATGATTACAGTAAAGGGTGACACCAGTGCTGTATATTCCAGCGTATAAGATGACTTTTTAACCCCGAAAAATCTTCTTAAAAGTCGGGGGTTGTCTTATACGCCGGGTATAGCCGCCCAATACGGTGGGGGAGCTCAAAAATGGCCGCATCCCCACTGTATGGGGCGACCACTTTAAAAAAAAAAAAAATACTACTCACCTGTAACCAGTTGCTGGCAGCCGCGCGTCTCCTGTCACGTTCCTGGCGCAGGCAGTGTGACGTACAGTGAGATCCCCGAAGCTATCCCGGGCAGCCCAGCATCTCATCAGAGAAGCTCAGAGACGCATGGTTGCCAGGAGGGTTTCAGGAAAATGACAGAGGCTCCAGAAGTTCCTGAAGCACTCGGCTGTCTGGGAGAGCTTCGGACAATGCCTGCGCCAGGAACGGGATAGGAGACGCACGGCTGCTGGGAACAGGTCACAGGTGAGTTTATTGTTGTCTTTAGCTACAGTTAACCCCTGCCTGACCATAGCAGGGCTCCAGCTAGTAAACCCTACTGCGATCAGGCAGGGGTTAACATTTTCCGGTGTATAAGGCGAACCCCTGACAGTTTTCTTAAAAGTCAGGGTTTGTCTTATACGCTCAGTCACCTTATACGCCGGAAAATACGGTATATAAAAAAGATGGGATCAGGAAATCATATCTATAAATGCTGTTAAAAGTATTTAAGGCAAGATGGCTGACCCCATAATAATTTGGGGAAAAAAATAAAACACAAAAAATTTAAATTAGAAAGTAGAAACAGATTAGAATAGAATAAAAGGATGTGTTTCACTATAAAAACTAGATATATACAATTTGAGCTATTCTCAACAATAGGCATAAATACCTTTAGGTTTCTGAGTTGTGATGTCCCCCAGGCAGGCCTTGGCTGAACCTAGAGCCACCAACCACCTCTGTCTATCTGCTGCATTGTCTGCACGCAGGTAGAAACACTGCTCTTTTGGTATATAGAGATCCATCCGGCAGCTATCACCCTGATGCACTGCAAGCAAGGAGACCGAAGTAGTTAAAAAAAAAAAAAAAAAAAGTTGTGAGAACTTAGCATACAGATTAGAGATGAGCGAACATCGAGCATGCTTGAGTCCATCCAAACCCGAGAGTTCGGCATTTGATTAGCGGTGGCTGCTGAAGTTGGATAAAGCCCTAAGGCTATGTGGAAATCATGGATATAGTCATTGGCTGTATCCATGTTTTCCAGACAACCTTACAGCTTTATCCAAGTTCAACAGCCCCAGCTAATCAAATGACGAACGTTCGGGTTCGGATGGACTCAAACCCGGTTCGCTCATCTGTAATACAGATGTGTCGAGAACAAAGATTTTACAGGGAGTAATATGCAATTTTACAAAATGTACAGATTTACAGAATGCACTAGACAGGTCTATGATGACAAAGTTATAGGATAGGTCTGACACCTGGTTTTAAAGGAGAGTAGTGGTCGGTAACCAAGACAAAGAGCTGTCAACAATGAGATGGAAAGTGCGGGCATATCAGGAGAAGGAGGCAGATTTGCTAAATTAATGTATTTGCAAAAGGGGTTATCTAGCGTTCTTAAATTTTTGACATGTTGCTGCCATATTGATAAACTTATCACTAATCATATTACAATCACTGACTGAGACAGGACTGTGGCCAGTAATTGTCTGTGCAAGCTGTCACTCCCAAGATGAGTTAGTCTCAGAATTAACGATGGCTACAGACACCGAGGGACACCAGCAACTGCACTGGGACACCGGGTGAGCATAGAGAGGTAAGCATGGTGTTTGTTACGTTTACTAATATGGCAGTGAGTTGGCGATACGGCTGGCGTATGCCAGGGAGGAAGCAAGACTCTGTACCTCATGCCTGGCATATGCCGTGTCCTATGCCGTCTGACACTGCAACCTGCACAAAGAGTGTCAGACTGCGTAGAAACACATCCTATAGTCAAGACACCCACTTAATTTATTCACGGATCCAAGAGGATTAACAAAGGACCATCACAACACGCTGCTAGGAAAAAAAATATTATCAAAATTAAAGAATCCCTTTATTAGGATAAAAAGAAAACTGAAGGGGTATTATAAAGCAGTAGTAAATCTTACCTCGGATTTCACACACGGCCATCTTAATGCTGCCCTTGCTCCCTTTATTAACGTCATCCTGTGAGTCATAGTAGGACAAGATGCCTCGGTCCAGCACAAAGTAACGTGGCTGCCAGCCTGTTCAGATTGTAGAGAAGAACATTACAAAATGGCATAAAGTGAAAGTTTGTATTCAAATAAAGAGCGCCATTTGTGATTGTATACAAGAAGACAAAGAAAAGGTATATTAAGCAGGGGGTGCCTGGATGCACATAACACTAAACCTGTAGCACCCAGTCATTTCCTCTTCTTCCACTGTATCACTTAATTAAAGGGAACCTAATCTGCAGCCAGTATTTTATAGGCCGGGAAAATTTCCAGAGAAACTTATTCTTTTATTAATGTAAATCTTTGCTCATCCTGGGCTAAGTAGTCATGTGTAAGGCCGGGTTTACATATGTCCAGCGGTGCGGCGGCGTTTCCCTCCGGCGCAGGAGAAAAGCGCCGGAGGGAAACGCATCTTTGAACTGATCCCATTGTTTTCAATGGGATCGTTCAAAATGTGCGGCGGTGAACTAGTGGCCGCCGCATCGCCGGACCGTCGGTGCGTTAGGATGCATCTTGCAGCGTCCTGGCGGATCGCCGCTCCGGTGATGCGGCGCCGCACCAATTCAATCGAATAGAGCGCCGGATGCCTCGCCGGGCAGGACGCATGCCGTTCGGCTCTGGCATCCGGCGTTCAGGCAAATAGTAACACAAAATAAACATATCTCTCCCCCTGTGTGCTCTCCCCCTCCCCTATAGTCCCCCCTTGGTCCCCCAGTAGTATATCACCCCCCCTGTTTCTCCTCCAGTAGTATATAGCCCCCCTGTTGCCCCCCCAGTAATATTTAGCTTCCCTGTGTGCTCTCCCCCAATTAGTATACAGCATTGCTGTGCGCTCTCCCCCAATAGTATATAGCCCCCCATGTGAGCTCTCCCCCTCCCATATAGCCCCCCTGTGCGCTCTCCCCCTCCCATATAGCCCCCCTGTGCGCTCTCCCCCTCCCATATAGCCCCCCTGTGCGCTCTCCCCTTGTAGTATATAGCCCCCCTGTGAGCTCCCCCAATTTAGTATATAGCCCCCGAGCGCTCCCCCGCAAATCCCATTGAAAATGACAGGAAAACATACTGGGGAAAAAAATGTCAACTGATGAGCGCAACTTGTGACAACTGATGACAACTGATGGAAACTGATGGCAACTGATGGTTTTTAATGAAAAGACGGATAGAAAAACTGATCACAACTGATGCATTTTTGGCATCAGTTGTGACATCAGTTGTGGTCAGTTTTTAGGCAAAAAACGCAACTGATGTCAACTTATATATGTAAACCCAGCCTTAGTAGTCATACCAGCTCGCTGGGGGTAAATGTACATATACAGAGAGAAGGACCGCTCACTTAACTCCAGAACTATTCCTCTGTTATCCTTATTAGAATTGTGTATGACTCAATAACCAGCTGGGTGTTACCAGTGGAAGGCGTATCCTTTCACAGTCTGGCACTCTCAGCTCCGATTGGACAGTGTCAGACAGTGCAGTAACACACACCTCATTGGTAACACCCAGTTGGTTATTAAAGGGGAACCAGTCTGCACTGCTGCCCTTCTTTCTCTGCTGGCCACACCATTTTTGTGCTGTCTGATTTAAAGCAAAGATGCTTGTTAGGAGCACTGGGGGCGTTTCTTGGCCCACAGAGCACCCCCCTCGGCCTCCTTCGGTAATGCCTTCTCTATGGAATTTATATACACATAATCATGCCAGTCTTTGGTGCACTTCCTGACTGGCATGAAATATGCATACATGAATATCTATAGGAAAGACATTACTGAAGGAGGTCGCGGGTTGCGCCGCGGGGGGTGCTCAGTTGGGGCAGAGAAATCCCCCAGTGCTCCTAAGAAGCACATTTGCATATTTGCTGTTAATCAAACAGCACAAAAATGGCAGAGCCGACAGAAACAGGGAGTTTGCACAAATGTGCTGATAGTTTCCCTTTAAAGGGGTAGTGCGGTGCTACACATTTGTTCACTAAATAACACACATTACCAAGTTATACAACTTTGTAATGTGAGTTAATGGCCCCCTTCCCTTTGTTTCCCCAACCCCGGAAGTGTGGTGCATTATACTCACCGAATCACTGTCTACCCCGGCCGCCATCTTGGTGATGATGCGATCGACCCAAGATGCCGTCCAGGGTCGATCGCTTCCAGGGGTGGGGGAAACACGGTGAAGGGGGCCGTTCACTTAAATAACACACATTTCTAAGTTGTATAACTTTGTAATGTGTGTTATTTAGTGAATAAATGTGTAGCACCGCACTACCCCTTTAAGTCATACATTTCTAATAAGTATAAGAGATAAATGGCACATCACAGAGCTATAAGAAAAGATATTCCAGAACTGTTATTTCATGAGCATTGCATGTATTTGATAAAACAGACAGGTCAGGAGTGGTGACTTTTTAAAGAGGAACTATCAGAACGTTAGACAGATCTAACATGCTGATAGCCCCCTTTTGCACAAGAGGCGTCGAGGATGAAGGTATCTCTCTTACCTTCATTCTTTGTGCTGTTCCCATGCAGTTAGTCATTGACGCCTCAGTCCGGAAAGATCATTAGGAGCACTGCCCCACCCCCATAGCTCCAACCGGCCTGCCCACTCCATTGTCAATCATTAGAAGGGGTAGATTGGCGCTGTGGGGTGAGGCAGTGCTGCTAATAGGGCCCCAGTGCTCCAAGCAGTCTTTCTGGACTGAGGAGTAAAAGACTAACTGCACGGGAACAGCGCAGAGGATGAAGGTAAGAGACATTCATCCTCTGAGCCTACAGCGCAATAGGGCGCTATCAGCAGGCTACATTTATCTAACCTGCTGATAGTTACCATTTAAACAAGAGGCTGTAAGCAGCTTACAGCACCCTAAAATTTATATTTCAGTGCCCGTTTGTCTAATTCTTAAAAGAAGTGTATATGTCCAATGAGAAGCTATAGATAGAATGTGGGAAAACAGAAAATCAGTCACTTGTCAACAAGCTTTTCAGGTTATATGAGGAATCACATTATATAATTTACATATAGCATTTCTCTCCTGTCTTCTCTTCTGTGAGCATCTCTAATTTTCGATTATCCCTGGGCATAGACTAGCTACTATAGTATCTCCCATGCACAGCATATACAAGGGGAAGATCAAACTCCCTTATATCTCTATTGCACACCTTCCAAAGCAGCAGTAGCATGGAGGTCATTATAGAACAGTACTAATCAATTTCATGACTTGATAAAAATTAATTGAAGCAATAATTTAAAAATAATAATGATATTAAAATAGATCTGTCCATAACTAATGGGATCTGCCTAATGTCTATTTACAGTCAGAACTTCCTGATTACACAAATAACAAAACATTCCAAATAAGCCAGAAGCCAAAGGGAAAAGACAAAAACAAAAGCCTATTGTTATACCTTGTGTTGCCAACGTGTATAATAAATATCTTCCCTATACCTCTGATAGGTGTAAATCACCCTGTGCACAGATAGATAAGAAACCATGTTTGCTCTAGGGGTAAGTCACAGAGCATTCCCATAAATACACAGATGGAGAACCTGTCTGACAGTACAGAACGCTATTTCACACTCTCTTTCTTATAGGGACGGAAATACCAGAAAAGCCACTTATAGAAGGCTGGGCTTTTTACCTAGAGGAAGTTATTACCGATTCTGACCTAACTTGGATGCAGTTACAGAAGAAGTGCAGGACTCTACTTGACTGACTATTATAGTATATAGTCCTGGTTTATTGTAAGATATAACACTTAGGAGCAATGGACATCTATTCTTGAGCCGGTCCTTTAGATGTACTTAAAGTGAGCCTGTGGACCCTGCACCTGGGGCAGACCTCGCCTGACCCCCAATAGAGCCCCTGATACTTACCCCCTTCTACCGTCCTGCTTCCAAAGCTGGTCCTGCTGCAGAGAAATTGCTGCCTTACGGTCTGCATGCTCGATATGTAAATGAGAGGACATGAGGCCGACGTCCATAGGAATCACTGCTCCACTGAGCACGCAGACCGCCGGGCGTTGATTTTTTCGCACCGGGACCAGCAGGAGGGGGTAAGTATCTGGGCTCTGCCCCAGGTGCTGGGGTAACAAGTTGCTCTTATTTGTCATCACTGTGCTGGATTGGGAAAAGGGAATATATGAAGAATATTAAAAGGAACCTGTCGGCATAACAATGCTATCTCAGCTATTGGCATCATGTTATAGAGCAGGAGGCGCTGAGCGGATTAATATATATATTTATGGGAAAAGATTTATTATAACTAGAAAACTATTGACTGAAATCTCTGATAGACTGTAACATATACAGCTATGATAAGACCCCATCATTCACATTATGCAGTGATAATGGCTGAGCACGCGGCAGCGCTCCTCTGTGGGCATGAGGAGTATTGGGGGGGGACTGTAATTTTTTTTTTTTTAAAAAAAAGGTCTAAAATTGCACTCCATAAAATCCCATTATTATATGAGACTAATTAGAGTTTGTAATGTCAGCCAGAAATTTCCAGTAGGGTCAAGGCGTTTCTTGGGGTCAGCAGGGGCATGCATGGCTCAGGTACATAGTGCCTCTATACACATAAACATCACTCCTCTCTGTCATGGAGAATTGGCCATAGCCACACGTTTCGCAATCTGAGGTTCTCCAGCTGTTCTAAAACTACAACTCCCAGCATGCTCCTACAGCCAAAGCCCATCAGGGCATGCTGGGAGTTGTAGTTTTCCAACAGCTGGAGGGCCATAGATTTGGAAACGCCTATACAGAAGCATGCTATATTTTATGTCATTCTTAGGCTGCATCGACAAAGAACTACAAGTCCCAGCTCACCTACAAAAAGGATTTCTCCACCTGTAAAAATAAAGTTCCACCCCAGCGATGCCCACAGCCGCACTTGTATCTATAACCCCGCCAGCTCCCAGTCCCTGGCTGCAGCACAGCACCTACCAGACAAGTAGTTGGTCCATTTCAGCAGCGAACCCTCCATGTCCTGCAGCCTCATAGCCCCGCCCCCTACAAGAGGCGATCTCGTCCATGAGCGAGTAGCCTCAGCTCGACCAATGGGATACAGGAGGGCGTGGCTTGTCCTAGACACAACCGAGTCTCTGTGCTGCTAGGAAGAAGGTTAGTGCGTGAACTAGGCTGACGATTTAACCAATAAGATTTCAAAGTGATCGCCGCGTGTATATAGTGGGCGTGGTCTAATGCCACTACATGCCAGTCTAGTAGACTGAAGGTGGGGCGTGACTTGCCGCTGCCGTAGCTAATGGTCCTCATACCAAAGCGTTACGTGATTGGCTGTCGCGGCGCGTGTTATTTGAGCGAAGGGATGCTGGGAAATGTAGTCTAGAATAAACTCTCTTGTGCGGGTTGCATGTTGCGTTAGCACTACAACTCCCAGCGATCCTTGGGGCATTTGACGCCATGACCTCCCAGAGCCGTACTTCCCGCCCTGGCCATTGTTGCTGGTGAGCGGAGAGCAGGAGGGAATGAGTGAGACCGAGGACTGTGGGAAGCAGACGTGCCCCGGGTGTCCCAGGTAGGAGGCGCAGTCTGCCCTGGACTGTTCTCTGCACAAGATGGCGCAGATCATACATGATAGCCTAGTCTCTGGGGGAAGTCCCATCATGTCCTGTGCATGCTCCATACACTCAGCCTGGGCTTCATAGCCAGCAAGACATTCCTTAAAGGGGATGTTCACATGCATACATTTATGACTGGAAATCAGTTCCATTAATCTGAATGTGTGTTGGTGAACAAGGACATCAGATGAATCGCAGAATCTGCCCTGTGTGAATGCACCCTTATGTGTGTGTATATTTCATAGTATATAAGCAGCTGCTGCTGTGTTACATGCATCATGCTACAAGGAGTATATATGTATATAGATGTGTGTGGGCTAGAGCATCAATGACGCAGCCATCTGCTTCCAGGCTATGGCATTCCTATGGGGGCCCCATTTACCATCCATACTGACTGGCCATGCAGAATGGTGCTTACCTCCCTGGCTCTAGCACTGGCCCCCATGTTCAGCTGCGTTAGGTGTGGCATGCATGAGCTGCCTGCTCTCTGATGTAGTAACATACATAATAAGATTGGAATAAGACACTATTAAGTTTGACCTATAACACTACTGATGTTGAAGAAGTAAAACCTCTATGAGGCAGATACCATTGACCACTCCCTATTACACACAAAGCCATGTCATATGAATGGGGATCTCATAATCTAGCTATACTAATGAAATTAATGACTGCAGCTGAGCAGGGATGAAACAGGTGACACTGCAGGAATACTGGTGGTGAGTGTGCACATTATATGTGCAAAAGAACTGGACAGTTGCTTTAAAGTGACTGTACCACCAGGCCCAGGCTGAAGCACTGGAGGCGGGCCAACCCACCCTTAGTGGGAAGAAACTCCAGCCCCTCCATGACGTGACTCCATTAGATTCAATGGAACCCTATCAAAGAGGGGCAAGGGTTTCCTCCCACTAAAGGTGGGTCGGCCCGCCTCCAGTGCCTCAGCCTGGGCCTGGTGGTACAGTCACTTTAAATTGATGGCTGGAGCACCCACTGACCCTTTAGATCATGGATCTCCAAACTGTGGCCCTCCGGCTATTGCAATACTACACTTCCCATTATGCCTGGACAGCCAAATCTAATGCTTTCCCTGTCCAGGCATAATGGGAATTGAGATTTTGCAGCAGCTGGAGGGCCGCAGTTTGGAGACCCATGTTTTAGATGCTGTTTTGCTGTACATTGTGCTGTGTGTGTGTCTGCTTTGTTTTGGGGGAAGGCCGGGTATTGGAGTGTGTCAAAGGGGTTATCCAGCACTACAAAAACATGGCCATTTTCTTCCACAGACAGCACCCTTCTTTTCTCCAGTTTGGATGCAGGTTTTGTAACTCTGTTCCATTGAAGCAAATGGAGCTTAAAGGGGGTTGTGCAGCGGAAATCTTTTCTTTTCTTTTTTTTTTTTTTTTTTCAAATCAACGGATATCAGAAAGTTATATAGATTTGTAATTTGCTTCTATTTAAAAATCTCTAGTCTTCCCATATTTATCAGCTCCTGTATGTCCTGCAGAAAATGTTGTTTTCCTTCTAGTCTGATACAGTGCTCTCTGCTGACATCTCTGTCCTGGACAGTTCCTGTCTGGAGCAGGAGAGGCTTTCTATGGGGATTTGCTGTTGATTTATGTAAGTGTATATCTAGTTTTGCCCAATACTGAACATGCCCTTTTTTTGTATTTCCTCAGTGTAGAGCAGATGCTGGCGTCGAGTCCTGGGAAGACCCCCATCAGCTTACTGCAAGAGTATGGGACTCGGGTAGGAAAGACCCCCGTGTATGACCTACTCAAAGCTGAAGGACAAGCCCATCAACCCAACTTCACGTTCCGTGTATCTGTTGGCGACATCAATTGTACTGGTCAGTGCGTTTATTGAAACAGACTTCCTTGGTGATTGTACATATATTATGCTGTCTTCTGAATACCTCATCTGCCATGGTTCACCAATGTAAATAAAGCTGAGCTGCGGTTCCAGAGTTGATGGACACGAGTGCTGGGGCAGACTTATTTTTAAAAAGGTTTGCTGTCTGGGACACTAATGAATTAGACGTATAGTTCATAAGGTGGGTAGGCACAGTATTTTGGTCAGTAGTGTTATTTTTTAATTTTTCTCTCCTCATCTTCACGACGGCACCACAGGAGTTAACTCGTTCGGCTGCAGTTTGCCCCTCGTACAATGATCTATGTCCCAAAGCTACCATACCCACTTTGAGGCTACACATTCTGACACTTTGCTGTCTGTTGCATAGTGTCCATTTAGATCACAGTTCAGTCACTGCCTTACTTTGAGTAATAATTTAGGGAATCCATGAAGAATTCCCGAGGGTTGTATATTGCTCTCCTTGGACACCACCTTATATTTCTGCTTTCTTTCAGGTCAAGGACCTAGCAAGAAGGCAGCAAAACACAAGGCAGCCGAAGTGGCGCTCTCCCTACTCAAAGGTGGAGATATGTTTGGATCAGTAATCGAGGAGAATAGGTGAGGTTACATGATTTAGGAAAGGTCCCTATACACTTTTGGCTAAAGTCAGCTTAAACTCTCTCTCCCCCGACAGACGATCCATGAGAACGGTCAGACATTTAGATTCTTTGGTTCTCAGAGAGAGAGGCCGCTCGCTGAAATGTCTGGCAGTGGCTTGCCCCTCCTTTCCGAGCGAATAGTTTGTCATGCAAAATGTTCATATGTGGGAAGACCAGGAAAATAACGGTTATTGAATATGTATGGTGATGTTAATGTACCATCAGGTACATTCGCTTCAATATTGCCCATGAATAGAACGGTGCAGGGATGGCGGTGCTGCAATCCGTTTTTTGAACCGCGGCCCGGTTCCCGGTGCAAGGAAACCAGGCTGTGGTCCCAAAAGGCTGCGGCATCGGCTTCCCTGCAGCGGCGCCGTTCTATTCAGGGGTAATGTTAAAGCGAATGTACCCGATGGTACATTCTCTTTTAAGATACATTACTTTAAAGGGGTATTACAGGCAATTGGTGTTTTTGTTTTTTTTAATATGGCTGAGCATGGGCTGTTTTAACCCCTAGCCGCACCATGCAGTTATAGTACCTCCTGGCAGGAGGTTAGTTTCCGCACCAGGACGTACTATAACTGCCCGGCTCCCGGTGCTCACTGTTTATGTAAACAGTGACCGGAAGCTGAAACTAAACTGTCAGCTGATAGCTGACAGTTTAGTGAAGCCGTTCCTGGACCCCCAGCAGGGGTCCAGGAAAGGCAATCACCGACATCAGGGGATCAGTAACGATCCACTGATGCCGGTGCACAGTCATCAGTAACCCCCGGTCCCGGACCTCAGCAGAGACCGGGACCCGGGGGTTACTGATGACTGTGCGGAAGCTGCGGCAGAGATCCCTCCATCTCCTCCTCTCCTGCCTCTGATGACCCCCCCGTGATTCCCGCGGCCCCCCCACGATCTCCCAGTGATAAGGGAGATCTTAGTTAGCGTCTGTTAGTTAGCGTCAGTCTGCGTCCGTTAGTAAGCATCAGCATCCATAAGTAAGCGTCAGCCAGTGTCTGTTAGTAAGCGTCAGCCAGTGTCTGTTAGTAAGCGTCAGCCAGTGTCTGTTAGTAAGCGTCAGCCAGTGTCTGTTAGTAAGCGTCAGCCAGTGTCTGTTAGTAAGCGTCAGCCAGTGTCTGTTAGTAAGCGTCAGCCAGTGTCTGTTAGTAAGCGTCAGCCAGTGTCTGTTAGTGTCAGTAAACGTCGTTGCATTTACTGCTACAGTAGGAGTGCACACACAGACAGAGGTGCTCCTTCTCTTCTGAGCCGTGTTGTGCGCCCGTACAATTTTTTACGTTCATAAATTGGGTATTTTCTTACTCAGGAGAAATTGCTTTACAAATTTTGGGAGTCTTTTGCTTCTCCAAGCTTTTTGGAATTTGGAAAATTTGGGGTTTCACTAACGTGTAAGTGTGACAAATTTGATTTTTTTTTTTTAATGTTCATGGGCCCCTTTTGCAAAAAACTGTGAAAAACTTGTGGGGTCAAAATGCCCACTGTACCACTTGTTACGTTTCTTAAGGGATGTAGTTTTCAAAATGGGGTCACTTGTGGGGGGTTCCCACTGTCTCAGCACTAGGGGGGGGGCACTGTAACATGGTCTCCTACATTTATTTCAGCCAAATCCACGCTCCGAAATCCAAAGGGTGCTCTGCAGATTCAGAGGAATAAATGTTTTATTGCATTTTCCTTTTATAATTGGTTTGGTATGAAAAAAATAGGATTGAATTGGAATCTAAATTTTTACTTTTTCATACTTTCTTTGAAGTTATCCCTGTGAAATGCGTAAAGGGTTAAAAAACTGTATGAATGTGAATTTGAATACTTGAAAGGGTGAAGATTTCAAAATGGGGTGAATTATGGGCGTTTTCTAGTATACAGGCCTCTAGAATATGCTTCAAAACTTATATGGTTGCAAAAAAAATTTGAGTTTAAATTTTTACAAAAATTTTGAAAGTTGCTACTAAACAATTACGGTCTCTAAAATCCCCCCAAAAAGTTAAAGCATGTTCACCAAATGCTGCCAATATAAAGAAGACATGTTATAGATATGAATTAATCAATAATTTATGTGGTATAACTATCTTCCTTATTGGCAGAAACTTTCAAATTTAGAGAAATGCAATAATTTTTACATTTTTCACAACATTTTGGAGTTTTTCACAAAAAAATGCTAAAGGTATTGATCCAAATTTACCACTAACATAAAGTAGAATAAGTCACGAAAAAACAATCTTGGAATCACAAGGATCCGTAAAAGCATTCCAAAGTTACAGATGCATAAAGTGACACTGTGTCATAAATGCCAAAACTGGCTGTGTCCCCTAAGGGTTAATATAATAAGGTTCCAGTGCCCCCCAAATCCCTGCTGATCTGGCCGCTTCCGGGTGCTGGGGTTGTGATGTTGCAGGCCTGCCTAGCCAATCAGCAGCTGCAGCAGAGTCCTGCCTCTGTTTGTGATTGGCTGAGCAGGCCTGCAGCATCACTGCATAACAGGGAACGGAGCAGCAGGATTGTGGTGCTGGAGCCAGGGACCTAAGTTTACTTTGGTTAAAACAGACCATGCCTGGCTATATTGTGTGAAAAAAGACACTTGCCTGGAATACCTCTATAAGTTTTAGGATGATTAAGGAAGCAAGCCCAGAACGCCATACAGGTATAGTGTCAGAAATGGCTTTTAGTGTACAGGATAATAAAGGGGTTGCCGCAGATTAGTATAAAGTAAGTTAGCTGGATTGCTGCACAGAGGTGTACATAAAGCAGGATGTCTATTACAGCTGCCTAAACAACCAAACATTTGTATCGCATTTTGCTAATTATGATGCCGGAAAAAGGCTAACGGTAGTAAAATACACTGACAGAAATATGTGTTTTTTATCATCTTTAGTTCCACATACAAAGCAGAACCACCTGCAGAAGTCACAATAAAGACTGAGGAGCCTTCACCGCCACCAACCGCAAGGTAATCCATTGCAAATAACAAGCAAATCATTATTTCTTTATATCACCGGAGTTCTGCAGTTCCCTCTGCAAGGGTTGGTGGCAGCAGAGGGGCTGTGCCATATAATGATGTATAAATCAAGAAATGATATCTTTACAACATTAGGCTACAAACACACACAACGGATCCGCAGCAGATTTTTTCGCTGCGAATCCCTGCCCTGTAATGTCTATTGGCAGACATACTCGCAGCAGGATTGACATCCCACTGCGAGTATGTCAGGAGACTGCCCCTTTAACCCCCGCCAGACGGAGCATATACATTACCTGCTCCAGGATCCGGCTTGCTTCGGGGGTTCCCGGCTGGATGTCCCGCTCAGCCAATCAGTGTGCTGCCCCACCTTCCCAAGATGTTTAAGACACTATGAGCAAGCATTCATGGGCAGTTTACCTGGGAGCTATTTGATATGTAATTTTAATGTTATTTCTTGCTGTAAATTTTTTGCTTCTGTACAAAACATTATTTAATTTAGTTTATTTTATGGCCACCTCACAGTTAGAGAAGCACTGATTGAAGAAATGTTTCCCCTCTTGTTTGAGCTGAGTTGTGACTTTTTATGGAAAAAATACAATGGCTAGATATGAAAGAGGCTTTATCTTACTGTGCCGCCTGGTGCTTTGGTTTAACATAATGTCAATGTCACCTTTATGTCTAGGAAGCACAGCATAGACATGAAGCCACCTTTGTCTGCACAGCAGTCAGAATGTAATCCTGTGGGAGCCCTGCAGGTAAACTCTGTCCTGTCCGGTTTTTCTCTTTTTTTTTTTTTTCTGTATTACAATAGTTTTTTTTTGTCCTTAGGAGCTGGTGGTGCAGAAAGGCTGGAGACTTCCAGAGTACACAGTCACACAGGAGTCAGGACCAGCACACAGGAAAGAATTCACCATGACCTGTCGGGTGGAGCGCTTTCTAGAGATTGGTAGGTGAGCGCTGCTGTTTATACAGTGCCAGGGAGGTAGGATGGGTATGGCAGAGGACAGCTGGTGAGAAGCCTGTGGCAAGTGATCAGACTCGGCATTTGATTAGCTGGGGCTGCTGAACTTGGATAAAGCTCTAAGGTTGTCTGGAAAACATGGATACAGCCAATGACTATATCCATGATTTCCACGTAGCCTTAGGGCTTTATCCAACTTCAGCAGCCACCGCTAATCAAATGCTGAATGTTCGGTATTTGATTAGCTGGAGCTGCTGAACTTGGATAAAGCTCTAAGGTTGTCTGGAAAACATGGATACAGCCAATGACTATATCCATGATTTCCACATAGCCTTAGGGCTTTATCCAACTTCAGCAGCCACCGCTAATCAAACTGCTCATCTCTAATCAGAATCCTTTGTAGATGGTTGGAATGGTACAGGCAGTTTAAGGTGCAGTATTTGATGCTGCTTTTTGAATCACAGTGGGTGGGTGGTGGTGGTGGTGGTGGGGGGGGGGGGGTTGGGGGACTTGCACTTCCACTTCTGGCTTTGACTTAAAGAAACAGCATCAAAATGATGCACCTCTGACTGCTTTAGAGATGGCATGTATTTCTCATCTAAATTTTATATTTTCTTAGAGATTGGGCCTGTGCATAATATGGAGCCTTGAACAGACATAGCTGTGCGTATTGGCATTTTGTCATGGCTTCATTAGTGGATACTTTCTAGCTGTAATGGTCAGCTTAACACCAGGTATCAATCCGTTTTAGAGTGTCTGTTCACATATTGTACCTCGCCACTACACCGTTTGCCATGTGGTAAAACTGACATCTTATCTGTGTTCCTCAAGTCAAAAAAAGTCAAACTTTAAAAAAAAAAAAAATTATTATAATCCTTATAACACTTTTCTGGTCTATGTAGCTGTGTAAGGTGTAATATTTTGGGTGATGATCTGTACTTTTTATCGGTACCTCTCTTGCAAATATGTGACCTTTTGATCACTTTTTATTCAATTTTGTCTGGATGCAATGTGTCCAAAAATCAGCAATTGTGCACTTTGGCGGATTTTTGAGTTTACGCCGTTTAGTGTACGAGATTGTGTGTGATATTTTAATAATTGGGAGATCTTGAATCTGACAATAGCAATTTTTTTGCTTGTTTACATTTTTGATTAAAAAAATTGAAAAAGCGGGGTGATTTAAATTTTTATTATGGGATGGATTTATTTATTTATATTTTGAGAAACTTTTTTTTTCACATTTTCGTAGTCGTGGAATCTGGTTGCTAGGAGCAACTGAGCCAGTTTCACTTTACACCATGTTTGATAAATCTCCCCCCATGTGTCTTTATGAGGTTATGATATACCTTTTCTGATGAGGCCCCACTATGACAATAAGTTTTAGCAAAGGTAATTTTACCCCTGCTTGGAGCAGATTAGTATTCTTCTAGTCGTGGGTATGTGTGGTGAAGTCATCCAGACTAAGAACAACTAAAGTAATAACTTTATAAATCCTTGAGCAATATATGCCACATTTTTATTGTCAACTTCATTGTGTCTGTCTGCTTTGGCGGTGTTGTAAAAAACCTGCCAACCTGGGTGACATATGGCTGTTTGGCTTCAGTCTATAATTAAGGAAACACACATCTTGCTTCCCATTTTTATATCAGTGGATTTATGTATTCATACCCTTCATATAGAACCATCCCTGGGGAACACATACCCTATTGTTTTCACTGTTGACTTCCTGAGCATGTTTCTATAGTATAGTATAGTATAAACTGTGATTATATGGGAAAGAACAAAGCTCAGATAAGAGTAAACTTAGACTAGACAGTCTGTGTGGCAGATTTTTCCTAAATCACTGTAATCTTCCTGCTTCGTTTTCAACAGAAAGAAAATAGTTATAGTAAAATATTATAGAAGCTTACTATCTATTTCCAGGCAGTGGCACATCTAAGAAGCTGGCAAAAAGGAACGCTGCAGCCAAGATGCTTCTACAGATTCACAGGGTTCCCACAGAACATCGGGAAAATGGAGAACCAGAGCCTGAAGAAGATCAGTTTTCTATGGTAACATAATTGTTTCCTTGCATTTTTATGGTATCAGCCATTAAAGTAGTATGCCTTTGTCCCATACACATCCCCACACCCTGTTCATTACTTTACTGGAAATAATGCACTTCATGCAAGGTGTACTTTGACTGGTGGACAGCATTGGATTTGGCCGGGGGCTTTCGATGAGGAAATCAGTGCAGATCAAACCCCACATGATTATAAACCTGTGAACTTACTCTTAGGTGGTCTTCAGGCCAATACAAATCCAGGGGAATATGGGCTGTTCACATTGGGGCTGTGATGTATGGAGATAGCAGAATAATTCAACACCAAATCTAATTGTTAAAGCATTTTATATCAGCAGTGCTTCTATGTAATATAGTTTATTGCAAATCCAAAGAGTAATTGCCAGAGGTCTCTGTGATGCCTTGCCAGGTTTATTTTCTTGTATATCCCCATCTGGTGTCAAGTCATTTGTTTTCATGCTTTAATTTTAGATGCTTGTCTATGGACTTTATTCTTTATATTAAATATAACTTTGATAGTAATTCTAACTAACATGTAATAAGGGTATGCCCTTTATTTCCGTTCACAAACAGGTATACATATGGGCCATAGACAGCTATAAATATAGGCCATAGACTTCATAGACTAGGGTCCTAGTCTCTCTGGTCTATCCACGCTTTACATGGTCAGATATTGGTTTGAATGGCCACATTGCAAAAGGCTAAACAAAATTTCTTTCAGTGAGCACAGCTGATGGGTTTGGGTTACCGGAGGGGATGCCTTTATAAAAGGTCAGATTGGTTATCCATTTGTATATTGTGTATGAGTGATTTGCGTAAGGCATTTGTTACAGGTACAATATACAAACACAGCTCTCCCTGCCAATCTTTCTCTAATGCATTTCTAGATGCACTTAGGTTATAAATGAAAGATGAGTGATTGTTTTATATTTACAGAATACAGGAGGGGGAAGACTGGATGGAAGCAGAGGTAGAAGTTTAGCTTGTACCTGGGACTCTCTGCGCAATTCTGCTGGAGAAAAGATCCTTCACCTTAGAAGTCACCCACTCGCTATTCTTAATTCTGCATTCTGTACCCTCCTACAAGACCTGTCAGAGGAACAAAGCTTTCAGATCAGCTATCTTGATATAGGTAAGTTGAGGATTATTGCTGTCTTGTAGCACTGTTATTTCTGTGATTAACATATGCTAATTTAACATTTTAAAGTGAACGATAGAGAAAAAGATCACATGAACGTCATTAGAGGCTGCACTGCACATGAATACTTAAGACTGGACAAAGGCAGAGTAAGGCCCCCTTCACACGTCCGGAAAATCTGTCCGGATTTCCTATCAGGAAGTCAGGAAAACTCCTAGGCCAACATTAGACACGGACACCCTTTTTCCGGAAGGGTGTCCATTCCGGAAAATAGGACCGGATTTTTTAGATCCTGTCCTATTTTCGTCCGGAAATCAGGCACGGATGCCCTCATAGAAGTCTATGGTAGCGCCGGAATCACGGGCATTTTCCTGATGTATATCAGGAAAGTGCCCGTGATTCCGGATTGGTAGAGAGCCAGCCCTGCTGAGGCACCCGGACCTCAGCACAGGACTGCCTGAGATCCCCCCACCACCACCCGCCCTGCACTCTGGCCGGAGCCCGGACCTGACCACGGGACTGGCTGCCGCCCGATCACCCGCACCAATCCCCCCCCCCCCCACACCGTACTCTGCCCGGCACTACAGGGCTGGCCAGCCAGAGTGCGGTGCAGCCCCCCCCCCCCCCCCCCGGGAACTCACAACCGGCCCGCCCGCTCTCCATCATCTGACCCTCTCTCCCCCCCCCCTCCCCCGGGAACTCACTACCGCATGCTCTGCACCTCCGACCGCCGCCCGGACCTCTGCACTTCTCTGCCCGGACCTCAACCTCGCTGCCCCGACAGAGCAGGATCCAGGACAGGTGAGATTACCCCTTAGGACTACTACTACCACCATGCTCTGCTGGCAGGCCATGATGGGAGTTGTACTTCTGTAGCCTGTGGCCATCCAGGTTGCAGAAATACAACTCCCATCATGGCTCTGCTGGCAGGCCATGATGGGAGTTGTAGTTCTGCAGCCTGTGGCCATCCAGGTACACTAGGGGCTGTGTGGGTACCTCTGATTTATGTTGGCATACTAGACCATATTATCTCATCAGGAAATCCTGAAGGTTTTTCCTGATGGTAAAAACGGATTACTGTCAGGAAATCCTGATACTTTCCTGATGACATTTCAGGTCTCCTTATCAGGATTTCCTGACAGTAAAAACTGACACGGACGTGTGAATGGGGCCTAAGTGAACCCCTTCCAAAGAGGAACACAACACCCATCATTTTGGTGTTTTGCTCCTCCTAGGTGTTAAAGAGGTGATACTGTGCACAGCATCACAACTTTACCCCTGCCTGGCTGTCAAACTGAGCCGGCTCTGCAGTAACAGTACAGACAGGGCTCCCTCTGTAGCAGAGGTTTTCTTCTGTAGACTAGGAAACCTTGTTTGTAGCAGGGATTCACTGCTCCTGCAGTAAGGAGCAATGTACCACTTCTTACTGTATATGCAGAGGAGGTAAGCAGTGATGCTAGTGCATCACCACTTAACTCTTTACACTCTGTGGGCCCGGCTCTCTGCACCTGCCTGACCCATGGAGTGTAAAAACCAATTAAATATTTTGAGAACTGAGCAGATTAAGTTCAAGAACAGAGGTATGACTGTGTGTGTTTTATATATATATATATATATATATATATATATATATATATATATATATATATATATATTATATTATATTTATTTTTATTTATTTTTTTAATTAAAACAAATGTGGGTCAATAAGAAAGCCCTGATATGTTCCTGTGCTTTTCCTCACATTGCTTATTGTTTTATTGTTTAAATGTAATGTATCGCCTAATTATTATTTTTTTTATTATTATTCTGGTACTGGATACAGATATTAAAATGTGTTTTTTTTTTATATTAATCTGTTTCTATTATCAGATTGTATTAACACAATGATCAGGGCTTGTCTTATTTAGATGAATAATACATTTTTCTGGCCTTGCTCTGTGGCCTTTATAGCGGTCATTCTGCAAGTTGGGGGGGGGGGGGGTGACTGAGGTTTTTCATCCAAAAACAGCACCACCCCTGTCCTCAGGATGTGTGGCATTACAACTCTGATTCATTATGTGATTAAATCTATGACATATAGTGAAGGCTACAACAGAATGAGGCATTCCACAGTGGGAGCATTTATAAATTAACTTGGCATGGCTTTTTATTTATTTTATATCTATTCCCAGAGGAACGCAGTCAGAGTGGCCTGTACCAGTGTCTCGTGGAGCTTTCAACACAGCCTACAACTGTTTGTCATGGCTCTGCTGCCACAAGGGAAGCAGCGCGGGGAAACGCTGCACACAATGCTCTTCAGTATCTGAAAATCATGGCTGGTAGTAAGTGAATGCGATGTTGGTGGAAAAAACAAAAAGTGCTTAAGTATCTCACTCACTCAAGGACTCGACACTGCAAGAGCCTAAGCCCACGAGTGTGTACACCAAGAAGCCCCTAAATGTTCCACTCCAATGGGTTCAGCAGTGGCTGAAAAACTGTGCTGCTACTTTAGAAACCTACCATGAACTCTTCATCAGATGTTGCTGTGATTGAGCTCATGGTAGATTTTATTTAGATTTTATTTGCTGGGGTCCACCACAACCTTCATTGCTGTCAGGTCTCGTCCTGAGACATCTCAGCTGATGTTGGGTGGAAATACTCAGTCCCAATGATAGTACTGGAGAGAGAAAGGTGGACTTTCCCCCAAATGCTTCATACCCTATTTATTTTGCAGCCTTTTATTTTTCATGAATTTTTTTTTTTTTTTTTGGAACAAGGTGCTTTTTACAGCACTTAAGTCCAAGTGTCTGTAATTTACCTCAAGCACCAGCACAATGGATGGAAGAAACGTAAGGACATGAGATCTGCTGTTCTACTGTGATGAATAGGAAATAGATGGATTTAGCCAGAAGTCTGTATTGGACACCTAAATAGCTTATATAAATTTCTTGGATAAAACGTATTTTTCATTTTGACCAACTACGTGAAACAATGGAGAATGGTCTTAACTGCTATGTGCATCCTTTCCGTAGTATTATTTACTGTACATGACTGTGTTGAAACAGTCCTGAGCTAAAAAAAAAAAATATGAATTGGTTCTGACAGGTTTTTCTCATTAAATTTTTATTTTTTTAAGTTAAATGCCTGATGAATTCTGTATTTCTAGCCACAAACAAAAATAATGTATTCTGTTATTTACATGCAGAACTGCAATTGTAAATATGAATAAATACTTGGAAGCAATATTTTTCTGACACTGAAACAAAGATTTTGATTGCTGAATGTTTTTTCTTTATGATGATGGACACCAGATGGTGAGTTGTACTTGAGCAGCTTATAATCGGATCCTGTCTCGCAGGTATCACAACTGAACATTCAAAGATAGGCTTTCCACAAAAAAAAAATCTTAATTTAGTAGATAAATGTATGAGCATTGTGGCCGCCACTCCTGAGACCTCTACAATTTCAAGAGTGGGTGTCTAAAGACCCAATTCTTCTAAGATTAGAAACAATGGGGTAGATTTATTCAGCAAAGTGCTCCATGATCACACTTATTATGTATGACCTACATAATAGGGGGTTCGTCCCAGTCACATACATGGATATAGGAAAATAGTGTTTTACCTTCTTCCAGCTCACCCTACTGATCAGTTGGGGCCATGGTTTTTATTTTATTTTTTCCCCTTAATGATTGTTCCCTAGGAGGACCAGTAGTGGATTATAATAGGGGCGTTTTGGGCGGCAGCCCGGGGCCCTGAGCTCCTGGGGGGCCCAAAAAGACTTATACTTTCAGTGGTGTACTGTCTCCTGGCTACACTTCCGCCATGATTTGCAAAAAATCACTGGTTTTTTTTATGGCAATTTTACACAAATCAGGACATCATGACATTATCTGTCCTGTACTATGAACGCCAGGCTAGTGCTTCCATAGTTACAGTGGGGTGGGGGGGGGGGGGGCCAGGCTTGGTGAACAGCCCGGGGCCTATGGTAAAGTTAATCCGCCCCTGAGGAGGACACAGGTATATTATGCTCTTACCATTACGTCATTAGTAGACATCTAAACGGCACAGTATCTAGTCCATGGGGTACTGCTTGGTGTGCTTCACTGTGCCACAGCTACAGCACTGCTGACACAGACAGCTTCCCCAACTGTTATGTCTATTCATGCATTAGGACATTAGGGAAGGCTCATTAGTGCTGCCTAAAGCAGTGTTATGGTCCGTTTACACGAAGCGATAATTCTTCCTTTCTATTGTTTGTTGATTTTTAAATCAACAATTTCAATTTTCTAACGATCAGCGTTTAGACAAAGTGAAAAATTGTTAAAAAAATCGTTATTGCGATCGTTTTAAGATCGTTTAAGCCCACCTCACACACAGGGTGAATCTGTGAAAGACTGTTTACCTGAAGCGATTTGCGAATTAGCAAACAACCAACGACGATTTAAGAACTTGTTGAAAGATCACAATGAACAATTTCTCGCCCGTCACTTGTTTGTTTGCTGTGTTTACACAAGCCGATTAACGCTCAAATGCGATTGTTACCACAAACATTTGAACGATAATCGTTCTGTGTAAACGCACCATTAGGGACATCTAACTGGGGTAGGACCAGGGCTTTTGAAACCCTACAATTCCCAACAGAGGTCCTGTGTTGCCCAATCAAAGAGTAAAAAGAAAAATGGGGGGGGGGGGATTTTGCCAGAATACTATACTATATCAAAGAGCTGACTACTACTTAAATAAATATAGACAAAATGGTGCGATGCATGTGTTACAGGAAATACCTACTGAACTCTGAGCAGGTGGCTCCACATGCAGGTCAGAAAGCGGTTCAGATACAAGCCACCACATCCTCTGTAAAGGTGACTGATTTAGCTTCCAGGAATGACATAGTAGCAGGTGTAAATTACTTTATTAATATTTAACCATCAATGATACACAACAATATATAAGGTTCTATGTACAAAGATTGAAAGTTGTGTATGACGTCTGACAGCCTGAAGGATACTGGAGTTATATATACAAAGGCTTTGGATATTTAAAGATGGTGATGATGGCATTTCCTTAAACAATAACTGTGATCCACAGCAACCAGGGAGGCATGTGGGATCACTATAAGTTTGCCTAAAGGATTCATAGCGGAGTGTTGGTATACTGTATAAGCTCACTGTGCTGTGAAATAGTTGTGTTACTATTAGGTGTATGTGTTCTTTACCATAGTAAAAAACTGAAGTGCAATGCAGCCGGTGCTATAGCACAGGTTGCTGCTTGTACGTTGATTTCTTTTATTTTTTTCTGCCAAATCGTTGGGGAACAGCCATGCTCCAAAACTGTGGTGGAGAGTCCCATCCTCGAGAATGAATCCTGCCGTCTCCGGCCATGGAACTGCGCTCATCTCTTCCAAACCTTTAAAAAGCAATCCCCAAAAGCTTTAGTTATACAAGTGCAATAGTGAAAGTTTGTTGTACTAATTACATGTATGAAATCATGGAAGAATGACTTATGTATACAGGGGATAAAGAAACTCCTATTCTTAGTCTGATATGAAAAGCAGCAAGATTAATCACATGGCTACCTTACCAGTCTGTTTACTCCAATTCAAAGGTAACATTACAAGGGTCCTATTACATGGAGCGATTTTTAATGATAAACAATCTCGTTTGCGATCGTTAACCTGAAATCGTTCATATTACACAGAACGATGGTGATTAGATACGATCATAATTGCGATCATTACTACGATCGTTTATTCTTCCTGCTCCCAGTAAAACAATGAACAATGTGCAATTACACTGAACGATTAGTGAACAAATGCGGAACTTGAGAGAACGAATGTGGAATTACAGCGAATGATTAGTGAACGATTACGATAATTTTAGGTTCAGATCTAAAGCAACGATCAATGACATACAAACGATTTTTCGATCGTTGCCTGCAATTACACAGAACGACTATCGTTTTAATTCGAATGATATAACGATTTTTTTACACGACAGTCGTCCCATGTAATAGGGCCCTAAGGCTGCCTGGAAAACATTGATAAAGCCATAGGGACGATGGCTATCTTATGTGTATGATACCTAAGGAGACACGTACCCACAATGTTGTACTGTAGTCTGGTGAGATTTGTCTGCGATCATTTGCCAGGATTTGTATTTCTGTAATCAAAAAACCGCTCTACACACAGCTTCTTGTTTCCATATTTAAATAGCACATGATATAGATATGACAAATGTGCTTATTTGCCATATTGGATTCCATATGTGCAAAGGTATTTTCCCCTAAAACCAATGATTCTCTGTACATATAACTTCAGTAACTCGGAGTGGTGGAGCACATTGTGGACCCAGGGGCTTGAGCTCTAGGAGCGCTTACCCTGCCGCAACCACCTACAACATTCCCCATCAACTTAAAAAAAAAAAAAAAAAAAAAAGTGTATATATGATACACTTTCTCTATAGCCGCATGTGTTTCCATTAGAGGTTAGCAAATGTACAGTAATAACAGCGAAGACCTGGGAAAAGCTGGATCCAGTCCTGGGAAACTCCTAGTTTCCCAGAACTGGATACAACTTTTCCCAGCACCCAGGGAGGAGCGGCAGTCAGTCAGAAGGCAGCAGGCTGGTGAGAGGATTACAGAGATAATGAATGAAAATGCAGTGACTGTGCTGTTACCTTTGTGGTTGGAACTGGAAGGAGCTGCGGGCGTTTCTGCTGTGCAGGATGGATCTGAGCAAAGAATTTAGACCAATCTTATCATCTGGTAAGGGCTGTGAGGAGAAGTTTTCATCCAGCTGAAATACATATAGAAGCAGGTATGTTCAATAAAAGCAATTTTTTTTTATCATAAAAATATGAACACCTATACATGTATCTTGAATTCCCTGGAAGATCCTGCCCGCAGATTCCCGGGAGCGCAGACATAGTAATGGAGTGAGCGGCTTTCAGGCTGAAAGTCCCGCTTATCTCTAATAGACATATGGGAAGACTTTAGTGAAATAATTGGACTGTGGCATAAAAAATTCTGATTATATAAACATTTTTTAGCTTTTTCAGATTTTAGGTATATTGCACAGTCCAAGGACTTGTCAAACACTTTAAAGGGGTTATCCAGTGCTACAAAAACATAGCCACTTTCTTTCAGAGATAACACGACTCATCTCCAGTTCAGGTGCGGTTTGCAATTGAGCTCCATTCACTTCAAAGGAACTGAGCAGCAAAACCCCGCCCAAGCTGGAGACAAGAGTGGGGCTGTCTCTGGAAGAAAGTGGCCATGTTTTTGTAGTGCTGGATAACCCCTTTAATCTCCAGGCACACTCAATGATTGAGTTAAATTTGATGATGTTTGACTTGGCTGCATCTGAGCTTTGATAATCAGACAAGGATTCTGATGGATATCACTGTAAAGGGGCTTCTCCACCTTGCTTTTTACAGTAAACCAAGTCAATTGGATTAAAAAAACAATAAGGTTTTTGAAATGTGCAGAACAGTAGAAGAAAACCAGGGCTATTGTGACATAGTAATCATCACAAACTCTGTCACCAGCATGAACAGGAATGTAGACAAGACATAGCGCAATAAGTAGTGTTGAGTGGACCTGTCATACTGGGTTTGGCAACGTTCCATGAACCCAATCGCTCAGCAGGGAGTCCTGGAAAACATAGATACAGACATAGGGCTACATCCAACTTCTGTAGCCATGGGGAATCGGAATGAGGGTTCAGAGAACGTTGACGAACCCAAACAGTTTACAGGTCTGCTCAACACTAGTAATAAGCGTCCATAGGCTTTAGTGATGCTCGTGTGGCTCAGTAACAGATCTGAGCTTTAGTGTGAAGCATGGGAGATGGACAGGTAGATATTACACATGTACTTACCAGTACTTACTACTCACAAGTAGATTCTGAAAAGCCATGACCATCCATTTACATTGGACATACCCCAAACGTACTGCATGTATATCATATCCACAGTACATAAGATCCCATTCATCACAAGCCCCTAAATACTTACAGAACCCAGACCAGATGTTACATACATGAGGAGCCCTTCGTGTGGCGGTACATCCCTGGGCATGTTACCCTGTGCAATTCATCAGCATTGTGTATTGCATCAAGTCATGGCTTTATACATGGACCCTGCTGTGTTTTCCTGGCAAGTTTCCTTATGACCAAGCTCACTGCTGCCAGAAGATTGATGTGTTTCATTGATTATACTGATTACTGGAATTCAGAAGTCTGTCATATGCTGTGTATCACTTCAGCACTGTAGACACCTGTCTGCTCTACACTTATTTGAGTCAGAGAGCATTACTAGTCATACAATGAGGCTTCAATTTATCGAAAAAAAAAATTCCTTACCCCCAGAAAAACAGAAAATATATGAAAGCCTCATTCAGATGGATGTATTGTACTGGAGTTCAATTCTGCATTCTGGGTGTAGAATGGATACCATAGACTTCTACTAAACCAAAACCCTAGACTGTAGGATTAGATAAGTGTAACCATGTGCTGCGACTGGGTGTTATATTTGGAATGCACACAAAACCTCAGTCTGAATAAGTCCTTAGGCTGGGTCCATATTATGGATGCAAATTCTGAACTGAGCTTGGATAGTCCAGGATTTGTGCGATCTCACCCCTTAGGTTCTAGGATAAGGATTCTGGACATGGGTTAGTTCATTATAGTTGCTTTTTAACACATCCACATAATCTTTCTACTTAAAAAAACTGGAGAATCCCTAAGGTTGGACAACATGTGATATCATTATAGTCTTACATGTCTGAAGTGAGACAGGTCTGGCCATTGTAAAGCAGAGGCTGAATCACTTTGGCTCTGATCTGCCTATTACCCAAATATTACCACATCTGAAATGGCTATAATGACAGTGACACGATTTATGGAAAGAAATGGGATGTTTTTCTGACTTGGCAAAGTGAAATAACAGAAAAGAAATAATTTTCCTTATAATGACTGAGCCATGCTTCCAATGTCACATGTATTTATTCATTAAAAAGAATGAAATAAAATGTTACTCTTACCCTGATGACTTACCTGTGAGTCGAGGAAGTTTGGGGGCACCTCCATGAAGTTTTCAGGTGACTCATCGCCTCCCTGGTGAGGCTGAGCACTCCGGGCACAGGAAAGTAGAGCCAGGAGCATAAGTGTTAAGATCTCCATGGCTGAGTATGTGAGATGTAGCAGAACGGACACAGGTCTTGTGTATATAAGATGTGAATTACCTGGGAGGAGCCAGTGTCCTTCCAAGGTGCATATGGTGATTAATCTGTGGCGAGGGTAAGTGCCACATGTTATTGTTACACTATGACATGTGAGATGTGGCACCCAGGAGATAAGATACTCCCCGGAGTGTGAGGAAAAGCTCCCCACAATCTTATTACTGTGATAAATCCAGTTAATTTGTGCTTAAACCCCTTTTTGTGGCCACTTAATTGAAAGCTGTTTATCCTGATAATGATTTGGGTCCCGGTGGATGAGATCTGGTAGTGATTTGCGCACTTGTACTGCACAACCACAGAGAGTGAATAACTGCGTCTATAAGTTACTTAGAATAATTCCTTCATATAAAGCCAACATATTCCACAGAACTTGCCATCGCTCAGATCGATCCCTGACCCCATTGGGGCTCACAATCTAAATTCACCTATCTATATGTTATTGAGTGTGGGGAATCCTGGTTGTCCATTTCTATTAGATTCTTCTATATACTAAACTCAGCTGATTGCCCAATTTAAAGGAACAAACTAGTCTTTAGATATAAAGTAGACACTATAACCTTTATGTCTGGGATGTAGATATGCGGAAATATACACTGATCAGCCATAACATTAAAATTAACTTAAATTATTTAGTCCTTCTTGTGCTTCCAGAAAGGCTCTGACCCGTTAGAGGCATGGACTCCTTCAGACCTTTGAAGGTGTCCTAAACGTTAGCAGCAGATCCTGTTAGGAGTGATAATTGGCCAAACAGGCTGATGTTGCTATGTGTAATAAAGCTAGGGAGCAGTCAAACAAATGCTTTTCCTCAGCTGATTAAGTTTTTACCTGTCAAAAGATCAGCTTCACATCTTCCCATGCAATAGGTGATGCATGGCAAAGGGCTGCATGAACAATTTAGCTATCATTTGTGCAGCCCGGCCACATGAAAACCAAACCGCGTAATAGTTGATCTAGCAGATCAGTGCTCAGTTACAGAGTGGCTCGAGCTATGTAATATGGCCTTTACGCCTATAGGTTGCAAAATGAAGCCCCTATGGAGAGGTGCAAACTCATTCTAATAACTCTTATTTACCTAAATGCAAATGCACTGGAAATATTCCACAGTAACAAAAAGTTATCTCATTTGTGTCAATCCTTTACAGAACATAAAGAAAATGGAATAATAGGCTGTACACAAAATAACCAACATTTATCTTTAAAAATAGAGATGTGTAAGGTGGTGAAAGCTCGGGTTTGCACGAACCCCATCAATCAGCATTTGAATCCCACTGCAGCAGCAAGATGCAAACGTCCATTCGGGTTCATGCAAACCTGAACTTTCAGCAGGTTCACTTATCTCTCCTTAAAAAATGTAAGTATAAAGTGAAAATATTCTGGCACCTGTGTACCTCAGTACAAGAAGGTTAGACTACATTCCACAGCTCTTCTGCATTTTCGTGTTTTGACTCATAAACCGCATTTTATATGTGACCCTACAAGTTCTCCATTGGATTGAGGTCAGGAGAATGGGCTGACCACTCCATTACCTCAATCCTGTTTGTCTATAACCGAAATGTTGTTTGCTTACTGGGATGTTTTCAGTAATTCTCGTGTTGGAACATACACATCAAGGCAATTTCTATTTTTTTTTTTTCTTGCACCACCATGCTTTACTGTCGCCACAGTGTACGGTGGCTTGAATTAAGGGGTCATCTGACGTACTGTCTTCAGCCACAAGACCCAAAAAGAACTATTTATTGGGAGCATCTTTTTCATCAGAACAATGTCTAGATCAGGGGTGTCAAACTCTAATACACAGTGGGCCAAAATTAAAAAAATTGGACAAAGTCGCGGGCCAACCTTGATAATTATTAAAGTGCCAATGCGGCGGTCCTGGCACTGTCAGAGCAGCGTGCGTTGTTCCTGGCACTGTCAGTGG
Source organism: Dendropsophus ebraccatus (assembly GCF_027789765.1). Classification (NCBI taxonomy): domain Eukaryota; kingdom Metazoa; phylum Chordata; class Amphibia; order Anura; family Hylidae; genus Dendropsophus; species Dendropsophus ebraccatus. The sequence goes on from NC_091458.1 coordinate 53,846,866, forward strand.
TGTGCATCTCCCAGCACTGTGCACTATGATAAATAACATGATAAATTGCTTTGATATGATTAAACCCCAACCCATGTAATAGCCACCCCCACCCCCCCACACACAATATTGCCCCGTGTAGTAGCCAACCCAACCAAAATTGCCCGACATAGTAGCCAGCCCTCCCAGTAGTGCACGGATCTTGCATGCCCAGAGCATAGGCGTATTTCATGCCATGGAGAAGCCATAGTACAGTGTAGGACCACCCCGTGTATGAGGCCACCGTATCGTGGTGGGGCAGTTTATACCATTTTCAAGTGGTAACCAAGAGCCTCATTATTTTTTATGGAAGTTTGTTTTGGGCAGTTGGGGGGGCTGCTTTTAACTATTTTCATGTCTGTAGTGGGTCTGTATGTTGCCATTGCGGTGAGCTGTTACATTTTTTTTGTGTTTTTGTGTGTTTGCAACTTCAGCCATAGCAACGTGCTTCTGCCTAGTGTGAATGGTGTTCTAGGAGAGCTGACCAAATTTGTCTTTTTTTTTCTGTGCCCAAATAGTAGCCAGCCCCCCAAGTGTCCTATATAGTAGCCAGCCCTCCCCAATAGTCTCATATAGTAGCCAACCCACCCCCATAGTCTCTTATATAGTAGCCAGCCCTCCCCAATAGTCTCTCATATAGTAGCCAGCTCTCCCCTGTAGTCTCCTACAGTAGCCAGTCCTCCCCAATAGTCTCATATAGTAGCCAGCCCTCCCCAATAGTCACATATAGTAGCCAACCCCCCCATAGTCTCTTATATAGTAGCCAGCCCCCCCACAGTCTCCCCCCGCCAGACACCCTCCACTGATGATGATAACAGTTGATTCACGCCTACTTTCTGGCGCTTCCTCTTATATAGTACCCAGCCCTCCCCTGTAGTCTCATATAGTAGCCATCCCCCCCATAGTCTCTTATATAGTACCAATCACTCCTCAATAGTTTCTTATATAGTAACCAGGCCTCCCCCATAGTCTCTTATATAGTAGCCAGCCCCCCCCCATACTCTCATATAGTAGCCAGCCCTCCCCTAAAGTTTTGTTTATATTACTGGTCTAGACTGACCCCCTTTCCCCAGTGTTTCAGAAGGAAATGTCTTTCTGAATGTTATCTTTATAAAGAAAGGACACTGCCATTGGGGCATAATGTCATAAAGAAGTCTACATGGTCAGTAATAAAGTTAACATAGGTGTCAAAGCAACAGTGAGGACCCAAGGTTTCACAGCAAACCATTTTCACCACACTTAGGGTATGTGCACACTATGGAAATCACGTGGATAACTTGCTGTGGATTCTGTACGCGTTCCCGCTTGACTCTCCACCCGTTCTATGCTCGGGAGGATTCTGCTGTCTGCCTAAAGAATTGACCTGTCTTTATTGTGCTTATTAGTATATACAAAAATAAAAATATTTCAACCTATTATTTTACTAGGTCATTGTCAAGTACCACCGCACTCATGATCATTGGGGATCCCAGCAGGCAGACTTTCAACTTATCACCCATTTACAGGATAAATGTTAAGTTGTAAACTTGGGACAACCCCTTTAACTACAGCAAGGGGGGGGGGGGGTCATCATTGTTGTGCTCCCCAACAGATTCACAGATTTATGGTTGTAGCACTGCTAAAAAAATAAAGGGAACACTCAAATAACACATCCTAGATCTGAATGAACTGAATGAATTAAATATTCTCATTAAATACTTTGTGCTGTACAAAGCTGAATGTGCTGTACAAAGTTGTGTCCAACTTTGATGTAATGTCCTCAAAACAAGTCAAAATGAGGCTAAGTATTGTGTGTGGCCTCCATGTGCTTGTATGACCTCCCTACATGCCTGGGCATGCTTCTGATGAGGTGGCAGATGGTCTCCTAGACCTGGACTAAAGCATCCCCCAAATCCTGGACAGTCTATGGTGCAATGTGACGTTGGTGGATGGAGCGAGACATAATGTCCCAGATGTGCTCAATTGAATTTAGGTCTGGAGAACGGGCGGGCCAGTCCATAGCTTCAATGTCCTCATCTTGCAGGAACTGCTGACACACTCCAGCCACATGAGGTCTAGCACTATCCTGCATTAGGAGGAACCCAGGGCCAACCCCACGAGTTTATGGTCTTACAAGGGATCTGAGGATCTCATCTCGTTACCTAATGGCAGTCAGGCTACCTCTGGCGAGCACACGGAAGGCTGTGCGGCCCTCCAAAGAAATGCCACCCCACATCATTACTGACACACTGCCAAACCGATCATGCGGAAGGATGTTGCAGGCAGCAGATCGCTCTCCATGTCATCTCCAGACTCACGTCACGTCTGTCACATGTGCTCAGTGTGGTCCTGCTTTCATCTGAAGAGCGCTGTGCTCCAGTGGCGAATTTGCCAATCCTGGTGTTCTCTGGCAAATGCCAAGTGTCCTGCCCAACATCTGTCAATGTCAGGCCCTCATACCATCCTCATGGAGTCGGTTTCTAACAGTTTGTGGAGACACATGCACATTAGTGGCCTGCTGGAGGTAATTATGCTCTGGCAGTGCTCCTCCTGTTCCTCCATGCACAATGGCATAGGTATCGGTCCTGCTGCTGGATTGTTGCCCTCCTATGGCCTCCTCTGTTTCTCCTGGTGTACTGACCGGTCTCCTGGTAGCACCTCCAGCCTCTTGACACTATGCTGACAGACACAGCAGACCTTCTTGCCACAGCTCCCATTGATGTGCCATCTTGGATGAGCTGCACTACCTAAGCCACATGAGTGGGTTGTACAGTCCGTCTCATGCTACCACGAGTGTGAAAGCACCGACAACATTCAAAAGTGACCAAAACATTAGCCAGAAAGCATAGGTACTGAGAGGTGGTCTGTGGTCCCCACCTGCAGGACCACTTGTTGAGCGTGTTTTGCTAATTGCATGCAAAATTGTCAATCAGTGTTGCTTCCTAAGTGGATAGCTTGGTTTCACAGAAGTTTGATTTACTTGGAGTTATATTGTGTTGTTTAAGTGTTCCCTTTATTTTTTTGAGCAGTGTAATTCTGTAATGTAGTCAGGAATAAAATTATGGGTCGTCACCAGAGAGCAGTCAGAAGGCTAAGGGCCCTAATTCCACCGGACGATTATCGTTCGCATAATCGTTAACGATTATTGATCTCAAACGACCGCTATTGCGAAAGACCTGAAAACACTCACTCATTTCCATGGAACGATAATCGTTACTTATGATCGTATTTGTGATCGTTCTTTCTTCGCTATTGCGTTCGTATCTACTGCGAACGACCGAACGATGTCTTATTCAATGCGAACGATTTGCGAACGAGCAACAATAAACGATCTCTCGTCATTAATTGTTAACTGCATTTCAACCGAACAATTATTGTTTAGATTTGAACGATTTAACGATAATCTGAACGATAATCGTCCGGTAGAATAGGGCCCTAAGGGCCAGCAGATGAGACAGGAGCTTACTTAGGAGTAAAACAACAGGTACCAGATGAACAACCAAATGAAAGAAGAAAGCTTGTTTCCAAGAAGAAGCTCCAGGCCAAGATCAAGTTCAATAGCACAGTATGGCAGAGTATGGCATCCTCTTTAGGTCTTGGTTGCCTGTGGAACCCACAATAAATCTGAACACAAGAGAATGGTGGAGGCTGTGTCAGAAGATGAGGTGGGGACGTGTAGCTGCCAACTTCTTGAAAGAGCTTGGGTCTTGTCCATGGTCTGTGCTTGGCATTCACCCTTTCACAGTTCATTTTGATCTAGTTTCCAATAGTTTTTTTTTTTATCCTAGGCAAATCTTTAGAATAGACCCATAAAGAGACATATACACTATGACAGATGCTCTTTACAATATTTAGCGGAGATGTCGAGAACGGTTTACACTCAGTACTAAGTGACAATTTACTCATCTCTCTTCACTAAACAATGTAAACCTTTGAACTTACTAAAATGAACTCTTCTCGGCTTGTTACCCTTTATGAACGGTCGTACTGACATTTGCTTTATATTTCATAATTGCTCTGTGGTTCCATACTATTTCCGGTTTGTAAATGGCCCCAGTAAGCAATATAATGCATGATGGATTAGCTAAGGCTCCCTCTATTATATATGCATAATTGGTTTTACCCTTATATATGTATTACAACTAACGCAGTTCCCTTAGGCTGAGTTCACACATTGCATTTTTGTGGCAAATGAGCTAAATTTTGGTTAAAACCTGTGTCTTAGGGAAGCCTTATGGCAAGGATGATATGGCTGTTTGTTTTATTTAGGCACCATATGGCACTATTATTTGGTTACTGTGTACTGGAATACAGACTCAAGGCACAATTTACATAGATGAACATAGAAATGTGTGTTCTGGGAAGATGGCTGCATTAACTTGGTAATGAGCTAAAACTGAATGGCAATAGATCAGAAAACTATTGACATTACCTTGCTGAGGGACTGGTAGATAAAGAACCAATCTAAGATATTGACTGAATGTTTACATTGTAAATTGCACCAGATAACAAACCGTAGGTGAATAGTATAAATCTGTTTATTGTGCTGGGTTTAGTCGTGTCAGCTGCTGAACGAAATTGCCCATCAATTAGCCATTGTAATATGATAAAGCACATTATCTGCCCGCAGGCAGGAAACATTATGGTGAATCTCAATATAGACGTCAGAAGAGACGAGCATAAAACACATGCTTCCTCTTACACAGGTAGTTTCAAAGTTATTGGTGCGCACCAGGAGACCTGTAGAATAGGCCGGGCAGGGTAAAGCGTGGAAGAAGAATAACCACCATGAGAAATGTGCCCTTGATGATGGTTATGAATTTTGCACACAATAAGGTATTGTGACTGATGAGGGGGATATTATACCCATTTTATCTTTCATTTGTTTTTCCAGTTCTACCTATGGCCCAGCAATGAATCATTAGACACCTCATTTCCTTCATATTAATGAATACAAACTGGCTGCCATGATCTCTGCTCATGGTACCAAATATTGAGGCAAAAACAAGCTCTCTAAAGAGGGAGTTTGGGGGCATTGATGCCAACAACAGAGACTTTTTATACCACCTTCATTGACTTCCTACATAAATGACATCACTTAGGGGTTTAAGGGATAGTGACTGTACTCCGGCCACCGCCAGTCCAGGGAGGTTTACCAGTTAAAGGGCTTTTCAGACAAAACAAAAAGAGGTTCCCAGGCTGAGGGATGAATAATTCTATTGCCCTTCCACTGGTCTGCTTTTTGTGGGTTCTCTTCCATCCCAATCTCACAGGACCTCAGACCGCTCAGCCAGTGACTGAGATGGGACACAGTTGTCGTCACGGATTGACAGTGAAGTGGACATGTCTTAGCACTACAGAACCAAGAAGGTGAGTATAGCATGTTTATTATTTTTATACAATCTTCAGCTATGAGGAAATTTATTTTTATGTCTATACAACCGCTTAAAGCATTAGTATCAGACATGTCAAAAGTTAGGGTGGGTTTACACAGACAGATTTATCTGACCGATTATTGAAGCCAAAGCCAGGAACAGACTATAAACAGAGAACGAAAGATTGAGATTTCTCTTGTCAAATCAATTCCTGGTTTTGGCTTCAATAATGTGTCTGTGTAAACACTATTAGAGATTACATCAGGTCTCACTACTAAAACCCGCAGAGCTACAGCTGATTTAGCCAACTCATTTGCGCCAAAGACTATAAGGGCTCTTAACACCAAAAGATGTCTGACAGATTATCTGACAGATTTTTTTCAGCCAAAGCCAGGAACGGACTATGAACAGAGAACAGGTCGTAAAGATAATACTGAGATTTCTTCTCTTTTCAAATCCATTCCTGGCTTTGGCTGAAAAAATCTGTAAGATAATTTGTTAGACATCTTTTGGTGTAGTAGGGCTTTAAGGGTATGTTCACATTACGATAACCCATCGGAACACGCGTTTCAGATTCTGCAGCTCGCACCTGCTTGTGGACTCTGGCGGGCGTGTGTATGCTCGCTGCTCCCATAGACTCCATTCTATGGTTTGCCAGATTCCTCCGTCTGCCCTAAAAATTAACCCGTTCATTCTTCGGCCAGACAACAGAATTTGGCAAACCATAGAATGAAACCTACGGGAGCAGCGGAGATATGCGCAGCCGCCAAAATTCGCGAGCAGGTGTGAGCTGCGGAATCCGCGACTGAATAAATCTGATTTAATTGAGATACGGGGAATGAAGCATGTTGCCGTCCACTTCACCTGGCAAAATTCAGGATAGCAGCCAGTCTCAGGAATGTAATGATTGACATGTCTGATGGTATGACAAACAGACCCTTTTGGTACACCACTTATAACTAGAGAGGAGCAAATTTACAGTAATAAAGTGAATCGCTTTATCTCTGCAATCCGCTCATCAGCCAGCTGCCTTTTAACTCACTGCCGCTCTGTGCCGCTCCTCCCCGGGTGCTGGGAAAAGCTGGATCTGTACAGTAATTTTTTGTTTAGTCTAAAATTCTCCTCATTGCTAATAAGGGATTACCCTTTCCTGATTTACCAACAGTGAAGAGAAATGATGTTCAAATAAATAAAAATCAATACAGACAATGGACATGCACTAAGGCCTGAAATCGTAATCTTACATTATAATATCCTCCACCAGGGACACATACTTAAAGCTCAGTAAGTACTAACACCAGCTGTCAACTGGTAAATTGGTCTTCATTTGCTTCCATTAATGGTATAAAAAGTAACTTTAAAGGAAAACTGCAGATAACCGTTTCCTATGTGAAACATCATTTGTAGTTATGATTCTGATGTTCCTATTGTCTCTGGGTTTTAGATGATCTGTTTTTGCACCTTTGTATAACAATAGTGCAGGAATATACTGGGGGACCATCACAGATCATCCATGTATTCTGCAGCTTCATATTCTGTAAACTATGAGAAGAACTAACCATCTCTGCCGCTCTGTTATCGGATGGATTTTGTAATGCTTGTGACATGTATGATGCTGCATGGTGTGCACAGTCTGTAATGGCAGATGATGTGCTAGGGAACATAGTTAGGAACTCCCAGCATTCATCATGATGCCAGGAGCTCAGAAACTGCTTAAAAGCACTACTGTACTGACACACTGTGCCAGTACAGTAGCGCGAAAATGTTAATAAATGATAGTGCCAGGAGTTCCTGAGCTCTGTTCAGTCGCACATTGTCCGTAATTACAGACTGTGCGTGGTGTGCAGCCTTAGATTGGTGCTCATTTACTGAGCCTATTACACGGCTTGATAATGGTGCAGCAAGGGCTGTATATATATCATTAGCGATGTCCGTGCAGCCCTTGCTGTATATAGAAAATAAAAAGAGTATATGCCTTACCTCTCAACTCTTCCCGGTGTTCTTCTAGCTTGTGCCCGCTCCCTGCCGCCAATACTTAAACTTCACAGCCTGTCTCTTAAGTGAGAGGCCGCTTAGCCAATCACTTGTGCAAAATGGGACAGTGCCACTGCCAGCCATTGGCTAAGCGGCCTACCACTTTAAAGACCAGTGTAGAAGCTTCAGCAGTGGCTGCGGGCAGTGGGCAGAAGCTAGAAGAACACTGGGAAGCATGGAGAGGTATGTATAACGTTCATTTATATATAGATTTTTTTTTACATTCATCAGCCATTGGTTGCGTACCGCTATTACACGTAGTGATGCACGCCCGGTGGCCAATGATTTATAGGCAAGACCAAAGACACGATCAGCCAATGATCGTTGTCATTGGCTATTGTCTTTATTACAATGTAGAGTGATAATCTGCCTAATTGGCAGATTATCACTCCATGTAATAGGGCCCTAAGTCTATAGCCTCTCCTGTGCCTTTAAGAGTTATTCCTCTGAAACAACACTTTTAATGTACTGCTGCCCATGGTGAGGTTTTTTTTTAACCTCTCCACACTTCCCCGTTGTCCCCCTATGGCATGTTTGGGCCCCGGCCAAGGTGATCCAACTTCTACTTCCAAGACGGACGAAACTGGGGGTGACAGCCTGCTCAGCCAATCACTGGCCCCTGCGCTGTCTTATCTCTGCCAGTGATTGGCAGTAACCCCTCAAATGAGTCCATCTCTAAAGTTGAGGCGGGATCATCTTGTCCGGGACTCGAACATGCCAAAGTAGAACATCGGGGGAGCAATGAAATGTAAGAATAGGCTGTTATTTTCTCACTATCTGCAGCAGTATATAAAAAATTGTTTGTGTGAAATACCCCTTTTATGGCTCTCATATAGTTAATAGTCTCAGGACATCCTTTAATTTTAGAAATGAAAGGGAAAACTACATATCTGAATACCCCCAGAAAGTCATGAGGGCCTATAGTTTAGGCAGTGTTTGGAACATGGCTGCCATTTTAAAAGCCCCCATATTGGATCAAGGGACGGATTTTCCAATAGGAAGGTGGTCATGTAGCATATCAAAGATGAGCAGAAAATGATTGCTACACAAATATGGAATTAATGTTTAAAAATAAAACAAAAAAAACCAACAAAAGAACAGCTTAACGACCAAGGGCGTAAATGTCCGCCCTTGTGTCGTTAAGGGCGTTCAGAGGGGGGCCGCGCAGCGACCCTGCTCTGAACCACCTCGATCAGGGTGCTATCTGCAGCTCGGGACCGGGGCTATTAGCAGGCACGGTCCGATCGCCGTGCCTGCTAATTAGTCTTTTAAATGCAGCTTTCAAAGTTGACAGCTGCATTTAAAATGCAGGTTTTTCCCTTACCTGGTGTCTAGTGGGAGCGATCCCCGCATCTTTACCCAGCCAGGAGCTGATCCCGGCTCGGCATTCTATTGCTCTCGGCTGCAGCAGCCGAGAGCAATAGAACACTGATCCTCATGGATCTATGCAGTATATCTATACTGCATAAATCTCAATTAGAGATCAGTGTAGTTCTAGTATGTGTGTAAAAAAATAAAAAAAGTTTTTTATTAATAGAAAATCCCCTCCCCTAATAAAAGTTTGAATCACCCACCTTTCCCCATTTTAAAAATAAAATTCAAAATTATTTATCATTTAAAAAATGTGTGTTTTTTTTTCAATTTCACCACACTTACTTTTTTTCTGGTTTCGCACTCTACTTTATGCAAAAATTAAGTCTGCCATTGCAAAGTATAATTAGTGTTTCAAAAAATAAGGGCTCATGTGGGTCTCTAGGTGAAAAAAATGCAAGTGCTATGGCCTTTTAAACACAAGCTGGAAAAAACAAAAGCGCAAAAATGGAAATTGGCCCGGTCCTTAAGGAAAAAAAAAAATAAATTGTTAATTCTGTTGCAATAAGTGTAGATCACTATATACCGGTGATGCAACATTTTCAATAATTCACAACTTTATTTAGTAGAGAGAATGCTAAGCTGAAATGAGTGAATATTATTTCCATAAAGAACAGGGGTGGATATGGAAATGACCATGTGGTTGTTGGTAAATCTACGCAGAGATATATAGATAATCAGTAATTAATATCAATCGCTGCAGATGAGCGGCGGACACTGAGCTTTATAATAATCCCAGGATTCAATTTTTAATATTTAAATTCCCCAGTCGGCAAACTGATTCCCAATACAACATGGATGGTCTCTTATTAAAACCATTCTTCCTCATCGCTGTCTCCATGTATTGTGGCAACAGATCTTCAGTCCTTTAGGAATCAGCTCCTAATGTATAATTATTGAATACATCAGTGTTCGTAACATTTCCCTTTCGTCCCAGAGACTTCAGTGGCTAGCTGCACATTTTTTCTTGACAGACAGAACAATTCTCTGACTGGGTCTTATGGGTGGACAATAAGGGAGGTTACATTACCACCTTTATTTGTAAAGTGAGGTAATTATTGTTTTCTGTTTGCCATTGTGCTGTGGTTTGGACAGGAAGCCAAATGATTGAACATAACTACATACTTAGGGCCCTATTACATGGAGCAATAATCTGATTTGTCCAATTATCTCTCTGTGTAATACAGACAACAATCAGCCGATACCAATGATCATCAGCTGATCATTTCTTTAGGTCCAGACCTAAAATCATTGGGCGCGCATCACTACTTGTAATACTGATTACGGCTAACTGTTGAATAAACTATTCATACGTTACCTTTCCGGTCTTCTTCTGCCTTCTGCTTGCTTCATGTCGCTGTGGCTGTAGCCGCTCTGAGCCGACAACTGCTCAGCCAATCACTGGCAGGGACTGCTGCGGCGGTCAGAGAAGCTGAAGCCCGTGATGTCAGGAAACAAGCAGATGGCAGCAGAAGTGATAGGTAAGTGTATGAAACAGTTTAGGGCAAGAGCTGCACAGACATCGCTAATGATGTCCACGCAGGAACGTGTCTAGGTATTTTAAACTACATGGTGAATCTTGGTAAAAGCCCCCCCCCCCCAAGTGATGTCGGGGGAGGGGTTGTTACTACGGAGAAGCAGTGTTTGTATCACAGCTTAGTGCAGTGGTTATTCAACCCTTTTCAACTTGGGGCAAAAAAATGTCAATCAGTGACTCACAGGTGACGTCTTCTTTGTTCTGAGGCGTCACTTTCCTTTTCCTCTCCATCTGGCCCAGACCACCATAATGATTTCTTCCAGCTACAATTCGTCTCTTCTGAACCTGCCAGACAAACATTTTGGCGCCGCACTTTTACAACTTCCACCTCTTTGTGTCATGTGCAGTAACGTCAGTAGTTATGTGGGTTGCCTTCTATATGTAGCATCCCCTGCTGTGCCCCTATATAGTAATAAACCCCCCTGTGCTCTGCCCCTTAGTAATATTCCCCCCATAGTAATAATCCCCCTGTGCTCTGCTCCTTTGTAATATCCCCCCATAGTAATAATTCCCCTGTGCTCTGCCCCTTAGTAATATTCCCCCGTAGTAATAATCCCCCTGTGCTCTGCCCCTTAGTAATATTCCCCCCCATAGTAATCCCCCTGTGCTCTGCCCCTTAGTAATATTCCCCCCATAGTAATAATCCCCCTGTGCTCTGCTCCTTTGTAATATCCCCCCATAGTAATAATCCCCCTGTGCTCTGCTCCTTTGTAATATCCCCCCATAGTAATAATCCCCCTGTGCTCTGCCCCTTAGTAATATTCCCCCCGTAGTAATAATCCCCCTGTGCTCTGCCCCTTAGTAATATTCCCCCCATAGTAATAATCCCCCTGTGCTCTGCTCCTTTGTAATATCCCCCCATAGTAATAATCCCCCTGTGCTCTGCCCCTTAGTAATATTCCCCCCATAGTAATAATCCCCGTGCTCTGCTCCTTTGTAATATCCCCCCATAGTAATAATCCCCCTGTGCTCTGCCCCTTAGTAATATTCCCCCCGTAGTAATAATCCCCCTGTGCTCTGCCCCTTAGTAATATTCCCCCGTAGTAATAATCCCCCTGTGCTCTGCCCCTTAGTAATATTCCCCCATAGTAATAATCCCCCTGTGCTCTGCCCCTTAGTAATATTCCCCCATAGTAATAATCCCCCTGTGCTCTGCCCCTTAGTAATATTCCCCCATAGTAATAACCCCCCTGTGCTCTGCCCCTTAGTAATATTCCCACCATAGTAATAATCCCCCCTGTGCTCTGCCCCTTAATAATATTCCCCCCATAGTAATAATCCCCCTGTGCTCTACTCCTTAGTAATATCCGCCCTATAGTAATAATTAATCCCACTGTGCTCTGCTCCTTTGTAATATCCCCCATGCTGTCCCCCATATTAATAATCCCCCCCCCCCCAAAAAAAAACAAAACAAAACAAAAAAAAAACAAAAGCATCATACTCACCTTAATACAGCGGTTTCCTGTCTCATCTTCAGCCTGAGAGGAGCAGGTCGCCGCCACCCCCGCACACATGTCTTCTCCATCCAGCAGCCACAGTGATATAACATCACTCGGCCTGCTGGAGGGAGAGAATGTGTAAGGGGGCGGCGGCCTGACAGGTACTGAGCGCTCGTCGGAGCACGGTCCGGAAGGGGGGAGCTACGGTCAGGACGCAAACCTCCACTGGTTACACCTGACAGGTTCATAGATTCATTCCGCTTGTGCCACATTCTTACCCTTTCATCAGCCTGTAACAGAAATCTGGATTCATCTCATCACGCAAGGTTTTTCCACTGCACATTGATTATTGTATACCAGTTCTTCAGAACTGAGAGTTGTTTTTGTCCACAGGATCTCCTTTTGCTGGATATTTTCCATCAGTGAGGCTGGCTTCACGCTACCTTAAATTGTCGGAAAAACACCAAGGCGTTATTTTTTGCAAAAACACCAGCGGCCAGATGTTAGCTGGAATTCATTGGAAGTTTATGATATGCCTTAAACACATGGCGTTTTTCTCTTCTCTCTGGTGTTTTTGAGGCTCTGTAGCAGTTTTCCCAAAACGCAGCATGATGAGGGTTTAAATTTGTTTTTGCAAACTGGCGTTTTTTTTCTCCCCTAGACTTCAATGGGAATGTTCTGGTTGTCTCAAAAATGCACATAAACCACAAACAAGATCATTCACACAAAGCCAAACGCTAGAAAAAAAACCCAAAACCGCAAATGCATGAAAATAAAAAACCCCAATGCATCGCACTGGCGTTGTTGTTTTTTCTGCCAATTTTTTTGGGCCTAAAAATTGTCAGACGAAAAGTGTGTGTGAGGGTATCCTCAAGCCATTCTCAGTTTAATGTTAATAACATTGCATTAAAAAAAACTAAATTAAAAAAATTCAGTTCAGCTGCCTGTACCTTTGCGGCTCTTTATTTGGAGCAAGTGGAGTTCCCCTATATAGAAATCATACATCAGAATGCAGTATTAAAGGGGTACTTCGGCAAAGAAATAGCCAAAATGTTGGTAAACAGTATTCACTTGGACTAGACTCACATTTGCTTTATAGAAATAAAGCTTTAGTAAATGATTAGAGACCTCATGTGGACAAAGTATGAATTGCATCTGAGCAAATCACAGAAAGTGCAAACCTTAAAACGAACAAATCACTCTATATACAAATGGCCAACAGATCAGGAAAATACTCACATTACATATACATTTAGATATAATGCTGCAGTGCAGTCATAGCAGTTCAAGCTGCTATTGAAAACACCTACAGTTCAGGAGTCCAATACCAGTCCTATAGATGTTTTTATATTTAGTATATTCCCACTGTATTGGAACAACCCCAACAAAAATTATACTCTATACAACATAACAGATATAAAACCAATGACTTATTTGCAGACATGTTGTTCAACATAAAAAACATTAAATGCATAAAAGCAGACAGAGTCCGGTTTGTACGAGAGAATTACATACAAAAATTTGTTACATGAAAGTAATTGTCCAGGTATGTGCTATAACAAAAAACGGGTAACTGTGCCAATAAAGCCTCCCAAAATGTACCGGCACAATGATTTTACAAATATATTTACCAATATATTCTGTGACAAGAAAAAGGTAACAATGAGATCAAGTGATCCAAGGTATTTCTTGATCTAATTGTCACAGGAAACATTGGTAAATATATCCATGGAATCATTGTGCTGGTACATTTTGGGAGGCTTTATTGGCATTTTCACTAGAGCTTAGTTTGATCAGGGCTCGGGGCCGGCATCAGCACCCACCTTACCCGAGCAAGTGCTGGGGCCCAATCCTGCTATTACTCAGTTAATCATTGCTGAGGGAGAGCAGTCAGGAGGAGACATGCAGTCTTTGCATTGCATTATATTGGTGTCTTTTAAACACCAATACAATGCAATGAGACTGGCTGGAGGTAGGGAACATTCACCTCCCTGCCCGGCCTACCAGTGGTCTTCTCAATCTGCTCTGTCCTGCAGGTCAGTAGATCAGCGCTCCCTGCACCTTTCTGCTCTGGCTCAGACCTGGTTAGAGGAGGCCAGAGCAGCTCAGCTACTGGGCCAGGAGACTGGTGAGTGTACATAGGGAAAGGGGGGGAAAGGGGGGAAGTCACATTTTTTTAAACACATGAGACTCGCTATGTGCTGCAAAACTACAACCCCAGCATGTACTGCTTGCAGGACATGATAGGAGTTGTATTTTGGAAACAGCTTAAGAGTCACTTGTTTGGAAACACTGATTTGTGTAACAGTTAATTTAGTGCCATGTTCTATGACCTGTGACTTTGTAATTGCTAAAAAACTACAACTCCAATGTGCACTGCTAGCCGGTAGAGATGAGCGAACCTGGAGCATGCTCGAGTCCATCCGAACCCGAAATTTTGGCATTTGATTAGCGGTGGCTGCTGAACTTGGATAAAGCCCCAAGGCTACGTGGAAAACATGGATATAGTCATTGGCTGTATCCATGTTTTCCAGACAACCTTACAGCTTTATCCAAGTTCAGCAGCCACCGCTAATCAAATGCCGATCGCTCGGGTTCGGATGGACTCGAACCTGAACCCGGTTCGCTCATCTCTACTAGCAGGACATGATGGGAGTTGTAGTGTGATAACAACTGAAGAGTCATTTGTTGGGAAACATGGATTTGGGGGGACAGTTTATTAGTCTTGTGTTCTCAATTTTCCAGTTGCTGCAAAACTACAGCTCCCACCATTTACTATTGGCAGGGCATAATAGGAGTTATAGTTTGGCAGCAGCTGAAAGGCCGCTGATTGGGAAACAAAGATATAGGAGAACAGTTTATTTACTCTAGTGTTCTTCAACATGTGACTCACTCTTCAGTTACTGCAAAACTACAACTTCCATCATCCACTGCTGGCAGGACATGATGGGAGTTGTATTTTGACAACACCTGCAGTCACTGGTTGGAAAATTTAATTGGGGGGGGGGGGGGGGGGGGGTCATTGGCACAGTTCATATGGGCAAAATGGCAAAGTTCTTTTTGCACAAAGAGGGTCCTGTTAATGTTTGAGGAGCTTGTATAGGGGTGGGGGAAGGTGCTGAAAAAGTAGGGTGCCTCAGATGTTTGCCTGCCAGAGGGGAGCATCTATAAGGGACATGCAGTTTTACTGTCGCCACATGATTTGCTCCACAAAGGGGCCTGCTGAGGCTCTGTCGCCCAAGGGCCCACAAAGCCCGAGCCGTCGGCCTTTAAGGGCTGCTCCGCTCACTGCATCTCTACCCCAGGTGCCGTCGAAAAGCTGGATCCAGCTTTTCCAAGCATCCTGGGAGGAGCAGCACTAAAAAGCAGGCTGCTTGATGAGCGGAGCGCAGAACTAAGCGTTTTGCTTCGTTTAGATCAGTAATTTGCTCATCTCTAATTGTTACCGTGTTTTTGTTATAGCTCACACCTGGGCAGTTATTACTGTTGACATTTGTACCTCTTTGTGCTATTACACTTTATTCTAGTGATTATATTTGTATGTGATTCTTACACAGTGGACTCAATGTCCGTTTTTATGCATTTTAATGTTCTTATATTGGATATGTCTTGGATACATATTTTTTATGTTGGGTAGAGTACAATTATGGTGGTTTTATAGGTCTTCATATCGAGCTGCTATTGTGCGAGAAAAACAGACCAGAGTTCTGAGTGTATTGCTGTGTGGGATTGTTGTTTTGCTTCAATGACTCCTATGATTATGGGTCACATTGGCAGTTGATGTTATCTACTATATTTATTACCTCCTGTTGATGTTTAGGGTATTGGACTTTTTTTATGCAGCGGGCTTTATAGGTGCATGAAGGCTTCACTTCCTGGATAACATGGTGATGTCACGATCCGACTCCCAGAGCTGTGCGGGCTGTGGCTGCTGGAGAGGATGATTATGACAGGGGGACACAGGGCACTGGAGGGACACTGAGCTTCCCTCTGCCATCATCCTCTCCAGCAGCCACAGCCGCACAGCTCTGGGAGTCGGGTCGTGACATCACCATTTTATCCAGGAAGTGAAGCCTTGATGCAGTAGTAAGTGCAGGGAAAAAAGCACTTTATACAAATCACCAATATACACTTATTACGGGAAACGCTTATAACTTTTGGGGGGTTATACAATACTTTAATAAAATTTCTTGCAGGACTTCTCCTTTAAGTGTTTATGTAACGTGTGACATTACATATAGGAACATTTTTACTGTATAAATAATTTAATCTACACACATACAGGGTATGTATGTATGTATGTATCTACTTGCTGGCCACCAGTGTCCTACCCCCAAGCTATATAAACCACATGTATAAATCAGTCAATCTCCAGGTACTTGGTAACAGAGTTTATTGTTACATGATTAACAAAATAAAAGGCACATAACATTAATTTGGTGTCAACAATGGTGAAAGGGAAAAGGCCTTAAACTCACCCGCTTCCAGAGTAGTTTGCTCTGCAGTTCTCTGGTAGACGGGTTAAATGGTTGAGCAACACCTGCAGCCCCCCGGCTTCAGGGGACCTTGCTGCATTTAAAGTGTTCAGGTCTAGAGATTAATGCAAGAAATGTACCTGAGTAACTAAACAAGGACAGCTCTTAGTCTTCTCAATACATCTGTTTGTCAATGGTAGCTCAATGCAGTTCTTGAAGTCATGGCAGTATAGCTGCAATATTCGGCATCACTGAATAGCAGGATGCAGACATGGAAGTCCAAATTGTCTTTTAGTATTCAGTAGCTGTCCCGCCTTTCCGTGGCACACAATCCAAAGACTGCAATAATTCACTTTGCACTTACAGCCAAAGTCATCTGCTTAAAATTAAAAGTTGAACCACAAATTAAAAAAAAAAACAAAAAAACAACAAAAAACAACTGTGAGCGTATCTGGACTGGGGGACCTGTCTGTGGGACATAAGTATTGTACAGTAATTCATTATTGCACAGAAATAAGGAAATGGCTTAAAAAGTTAAAAAGGTTATCTCTTTTAAACCTGAGGCGTATCTGGAGAATATTAGATGGGTAAGGGTTGCAATCTCCGCACCCCAGCCAGCTATTTGAAGGGGCTGTGGCCCTAAAAGCCAGTATAGCTGTATATATGGGCACTGTATGATACATGGTATTTAAAGGGCTGTCATTTTTGCAACAATAAACTCCAGTCCTGACATCACTTTACACTATAAGGCCGGGTTCACACTACGTAAAAAACACGTCCGTATTTCATAAAAAATGTCCATAATTGTGCAAACAAAGGTCGTTATTTCACAAATACGCAATTACGGCCTTTTTTATGAAATACTGCCGTGTTTTTTTACGTAGTGTGAACCCAGCCTAAGACGCCAATCTTAACCAGACCTTTTAAAAGCTTAGTAAAAACATGCCTGCTATTTTCTGGAACATGATGCTTTATTTCCATTAACATTTTCGCCATGATATCACCCTGGTCTGTAGTCATTTTTACACAGTTGGTGTAGAAAGTGTCCTGCTACAGTAAATGCATTGCACAGATGGAGGGCACATACAGGCACACAACTTCAGGTTTTACCAGACTTTGCTGTTAAGGCAAACCCACCAAAACAATGCAGTCCGAAAGGTTTTATAGGGATCCTGTGGGACATTATAGATAAAACTGATGAATGCACTACATGTGCAATGTATGGTAAGTACCAAGAGCAACAGAGAAGCCTACAGTCTCAAAAGGCACCATACATCTTTATGGGGGAGTCAGAGACCAAGCATTATGTCATCCTATTGCACTGGTGCTCTATCCATAGGAATGGTATACTCCAAGGAAGCTATTGGACAATCATGACATGATAGTATTGTCACTACTTCTATGTCATTACACCAAATATGGGGTACAGAGGATTAGAGAGAAATTGACAAAGGCCGATTTTACCAATTTCAGAGTATGTACTTGTATGCACATTAACATCCCTGTAGGCAGCCCCCAAATGTGACTGACTAACTAGAGAAGATATATTACAATATACATATATTAACTACTTTCATAAAATGCCAGACAATCTTTATCACAATCTTTTCCATGATAGAGATATATATATATATATATATATATATATATATATATATATATATATATATATATATATATATTTATTATACCCTTCTCAGTATGACATGTTTACAAAAGAGGGCGGGGGGGGGGACGTTTTCTAATGTAGCCATACCAAATCTTATCCATGACTTGATGGGATGACATTCACTTTATAGTTCTTATTATACACCTCTTTAGCACTGTAGTGTGCATATATCTGCAGATCCCTTTAAGCTACCGTACTGGAATATCCCACTGAGACTTTCAGTGAAATTATACATAAAATTATTTCAACAATGAAGTCTCCTTAAAACATTCAGCAGTTTTTCAGGAGCATATATGTCCCCAATCGACAAAAAATTTGTCCGGACTGCAAACATAATCGGTATTTTTTGCAGAACCTCAAAAAAAGACATGAAAAAATGATGCCAGCCCATTAAATGCCAGGAAAGGCTTCCATGTTCCTGGATGTAGTGCAGCGGGCTCAAGGATAGGCATGACTGCAGCTTGCTACAAACTACATCAAATAATGGATTCAATCATGTCATCATGTAATTGAATTAGTCCATAATACATACCAAATTATGTATGCATAATTTATTACATAGTGTTTGGTATGTAATTATGTACTGATTCAACTAACTGATGCCATACTGCAATACAAAACAGGACCAGTGCAGCTTTTTTTGGAAGATCACTATGTTAGGATTTCTTTTAATACTCTGAACAAATTTAAAGGCACTAAATATTACAATATTTGGGTCAATTTGCAATTGATACATAGTGAAATAACAAATACAGTATTTCAATACTGACCACATGTATCAGAACTAGTGCAAACAAGGCTCACTGCTTTCTTTTTGAGACCCACTTAAAAAAAAAAAAAAAGTCTAAATTCTGATAAGCTGAAATGGGCACCAGTATCCATACATAAGGCCTTATATATTCAAAAGGCACTAAATAAGAAAGAAGTTGGTGGGTTTTTTTTTCCATAAAAGCACAGGCATAACATTATAGAGTTGTGGGGACTTTTATCCAGAAATCACACAAAACACTTAAGATTTGCAATTAGGTTCAATTACTATGTATTCACATGATGGTTCTTCCTGTAAATGTTTCCAAATTTTCAAAAAACAAAAAAAAAACAAACAAAAAAAAACAACTAAAAACAGTAAGACAGCACCATCTAAATATATCTTTACTAGGTATGAGCGAACAAGAGTGTGCAGCATTTGCACGCCATTACCTTAGAGCTGCATCCAACTTCTTCACCCACTGATAGTGACAAATGCTGCCATGCTCAAGTTTAGATGAACCCAAGTATGCTCAAGATTCACTCTAAACCGTATATATTCCTGGGTCATCAAATGAATTCAAGTGCACTTTACTGGTAAATGGCTGAAATCAAGACAAATCTAACCTGCTGATAGCCCCCTATTGCATACGGGGCACTGAGGAAGAAGGTATGTAACTTATGGGCAGGGCAGTGTTCCTATCGGTGCTCCGGGCCGAGGTTTACACTGCTAACAGCACTGGAACGGCGCTGAGGAGGAAGCTAAGAGACATACCTTCCCCCTCGGCGCCCTGTGTGCAACAGTGTGCTATAAGCAGGTTAGATTTGTCTAACCTGCTGATAGTTCCCCTTTAAGAAACTGTTGTACGATGATGCAATAAGTTGCAGGGTATGAAAAAAAACAAAAAAAAAACAAAACAAAAACAGATGACTAAAAATAATTTTTAAAGGGAATGTGTCACCTGATTAGTCAGATACTAAAACTTGTTCTTTTATTCTAATCTGTTTTTATTTTCTGACTTTTTTTAATTTATTTCACTATTTGTACATTGTTATGGGGTTTTTAACATCATTTAGTGACATGCTTTACAGCAAGATTCATGAATATAGATGACAATAGACAGAGACTGTCCCCTTATGATGAATGTAAAACATCATTAAGCACGCTCTGTGACCTTTGAAAAGGTCATGACACAGGGAGCTGCTATTGTCTTAAATTGATGCTATCTACCTAGTGGTGTCACATGTTGCTGCAGTGCTGTACACATCACTTTACAGCAGACTCCTCTTACCACCACAGACACAACAGGTAGTCTAAGCTTAGTTTTATCCCTAGTGGTGAGAATTAAAAAAAAAACCTGCAATATTTACAGATTTTAAAACATAGGTTGAAAAATGTCACCAAAAATCCATTTTCTGATGACACATTCCCTTTAACAGTCCCCAGACCCCCTATAAAATCTGTCAGTGTTAATGGTAACATTATAACGAATAAAATTCTATATATGTTTCTTGAATGTAAGTGGGAGAGGGACAACCCTGAAAGCAGACTCAACGCTGATGCATTCCCATTCTTTTTAGCTGAATACAGTTTACATATGGATTACTGAAATGTATAGTAAATTGATATAGAATATAAAATAAGTTGCAAGATTTTGACCAATTTAAAGTCAATTATATAGGTTAGACACAAGAAAATTTCCTTACATGTTTTCATATAAAAAGCATTTTGCTGTTTGAAACCTGACCAAGTGGCTACCTAATGGGACCATACATCCCATTCATGTCAATTCTGCAACTGTCTGCAGTACAGGCAAAAGTGACATTCCTTATGGTAAGAGTTTGTACATTTATTTAGATGTAAAACCGTGGTAAACCCGCCACGTTTGAACATGGCCTTCCATATTATCAATTAAGTGCTGTGCGTAAAATCTGTAACCCAGGACAAATCACTTATAGATTAGAACAACATGGCTTGAAGCGTCCTATTAGCCACATTTTAAAAATTTTAAAAGGTATCTGATGGTAAAAGTTTTCTGACATAAAAATGTTTCAGTCTAATTTTAAGAAATGGTTAAACACCAGGATTTCAGGTCCAAAATTCTGTGATAAATAGGTATGATTACACATAGCATCTACGCTGTGAATTTCATAGGAAAATCTGCAGGTAAAATCCTCAGCAAATAATCAATGAGTTTTATTACTCACTATATTCTCCTGTCACAAAAATAAAACTTTTGTCGTGTCAGAGAGATACGTTTTTTCGGTCAAGGTTTGAGAGATCTCCAGATCAGTCACAGTCTGAACACTCTGACCCGGACCGATCAAAACTTTTTTCTGGTCACAAGGCCAAAAATAGGCCACAATAGCCTATTAAAGTGTGAACACAACAAACTCCATTTCACTGATACAGAGCTCAAAATCGCCTGTACATTGATGGGAACACTACACTTGGGGCCTATTCCCACATTCTGTGCAACACAGAACCTACCTATGGATGCCGCTGCCCTGTAGTGGACTCTTTCCCTGCTGGGCATCATGTACCAATAAGATTAGAGAGCTGCAAAGATTTAAACTTTACTTGATCCCTGCATCATTTTGCTACATGATGCTGGGCAGGGAAAGAGTCCACTACAGGGCTTCCCCATTCATAGGTTCAGTGTTTCACGTGAATAAGCCCTCTAACTAGAAAGAATTGGGAAAGTAAACTGCACCTAGGTTTTTTTTAAAGACTCATGTGTCATCAATCTAAATGTTTTAGATCCCAACCTTGCTGGCCACTAGAGGGAGTCTAGGAGCCATTACAGAAAGTTTACACAGTAATGTAGTGATCCACAACCTGTATCTCTAGCTGTTGCAAAAGTACAATCTCCAGGGGATGCTGGGAGTTATAGTGTTGCAATAGCTGTGTGTGGGGGATTGCGGATTTTGAGCTCTGTAACAGAGAAATGCAGCTCCAAGCACTATACAGATCAGCATAGAATTATATTTCCAAGGTTCACTGTATACCACTTATTAATGGAGATGTGAATACTATGCTTCCCATACAGACACTAGCAAATACCAGTAGGGCCTTAAATGCTACAGATAATGCTTATAAGCTAAAACAGGCGTATTCTCAGGCCTGGGTACCTGACAATCATATCCTAATCCAACTGGTTTGTGAGAAAACATGTCATTTTAGGTTTAGAGTAATAGTCCCAGCAGGAATACTTCATATCCTATCCTCTATATGGCAGCTCTCTGTACTGGCTTACAGGGGAGGTGCCAACTGGGGGATCCTCCTCTATGACAACCTAGTATTGCCAGCACAAAGATGTTCAGTAGGGACAACTTCTAATGCACAGATAATAAAATATTAAATTCTGTAGATAAAATATTTGTGGACTCGATGCACAATTTAAAACCAGGAGACAAAACATGTCTCTATATTGCTAGTGCCACGTTCCACTCCTAGGACCACGAAGGATCCACTGAGTAGTTGATCTAGTCCTCTATAGTCAGGTCACCTTGCTGTCTTGCTTCAATTTGACATCATTTACTTTTCTTCTGCTACCTGAATGGCTAGTATTTCCCAATATATGGAATCTGCATATAAGTAACAACCAACACCACCAAGCAATTTGCTGTATAGGACAACTAAGATTCAGCAAAAGAGACGACGCTTGAAGACTGTTAAAATGCCAAAGACCATGTAGTGTATCCTAGTAAGAAGAATCGACTGTGTGCCTGTCCCGGCAACATCTATAGTGACATTATCCAGGATACGCTGACATCTGCAATCACAAAGCCTGACTGTATGAGACTGCAGGCAGTGCTATGTATACGTTATGTTGTAAACTTCTCAGCTAAGGAAAATGCTTACACATAATGAATTTGTTAATGTTACCTGGTGAATCTGCAAGTAAAAGTGTAACATTCCAAAGTTTAGACAGACGTATCTCTGAAAGGTCCATGTGACTGCATAGAACAATACCTGAAAGAGCTATAAGTAAAAGCAATCAAAGTACTATATAGTTGGTGCAAAAACTTCACTTATTCAATAAAGGACAAATGTAAGAGGCACGTGAAGCCAGCCCTCCAATCGACACTGAGAAGCTTCTGCTTGCCGTTTTATGTGGCAATGAGAATAAGCTAGTGCCGTACCTACAGTACATGGAGAAAAGTCACTCCTAGAGTATCTGACTCAGGTTCTGCTCGGTCATCGTATTACAAATCTATCAACCAAGGAGCCTCCACATTGCATGCTAAATCCCAGAGAGGTCACAAGTCCCCCATGTTTCAGATAAGGACTACTGGAAGACTATGAAAGGGCTCTAAAGAGTCTGCATCGCTGGTTATAATTAGTGTTGAAGTACGCTGCAGAGACACCAATCTTCAAGTTCAAGATAGAAAACATCAGCAGCATGTCAAGAGGAGGGGAAGACTTGCAGATTTTTTCCATGAAGTATTACAAATGGACATCACTTTGATCGCATGGCTGTAAAGCATTCCCACTTCTTAGCTATGCAGAAACTACAGAGTGATCGTTCTTGGGTCTCCTCCTCCTGGATGCAGCTGCTCAGACTGCTCATAGTTCTCCCTCTGTACTGTGTCATGTGTCCATCCAGCACCAGGCTGGTCTCCAGGCTTACAGCATGCCCCTCCGGGTTCTTCATGTGATGCAGGCGTATCAGAGGCTGGAAGGCAACTGAGCAATAAGGCCTCGTCTGTAATGAATTTCTAGCAACACTGAAATGCCATGGACAGGTAAAGTATGGATGGCACTGCCTTTTCCAAATGAGTAAAAATCATAGTAGTAAAATATGGAAAGGGTTTCTTAGTAAGAATCGGTTACACAAATAGAGCAGGACAGGTAAAATGCTCAGACAAGGAGCACCAGAGAAAACCCCAATCCTGCTGGCACTGAAATGGTAAACCTCAGAACTGTATTCTATATACACCACACAGTGAGCAGTAGGGTGTGTGAACATGAACATGTCTGTTAGTGCTTGAAGCCCTTACACGTTTCTGTGTTTAGGATCTTGATTTGACCTGATGGGATCTGAAGATTAGTGCTTTAGCCACTTGATGTCTGTGTACTAAATAAAAGAAAAAAAGTTCCTAAACACCCTTTACCGAACTTTAAAAACAAATATATACGTATATATATTTTTATTATCCATATCCGCCCGTTCTGTGCTGGGGCTTAGTTATTCTGCTCAGTCTTTGGGGGCTGAGGCATCCCGTTGGGTTAGTTCTAGGTTTATTGGAGTAGATACATCATCTGCTGGCTGCTTGCGACTGTGGTGACATGATGACATGCGACTGTAGGATCTGACTATGGCCATCTGTCCTTTGGCTAGCCATCTGCGTGAGCACTGAAGTGGCCATGTGTTCGGCTGGTGAGCGTAGCCCATTGGGGGAGGCAGAAGACAATGAACTGTGCTGGGATGTTGGGACTGGAGAACCCCTGGTATCACAGCTGTCTTTGAGGTTTTCTGCACAAGAAAAAAATAAATAAAAACCCAGTTATCAAAGTAGTAATATATTCACGTTGTGATCAATAGTTTTGTAAAAAGATGAAAGACAAGGCATACATGTGATATACAACACCTGAGCTATTTGTGCATGCCGAACATGACTGCCCAGCACATCCTTTCGTAATTTTATTGTTAAGTCCAACATGTGTTTCACAGGCACAAAGATAAAAGAGCTCCCATAAAAAAAATAGCCAACTTTGGCTTAAAACAGTGTTCGGTCCCAAAAGTAACAGGAGTGAGGTTTCTAGCATCCAGACTAACCAGCCACAATTCAGGAGGGGCAGCATGCTGCTTCTATCTACCAGGTGACATTTATAGTAAAAGGAACATGGCTGCTCATCTTCAGGATCTTTTCTGTCCTTTCCTAGGCACCTGGTGGACAGATCTTACCTATGCAGACACATTGCGGCAACTCTAATAGCAGTGAGGGCGTGATATAGTAAAGCCTATGAACACAGCATTTCTGATCCCTGATAGCAAGCAGAAATCTTGGTGATAAATTCCATATGTTTTATAAAGTTTACCGATATTTTTTCTTAAACCAGCAAAACAGCACTCCAAGAAAATTTAGTTTTTTCTACTGCCATGTAGCAACATGATATAGTTAAACAGCTGTGCTGATCCTTTTCTTACCTGGCGGCTTTATTTCCATAATGCAATCCTGTTCTGCCGCCAATGCCACCCAAATGCCACAGTGACCACTAAGTGGACCGGAAGTCACTTTCTTTATTTTTATAAAACTCACATCAAAGGTCTCATAGCAATGCACAGAGAAAGTGACCTCCCTTCCATATAGCAGAAGCTGTAAGATATGGACAGTCAGAGCGCTGGTAAAATGGTTAAACAGTGAAACTGGAACAGCATAGTACAGTATAGAATAGTATAAAGGAAACAAAGCCACCAGGTAATATAGCAATCAGCATCACTGTTTAATAATTTTATATTCCTGTAGGCAGTGGTTTTTTTTAGTGGAGTGTAAAGGGGTTGTCCATGATTACAAAGACATGCCTGCTTCCAAAAAGAAGGCCACACATTTCCATAGGTTGTGTGTGGTACTGTAGCTCAACGCTACGAAATAGAATGGAGCTACAATGCAATGCCCTGCACAACCTGAAGACAGGACTGGTGGTGGTTTCATAAAGCAGCAGACATGTTCATCCAATTCTGGATAACCTTTAATTTACACTGTCCATTTTTTTATATATGTGATTTGATGTATAAAAATAGTATTACGTGTGCTAGGGCTACAGGCGGCCATACACACTAGAGCAGTGAAGTCAAACATGCGTCCCTCCAGCTACAGCAAAACTACACAGGTCTGACACCAGTGCAGTAGAGAAAAGTTGGGAGAACCTCATGTGAATAGGAGTGTTCTGACACTACCCTGATGGGAGAAAGATACCCATTTGTAGTCTAAATAACAGTACAGTGACTAAAATGCCATTTACATAGTACAACTTACCTAGGTAGACCTGGTTTTTCTTTTGCAGGGCAGTTACAGGACAGTCTTTGTGTGCCAGCAACAACTGCTTTAACTGGGCTACTTCATTCCTCAGAAGAGTAACCTCATTCTACGTGGAAATTCAAACACAAGTATTTTCAGCCAAGTCTACCAGACACATATTATAATTCAATTCTAGTTCATCAGTAACTTACGCTAAGCTGCACATTCTGACTGGTCAGTTCCTCCGCCTTTTTCTCCAGAGAGCATACCCAAACCTTACGCTTCTGGCGACAACGAGAGGCAGCTGCTCTGTTTCTTTCAAGGAAGCGCTGACGGCGTTCATCTGGATCCTCATCAGTTGCTCTCCGTCGCCTTCCGCCAGTGCTTGGGGTTGGCTGAGCAGGAGATACCTGCAGATAAATTGTAGCATGATAAATTACTAGTAGTACTAATAAATTCCATGAGGCCACTAGATCAGAAGTATAACCACGATCACTGTCAAGACTATACTCTAGGGCATGGGTTCCCAAACTGCAGCCCTCCAGCTGTTGCCTGGACAGCTAAAGCTTTGGATTTGGCTGTCCAGGCACGATGGGAAAATCTAGTTTTGCAACAGCTGGAGGGCCGCAATTTGGAGACCCATGTTCTAGGGCACTGGGTTTTCAATGAACTGAATGATCATCCTGGGTTATGCAGAATTAGTGATTTCTCCTCAGTTACATTACTACCATTCCTTGCAAGTGTAAACATAAAATGCTGAAGTAGTCTTGTATTTTTCCTGACTGCTTACCTGAGGCTGTGCAGGTGAAGGTGCATCTGGATGTTGAACCAATATCTGGCTCTGTTCTGGTCGTGATGCTACCATAGCCATGCCTCCATTAAGTGAAGATGGTACTTGTTGTGTAAGTGAGGCTTTAAGTCTCTGGGAAAAAAAAAAAAAAAAAAAAAAAAAAAAAAAGGAACAAAGAAACACGATTTATAAATGTAAGACAACCATTTCACGCAGTAGTCCAATAAAGCAAATAAAGTACCTTCTAAAGCTACAATAAAAAGATGATTATAGTGCAGAAAGTTTGCAATATAGTAACTTTACTAAATAATTGAAATGTTAATTTAGCTTTTTAGCAAGAAATAAAAACAAACAAAAAAACCCCAGAAAAAACAGACCATCCATGGCTCATGCTGCAGTCTTAACTAAAGTGTTACCGTCATTAAAAAAAAAAAAAAAAAAAAAAAAATTGGACCAGTCACAGGGACATGTAAATAGTTTTAAGGATCTCATTGCGAAGACCCCCCCACTGATCAGGAGAATGAGCATGAAGCAGCACGAAGGAGTGCTTCCCCAATGCCGGAGGAGTAAAACAACTTCTGACTGGTGGGGGTACAACCACAGAGAGCACCACCAATCACACTTTGACACGTACCTGTGACATTTTTTTTAAAATATATGTATAAATAAATAAATAGTATACATATTTATTTATACACAGCAACAGGAAGGTAAGAGCAGCCATATCAGGAGGAGGGTTTGCTCAATGACTATTTACAAAAATATTTAACTTAATGAGTTCTACAAGTTTACCTATATTATTAGAGAGGAGAATATGAGAGTTATGGAAAGACCTAAACTAGCTCCCTATAGATTTGACTGGAGAGATGTATACATGCACGGCCTTCAGTTTGTAGCTGGAGCTGGACCACTTTACCTGGTGAAACGAGGGTAGGGATCCCAATCTGCTTCATTTACATTTTTAATTATTATACAGCAAACCAAAATAGAAGGAAATTAACTCACACAATTTATGTCTGAGAAGTGTCCAGAAACTTACCAGTTTGGCTTCTGCATGAGCTGAAAGACCGGAAGGAGATATATGCCCTGCACCACCGATAATAGGAGGCCCAGGAATTCCTGGAATATTGGGCACCATGTTCATAGGTCTTGCCAACTAAACCAAGTAATACACAAACAAAAAACTGTCAGTGGTACCCAGGGACTTTTGAATTACTATTACAACAGCCCAGAGGTTTTCCTACCGATATAACTGATGGCATCTGTACATGAGGGCCTGGAAGGAAAGGAACAGTCTGGCCATTGCCCAGGTGCATCATAAGAGAAAGAGAGCTGCCTGGGGAACTGAAATGCAGAGAGAAAAAAATATTTAGAAGACAAAACTGCATATCTGCCTGTAACTGAGTGGTCTGGGCTATTTTCACACTTGCATTGTGGCTTCTATTTATAACGTCTACCAGGGTTCACTTACATTATTAGGAGCCCATTATTTTGTAATATGAAGAAGAACATTATTCATGCAATTCTCTTGTCGAATCTGAGGAAATTTGTGATGAATGCTATGAACAGACGTGCAAACGTGAACAGAAGCACATACTGTATATACAGAAAGACATGGATCATTGACCCCACATAATCCAATAAGGCACATCTAGAGACTGTGCAAGTGGTGTTCAACCACGACAACTACTATTCAGCGGCAAGTAAAGGGACAGAATATGCCACTTATGCTTATGGAAAGGGTAGCAAAGCCAATAAATGCAAAACATACACATTGAGTCCCACTCATAAAAGCATGCCTTGATATAGCATTAAAGTTGTAAGACCCATTACTGCATACAACAAGTCTAAGAATGAGCATGATATAAGATCATTATATCTCTGAAGAAATCCGAAAATTGAATCAATATGACGTTAGTACACATAGTGGAATACAGTGCAAAGAGCTGCAAATTAATAGAAAAAAGGACAGGGTGGACAGTGAGAGATTAGAGAGAAGTTAGAGGATTTTATGCCAACACCAAAACAGATATGAAAGTGCAACTACTGCTTCCTTACCCTAGCTGTCTGTTGGACGGAGGGGCCTGAGTGATGACAGATGTAGGTGAAGGCAGTGTAGGGTGTAAAGGATCATATCCCATATGGAGGGGTAAGGAACCAGGCCGTACTATTGTTGGAGTGGGTGTTGAGCTGACCTGCGGCTTCGGTGGAACCTTAACCAAAGTGACACCATTAAACATCACCGCTGAAAGTACAGAACAATGTGCAAAGTAATCCTGCATAAAAAGGATAGAAGTTACCCCAAACCTAACAAGGTTTATTACAATTCCTAAAGGTGCACAGAAATATTAGATAAAAGATGCAAATTGGATTTGATTCTTTAGTCGCCTTCAAGTGTTCACAGGCTTGTCAACAATGACAAACAATGGCTTGCAGAATGCACACAGACCTTACTGGTGGCAGAATGTCCACATGAGGTGGGGGTGGCACGGTAAACATGTATAGATGCTCTAATAAATCTTGCATTTTGCCTAGTAGCGTTCCCTTTATGGCAGCTTTCTATAACAAAGTTTGCCTAATGTTCTTGGAGGCATAATTTTCATGATCGTCCACTTCGCAGCCGTCCACTTGGCAGAGATATTGTCATCTTTCATCCAATCTGTATGGCACCAATCTATTACATTTTCATAGAATATACTCATCCTGATATTAGCCTAATTTATAACTAATAGTAAACTAATATCACACAGTTTAAGACAAATTACTGTTACTAATTCATACGACAGCAACTGAGGAATTATATGAGGCCCTACTATACATCCATATGATGAATCCATTCTATAGGAAGAACCTTAGCAATAGGGTGCTGTATAGAAGCACTGTACAGTGACACAAGGAGTGCCTACATTCTTTAAGTACCCAAAAAGTTTGTGGAAAGGGTTTAATTTGATATCACTGCAATGTATGAGTGAGCCACTACCTTTTCCTCAGTTATTGAGCTGGGACTGTCTGGTGGGGAGGAGTCCACTTCTACTGGTTCTTCCTCTTTGATCTTAATATCAGGAGTTGAAGGTAAAGACATGTCCAGTGGTCCCGCACTCTGCAAAAAGCAAGTATAGGAAATTAACATGGTATGTCTTACATAAACTCCATGTGAAACCAGTTTCTCATACTAAACACCTGGAAATAATATTTTTTATATAGCCCTAAAAGTTGAAAGCTGGAGAATTAACTCATCATGCTAAAAATGTGCAATAAATAACCTTCTGCTGTGCACGATCACGACCCATACTTAAAGGTTTATTCCCATCATAGACATTAACAACATATCCACAGCACATGCCATAAATTCTTATAGGTGTGGATCCCATCTCTGGGACCTGACACCCATCTCCAAAAAAATGGCATTTCTATCTTGACATTTTTTCCCAGTCCAGTAAATCTCCTTTAGGGTGCCTTCACACATACCGTATCGCTGTGTATTTATCGCACGAAAGTAGCTGCGTTTTTTGTGGTGTTAAATTCTCTTGTGAAAATCATGTGAAAATCAAAACTCGCGTGTAAAAATCGCACCAAACACGCAGCGAGAATACACATACATTGACTTTATAGCAATCAGTATTATCACTGTGGATTTATGTGCGAGAAACTCTCAGCGATAATTACGCATTCACACACACTGCACCCATTGTGAATTTGCTGCTGCGGATTTGCTGCTGTTAAACCAATATAGAAAATATTTAAACTCCGTATCAAATCTGCAGCATAATGTCGAGAACGGTTACATATGTGAATGTAGCTTAAAACTAAGAAGCTCTACAACATGTAACTTCATTGCATTAAAGGGAACCTTTGAGGCAGGAGACCAGGTCAGAACCCACCCTACCCCTTAATATAGCTTCAGATACTTACCACTCCTCCTGATAACACTTTGAATGCTGGTCCTGTCTTCCCCGCATGTCTTTGCGCTCATTATGCTTATAAGCAGAAACAAGTCCAACGTCTATAGGAAATCACTGCGCAGTGACATCTGACTCCTCTTTGCTCATCAGCATAACGAGCAAGAAGACGAGAGGTCTGCCCCGGTCTCCTGCCCGTTTCCCTTTAAGAATGACTGCTCCTAAATAAGCTTGAGACTAGTTTCAAGATTTACCTTTTTGTCATCTTCATCCTCAGCGCCTTTCTTGAAATCATGCTCAAAGGAGCTGGCCAACTCATTGAATAGACCGACTTCTTCACAGTTCTTCAAAAAACGTGTGGGAGTAGGAGTTTGATCTATAAAGACAGAAAAAAGTACCAAATACAATGTAAGAGATATAAAACTTAAAGAGGTACTCCAGCAGGGGGGCACTTTTTTGCTGGGACTGGGGACGAGGTGGCTGAGAGAAAAGACGTCCACTCACCTCCCTGGTTCCAGCGGTGGGTCCCGCATCGCGGCAGGATCTGAGCGGACTTGAAATGGATCCCGCCTCCTTCACTGACTGGCTAAGCGGACCTGAGACATCATGTCTCGGGCCCGCGTCAGACACCAGGAAGCGGCCGGGAACCGGGCACCGATGCGGGACCCAGCAAAAAAGTGCCCCCCACCCCTAGCTGGAGTATCCCTTTAAGTAATGCTTCATATTCACTTTATTTGAAATATGTGAAAAGGGGGGTGATTGTCATAGGAGACTTTTATAGTTACATTTACTATGCTACTGCACTGATGCTTGTCTGAGGCAGGCTGTAGTAGCAAAGTTAAGGGGGTTATCCAGTGTGGGGGCACCGTTTGAAGTCCGCTCGGATCCCGCCTCCTTCACTGAGTGGCTGCGGCCAGGAACCGGGTACCGGAGCGCCGCGATGAGTGACCCGCCGCTGGAATCGGGGAGGTGAGTGGACGTCTTTTATTTCAGCCACCTTCTCCCCGGTCCCCCCCAGAAAGTGCCCCATTCTGGAGCACCCCTTTAAGATAACCGGCACATACAGTAGGCTACACAAATTATTTAAATGCGATTGCTATTGATTGTGGCATTCACTTTAAATGTAATGGAGCTTGATCCATATGATTCTTTGCACTTTCTGCCATAAACATATAATGACTGGATGGCTCCAAGAGTTTGTCAACAAGGCCCTTTATTTTTCCTCTGAATTCTCTGCAAAATGGTGCATGGTATTACCTTGGATGATCACAGAGTCAGTCCTTGCAGGCCCAAACTTCAGGGTCATCTCATGCTTGTGTTTGTGTACAGCCAGATGATCTTCATTTGTAAAACGCTATATAAAAGAAAACACATGGTTAAAAGTGCTATACGTGTTGCTGCTAAACCTAAACTAGAATCTAGAAGAACCATTTTTATCTATACACAAAAAAAATGAATAATGTACCGTTCTTTAGACTATTGGGGCAAGTGGTGAATATATGCCTTAAAGGGAAACTTACAGGGGTTGTCCATTTTATAGTAAAATTGTTGTGTACAGTATTAGTAACTGTACTCACATTGCTTACTGACAGCAGCTCCCTGTGTACCTCATCAAGCTAAAATCTGACTTCCCTCCTCTAGGCTATGCTTTCTGCTCTGTGGTGGGGCTGTCCATAAGATGGCTGACATGGAGGAGCACAAGACCATGCCCCGTCCCCAGTGTCCACCACTGAGCCTGTATACTTTTATAAAAGATACAGAGAACAGGGCATGGTCACATGCTCCTCCATGTCGGCCATCTTATGGACAGACTCACCTCAGAGCAGAGCAGGACAGCACAGCCTGGAGGAGGGGAGTCTGTTATTAGCTGTATGAGGTACACAGGGAGCTGCTGTCAGTAAGTGCAGTGAGTACACTTACTAATACTGTACATTGAGCAATTTTACTATAAAGTGGCCAATCCCTTTAAGGGTGCCCTTACACCTACCGGATCCACAGCTGATCTCACTTCTGCGGATTCGAATCGAGAACCGCTGCGGATCCGGTATCAATTCACCCCTATGATCGCCGCCGGCGATGGGGAATGCAGCGGCGGGGCTGCGGTCACCAGGGAGTTAAAGCACATATTCACAGCGGGATGTCAATCCTGCTGCGAATATGTGCTATCATAGGGGTGAATTGATACTGGATCCGGAGCGGTTCTCGCTTCGAATCCGCAGAAGTGAGATCCGCTGTGGATCCGGTAGGTGTGAAGGCACCCTAAAGAAGAATCTAACCTGCTGATAAATCCATATAGCGCATTTTTTAAATTCTAAAAGGAAGAGCCAAATGAGTCAGTGTTTGTGCCAGTATAGAATTACAAATCTGTTCAGGACAGAACAGTTGTGCTAATCTTTATGTAAAAAGCAATATGATCAGTCTGCTGCACTTGGACTAACGCTGTGATTAACGCAGCATTAAGATTCCTGCTTGAATTTAGGTGTTACACACACACAATGAAAACCACAGAATCCTAAAGACATACATACAAAAAGCAGCTACACAGCAGTGTCATAGTGATAAATTAGGAGGGGAATTGAGAAGAATATGGGGAGTTCTCCTAACAGCTGAGAAATGCATTCCAGCAGCCAGGAAAAGTGAAGAAAGGGCACCGCACCCCCTCAAGTCCCGTGCTTTTAGTGCCAAAACAACCTCAGGAAAAATAGGCCCCTGGAAGCCGTGTCCAGGCCTGGCACGCACAGCCTGCGGAAACATGAGAGCTATGGGATTACTGCACACATACAATCACACAGCCATGTTCCTCCACTTCCTCTCGGTTGAAGGAGAGCATATGTGTATGTGAGGAGGGGGAGGCAGCTGGGAAAGGGAAGAAAAGTGCTGGAGATTATTTCATATGTGATCATAATTCATTATTTAACGCGTATTAGGAGATAGGAACAAGCGAGGGAACAGCAGTGGACTACATTAGTGTTACATGGTTTTAGGGACACTTAATATGGATATATTTTTTGATACATGCTGTAAAAATGCAGCATTAGCTTTATTTAGTTTTTATTATGTACTAGCATACATGTATGGCCAGAACACTATGTCTGTGTCTAGTTCTATGCACTGGCATCTGTTACAGCATACACAATCCTAAAGCTGGCCAAGCACTGCTTGGACGGCAGCCATTTCTCCTTACTCCACCTCAGACATGCACGCTCGGCCATGTTTGCATGTTTATTTCACTGGGGTGAGGGGAATCGGTCTCAGACGACTCTGACATCAGCTTATTTCCATAAGAACAAAGGATCTGCCATGTTGGAAATATTAAGAACAATTAGGAGTCCCGAACAGATATCAGACCTTTGGCTGTCATAATTGGCAGGTTGGGCTAGTTTATTACAAGTGTGTATCACACTCCCCTCAGATTCTAGGCTGTCCTTATAACTGGTTACAGTGCCACCCTCTAGTAAGTGATCCCAAAAGCACTGTACTTAACGTGCTACTGTCACTTTAAACATTAGTCTGAAATCTTTTGGGGTACTGTTTGAGATCCCTAGAACAGCTCAGGAGAAGCACAAGGCTGAGAGCTTCTCTCATCAACTCCTAGCAACGGGGAGTGAAGCACTCAGCTGCGCACTTCTCCCAACTCGTTCTAGTTCTTGCCAGTGGACTAGAAATATTTCATGACGTACTGAAATTACTCAGCACATTAAGGTGCTATCCAGGGTTAGGCAAGGACAGCTGCTTTTCCCCAGAAACAGCACCACTCTTGTCCTTAGTTTGTGTGTGGTAATGCAACTCAGTTTAATAATAATGAACAAAGCAATAAATGAAGTTGTAATACCATACACAACCTGAGGATAGGTGTGGTGGTGTCTTTGTCGCCAATAGCAACGAATTAGCGTTAGTTCTCATTTTACAGAGATCCGATTGGTGGCTCTGGGCAAGGTAGATTTCCCCCCCCCCCCCCCCCCCCACACACGCACTTTTGATAAATGAGGCCGATGTGTACAGTCTCTTGTGCACGTCATACTGTGCTCCCTCACCACTGAGCTTCTCATATTAGTTCCTAGTTGTCACCTTATTCTGTTTCATATTCAGACACCTCACAACTCCTAGGGCTACAACTGAGCGTGTGTGCACTCAGACAGCTAAACTGCCGGTTATAACCCTAGGTGACTACCTATAACACCACATTATTGGGCCAGTAAGTGGTGAGGAATTATGTGGAGAAACAACAGACACAGTTATATACTGAGGATTATTACTTGGTATTAACAACATTTGTTTAACAGAATTTCCTTTTTAAAGAGTATCTGTCATTAGAAATAAAAAAAAACATTTGGCCTGTCACAGAGACCGGTCAAAAGCAGGAAGAAGACCCTGCATAGCACGTTCTTTGACAGCTCAGTGTCACATGACCTTGACGGCCACATAATGTAAGTCTATGGAGCCATCCAACTCACACAGACAGAGCGGGGAGAGGAACATATGCCAGCACAGTCGTCTCCCCGCTGGTTTTCCTGATCAGTTGCCGCCTGAACACTCAGACCGATCTGTGACATCGCAAATGTTTTTTCTACTGACAGGTACTCTTTAAAGGGAATATGTCAGTAGGTTTATGCTGCTTTAAATGAGGGCAGCATAAATTAGTGACAAAAATGCTGAGGAGATTGTGTATCACTTGCATCATTATGTTCAGCCGTTCTCCTAATATGCAGGAGAATAGGATTCTTGCTATACCTCTCCCCCGCCCTCCTGCTGCTGACTGGCAGCCGACTGCCTATACACATCATGGATAGATAGCTGCCAATCAACAGCTGGTGGGCAGAGTTTTCTGCTTCTCATGAATATCCAGGACTACTGGGCGCATGCACATAATGGAGAGAACTACTTATTATCCATGTCATTCAGGAGGAGATCTCTGAATCAGCTGCACAGAACAAAGTAAGTTATACATCATTCTGTTCTGCTTCTCTGTCACTACTATATGCTACCCTTAGATAGGACAGCATAAACCTACATAGAGAGCCTCTTTAAGGTGTCATGCACTGACCTAACCAACATCCTTCAGCCATTTAGTTTGTAAGAGGAAGATTTCTAAAACTCTTACTGACAACATTTACAGGTTATGAATTATTCCCATGAGATGTCAGGACATTTTCGGCTTCTGTCCTCTCTGATTGTGAGTCACAGGTTCGTAGTATGATTGCATCTAGACAGCAGGGAGCACTTTCTAAAAAGTAACAGCTATGTGCATCACTGGGTATGAATCAACTACCAGTGTAAATAACCTAGACAGCAGTATATGGCCACCAAAAGGATGACTGTGACTCATCTTGTCTGTGAGAAGTAACCCTGTCACTGCCAGCCTCTGAATGCTGTGTAAAATCAGGGTCAACTGTCTATACGCTGCACATCATAAGAAAAATACATACATAGTACATAATCCCCTTCTACAAACACTGTACATAACTTTCTCATAAGAGAGGGCACAACAGTGCGGCACAGCTATGACTTATATAACACCAGAGTCTATGTACTCATCACATCATGCCACAACAAATCACATCATTAACTGTACTAAGCAGGGTTTCATTGTGTTCGATAAACATCTTGGCAACGTATCTATAGGTTAACTTTAAACAAATGTTACAAAATTAAAAAAAGGAGGCATTATAAAACAACAGTATGTGTAGGCTTGGACTGACATGACGGCTCTTGCAGTTTGTGATGAGTCATTACACATGTGGGACTGCTGGAGCACGCTCCCAAAATGTTTAAAGGAGAAGTAATATTAGTAGTTAATGCTTAAAGGGCTATCCCGTATCTTGTAATCTTTCTTTCCTGACCCTTGAAAGCAGCAGAAGCAGGAGAAACTCCAATTAAAGTCAATAGGAGTTGTGCAAATTGTGTAACTTTCCCCCTTTAGCTGTTTTTGGTGGCCAAGAACAGGCTGGAGTGGGCTGGGAAGTTAAGATGATGACATGGGGGATACCCCTTTAGAAGGACTCCATCACTATATCATGCTCAGAGAAAGTATCAAAGGGGCGTTGCTGAGCCGCAGCATGCGTCACCTTCATAGGAGCACCTCTGCAGTAACACGGACTACAACTACAAACAACCTACGTACATTGTTACACCCTTGGTGCCTGAAATAAACTATCAGCACTTCTCAAACTACTTTTATAGAGAGGCCATCACTAGTTTTTGGGCTGGAAACCTATTTAAAGGGCTTATCCAGCGCAACAAAAACATGGGCACTTTTCCCCCTCTAGTCTCCAGCTCAGGTGTGGCTTGCAGTTAAGCTCCATTTACTTCAATGGACCTGAGTTTCAAACCCCACCCAATCTGGAGACAAGAGAGGGGGAAAAAGTGGCCATGTTTTTCTAGCACTGGATAACCCCTTTAACCCCTTAAGGACCGGGCCTGAAATGGCCTTAAGGACCGGAGCAAATTTTATGAATTTGACCAGTGTCACTTTATTCATTAATAACTTCGGGATGCTTTTACCTATCCGGCTGATTCTGAGATTGTTTTCTCGTGACATATTGTACTTCACATTTCTTGTAAATTGGAGTCGATACTTATAACGAATCTTTATGAAAAAACTCAAAATAGCGTGAAAAATTGTGAAAAAATGCATTTTTCCAACTTTAAACCTTTTCTGCTTATACAGAAAATGGTTATACCACATAAATTATATATTAAATAGCATTAGCAACATGTCTTCTTTATGTTGGCGGCATTTATTAAACTATATTTCATTATTTTTAGACAATAGGAAGCTTAAAACATTAGCAGCAAATTTCCAAATTTTCAGTAAAATTTCAAAATCAGATATTTTTAGGGAACTGTTCAGGTTTAAAGTGTATTTGAGGGGACTGTGTGTTAGAAAGCCCCACAAAGCACCCCATTTCAGAAACTGCGCCCCCTAAACTCTGCAAAAGCACATCCAGAAAGTTTTTTAACCCTTTAGGGGAGTCACAGAAATAAAAGCTAAGTGTGTAAGAAATTTGAAAATTTTAATTTTCTGTGCAGAGATTTTATTGTAATCCAATATTTTTCATAATTATAAACCTATTACCAGAGAAATGCACCCCAATATTGATTGCCCCGTTTCTGCAGTTTATAGAAATACCCCATATGTGGCCCTATTGCGCTATTTGACGCAACCACAAGCCTCAGATATAAGGGAGCGCCTAGTGAATTTCAATGGCTCCATTATATTTGGTCATTTCTGACTGTACCACTTCAGCTTGGCAGAGGCTCTGGGGTGCCAAAACCTAAAAAACACCCCTAAAGGGACACCATTTAGAAAACTACACCCCTCAAGGAATGTAACAAGGGGTGCGGTGAGCATCTGGACCCCACAGGTGCTTCACAGATTTTCCAAACAATATGGCTTGAAAAAAGACTAAAGTATTTTTTACACTAAAATGTTGTTCTAGCCTTCAATTTTTCATTTTCACAAAGGGATAAAAGGAAAAAAAAAACACAAAACATGTAGCGCAGTTTCTCCCGAGTACGGAAATACCCCACATGTGGACATAAAGTGCCAAGCGGGCGCAGGACGAGCCTCCAAAGGGAAGGAGCGCCAATTGGCTTTTGGAAGCTGGATTTCACTGGAATGGATTTCAAGGGCCATGTCGCATTTACAGAGCCCTTGTGCTGCCAAGACACTGGAAACCCCCCACAAGTGACCCCATTCTGGAAACTACACCCCTCAAGGAATCTAACAAGGGGTGCAGTGAGC
The DNA here is from genome assembly GCF_027789765.1 of Dendropsophus ebraccatus. Lineage (NCBI taxonomy): Eukaryota > Metazoa > Chordata > Amphibia > Anura > Hylidae > Dendropsophus > Dendropsophus ebraccatus. The sequence goes on from NC_091458.1 coordinate 53,884,909, forward strand.
ATATGGACCCCACTGGTGACGGGCACAAATGTGGAAAAATGTGACGTGAAAGTGAAAATTTTCATTTTTTCACTTTCATGGCACAAATGTGCCCGTCATCCAGGGGTCCATATCCTCACTGCACCCCTTGTTAGATTCCTTGAGGGGTGTAGTTTCCAGAATGGGGTCACTTGTGGGGGGTTTCCAGTGTTTTGGCAGCACGAGGGCTCTGTAAATGCGACATGGCGTTCATCATCCATTCTAGCCAAATCCAACCTCTAAAATCCAAATGGCGCTCCTTCCCTTCGGAGGCTTGCCCTGCGCCCACATGGCGCTTTATGTCCAGATGTGGGGTATTTACGGACTCGGGGGAAATTGCTCTACACATTTTGTGTTTTTTTTTCTCTTTTAACCCCTTGTGAAAATGATAAATTCAAGGCTAGACCAACATTATAGTGTAAAAAATTTAATATTTCATTTTCACGCCACATTGTTCCACATTTGTGCCCGTCACCAGTGGGGTCCATATGCTGACTACACCCCTTGTTACATTCCTTGAGGGGTGTAGTTTCCATAATAGGGTCACTTGTGGGGGGTTTAACTGTCTTGGCAACACAGAGGCCTTTTGAATGCAACATGGCCCCTCGAAATCCATTCCATCCAAATCCAGCCTTCAAAAACCAAATGGCGCTTCTTCCCTTTGGAGGCTTACCCTGCACCCGCATGGCGCTTTATGTCCACATGTGGGGTATTTCCGTACTCAGGGGAAATTGCTCTACACATTGTGGTTTTTTTTATCTTTTAACCCCTTGTGAAAATGAAAAAATCAAGACAAGATCAATGATTTAGAGTAAAAATTAAAAAAAAATTACACTAAATGTTGGTCTAGCCTTGATTTTTTTCCATTTCCACAAGGGGTTAAAAAAGAAAATGAACACAAAACGTTTAGGGTAGTTTCCCCTGAGTACGAAAATACCCCACATGTGGGCATAATGTGCCATATGGGCACAGGGCAAGTCACCAAAAGGACAGAGCGCCATTTAGAGGCTGGAATGGGGGATGGAGGCCATGTCGCAATTACAAAGCTCCTGTGCTGCCAGAACAGTAGAAACCCCCGACAAGTGACCCAATTCTGGAAACTACACCCCATAAGGAATCTAACAAGGGGTGCAGTGAGCATATGGACCCCACTAGTGATGGGCACATGTGTAGAACATGTGCCGTGAAAAAAAAAAATACCATTTTTTTCATTTTCACGTCCCAAATGTGGCCGTCACCAGGGGGCCATATCCCCGCTGCCCCACTTGTTAGATTCCTTATGGGGTGTAGTTTCCAGAATGGGGTCACTTGTGGGGGGTTTCTACTGTCCTGGCCGCACAGAGGCTTTGTAATTGCATCATGGCATCCTCTAATGGGAATGGCGGCCATACCTACTTAGCTGGGGAAAAGGGACAATTCTGATTTATTTGGGGGTATTAGGCAGGGCTCCAGACTAAAAAATTTACCTAGGAGCCATTGGCTCCTAACCTGAAAAATTTAGGCGCCAAATAGAATATTTGGTCGCCAACATTTTAAACCATGTAAAATTAATGTTATGTTACATGGGACTTACTGTGTGCAGAGGCCACGGCAGCCTCCTCCTCCTTTAGATTCTCTCTTTTCTTAGTTTGAAAATGTTCAACATGGAAACTTGCAACCTGACAACCATATACAGTCTGACAACCATATCCAGTCTGACTCAGTACTTCAGCTTCACTTGGCTAGCCTTTTAATGAGGCTTACTCTTCTGAACTTGAACTTAAAGGGAACCTGTTGACCCCCATGCCGGGGTGACAGACTCCCAACCCCCCGTTAGAACCCCCTATACTCACCTCATCGCGCCGGATCCCGCTTCTGAAGATGGTCGGGTCACGGAGATCTCAGCCGCTGCAGCCCGGCGCGCGCTGAGAGATGAGTCCAACGCTCAGAGAATGACAGGAGAGTCCAGCGCTCCATCATTCTCTATGAGTGTTGGACTCATCTCTCAGTGTGCGCGTCAGGCTGCAGCGGCTGAGATCTCCGTGACCCGACCATCTTCAGAAGCGGGATCCGGCGCGATGAGGTGAGTATAGGGGGCACTAACGGGGGGTTGGGAGCCTGTCACCCCGTCACCGGGGGTGACAGGTTCCCTTTAAAAGCTTGCAACAGTCTATACATACTGAGCTAGACTTATGACTGCAGCCATAGTGACCCCCCACAAGATGTGTATATAGATAGATATATCTCTCACCTAGTGACTAATGCAAGTGACCCCCTACAATACAGACACCTGAGGGGCCCTGATAATAAGAATTGTGCATATATCTACCTCCCAGTGTCTGCAGCCAGTTTGCCCTACACTTATAGATGGCCCCCTCCCCTTATAGATGACCCCCTCCTCCCCCCCATTATAGATGCCCCCTTCTCCCCCCCATTATAGATGCCCCCTCTCCCCCCCATTATAGATACCCCCTCCCCTTATAGATGCCCCCTCTCCCCCCCATTATAGATGCCCCCTCTCCCCCCCATTATAGATGCCCCCTCTCCCCCCCATTATAGATGCCCCCTCTCCCCCCCATTATAGATGCCCCCTCTCCCCCCCATTATAGATGCCCCCTCTCCCCCCCATTATAGATGCCCCCTCTCCCCCCCCATTATAGATGCCCTCTCTCCCCCCCCCATTATAGATGCCCCCTCTCCCCCCCCCATTATAGATGCCCTCTCTCCCCCCCCCCCATTATAGATGCCCCCTCTTCTCCCCCCCTTATAGATACCCCCTCCCCTTATAGATGACCCCCTCTACCCCCATTATAGATGCCCCCTCCTCCTCCCCATTGTAGATGCCCCCTCTTCTCCCCCCCTTATAGATACCCCCTCCCCTTATAGATAGCCCCCTCTCCCCCCCTTGAACATGGCCCCTCTTCTCCCCCCATTATAGATGCCCCCCCTTCTCTTCCCCCCATTTTAGATGCCCCCCCCTTCTCTTCCCCTCATTATAGATGCCCCCCCCCCCCCCTCCTCCTCTATGCTAAGCAGTATTTAAAAAAAACAAACACACAAACTCACCTGACAACCCGCTCCCCCGGCGATCCTCTTCTTCTTCGGACGCTGTCCCCGGCTGATGCGCGGCTGCCGGCGGTGTCCCTTCCTATCCCCGGCAGCGCGGCGCGTCAGTGAGCTCTCTGTACGCCGGGGCTGTGACTTCTGACACAGGAAGCGTCTCTGACGCGCGCTTCCTGTGCCGGAAGTCAGGGCCCCAGGCAGCTCACTGATGCGCCGCGCTGCCGGGGATAGGATGGGACACCCCCGGCAGCCGCGCATCAGCCGCGCATCAGCCGGGGACCGGACTTAAAGAGACAGCGCGCCGCCGCCGGGGCCAGTCGCAAATGGCGCCCAGATTAATAAATCTGGGCGCCATTTGCAAAATATTAGTCGCATTGGCGACCATTTTGGTCGCCATCTGGAGCCCTGTTAGGGCAATTATTAGTTTATAAGGTTGGAAAGGACAGGTGTCCATCAAATTCAACCTGTGTTGATCCAGGGGAAGGCAAAAAACCCTCGTAAGGCAGACGACAGTAGCCTCATCACAGGGGAAAAATTCCTTCCCGACTCCATAATGGCGATCAGAATAATCCCTGGATCAACGTGACCCCTGAAATAGGAATAAGGGACAGAATTTAGATAATGTAGAACCCCAATGACGTGTGGTACGCCTTGGAGCGATCCAGTATGCAGAGGCCGGGGTGATCAGGACAGGTGTCACACTGGAAAATGGCGTCCTTCCTGATCCCCCTGTTACCCCACACTCCGCACTTCTTCTGGGGTCTCCCTTTCTCCAGTGTGGGGGACGTCACCTGGAAAATGTTGTCCTGGTGCGATACGGGGTCCTTCATATCCAGAAGCGCTGGGTCCGCTCCATCGCTGCTAAATATTAGGGCGCTATTACTGCTTCTGATATGTTCGGATCGTGCCGCAAGCTACAGTAGCTCGGGCAGCGAGGGACCGGAAGAGGGGGTGCTGGTATAAGAGTTATCCCCGTACAGGTGGTGACCTTTATCCAGCAGTGGGAAGATCAGTTCCCGGACGATCTTCCCACTAACTCCGAGGATGGGGGGGAGGGGGCATCTGGGGGCTGGATTCGAGTGTCCCTTCCTTCATACACTCTAAGGGTACGTGCACACTGCGGAATCGCGAAGGATAACCCTTTGTGCATTCCACAGTTGGCACCCACCGGCGGACTGATGCGGGCGCGCGTCTCCGTCCGTGTCATAGACTCCATTCTATGCACGGGCGGATTCCGCTCTGCGTCCAACATGTTGATGGAATGACTGATGATGGAATCCGCCCGTGCATAGGATAGAGTCTATGACACGGGCGGAGACGCGCCCCTGCATCAGTCCGCCGGCGGGTGCCAGCTGCGGAATGCACGAAGGGTTATCCTTCGCCATTTCGCAGTGTGCACGTACCCTAAATCTGTAAGTGTACCCTGAGGTACTCTCACAGAGTTTGTAGAATTTCACGCCATACCGTCATCTCTTATTGGGACGGTACTGGCGGAAAAGACGTGTCTGGGGGGCAGCGTACGCTACGCTACTCCCAGACACGTCACTGGATGATGAGGAGGATGAGGATGAATGGAGGAAAGAAGGATCCCCCCATTCATCCTCACTGGCTGTTTCGGTGTCGGAGGCAATAATAATGTATGCGTCCGATACCGAAAACACCCTGGGGGGCCATCTTTATATGGGGATTGGTATATGGGGTATGTAGTGGTGTAGTGTAAAACTTTATTCAATGTAGTGTGGTGTAATGTAGTGTTTTTTTACGTGTTTTTTACAGTAAGTATACAAAAAAAAACTACGCCAAAAATGGTGTTGCTGATGAATGCCGCACTTATGTTCGGCACTTATCAGCAGACCGTGGCAGTAGGATATAAAAAAAAACCACCCTACGCCAAAAAGGAGGAGTTGCTGATTAGCAGCGCACTTTCGTGCGATGCTGATCAACACTCAGCGGCGATAGGGTGCGGAAAATAGAAAAAAAAAAAATTGGGAAAAAAAATTTTTTTTTTACTACATTCTGAACATCCCTGTAGTGGCTGATACGTGTATTACACTTATCAGCCGCTAGGGGGCAGCAGAGCGCAAGATCCGAAAATAGACGACGCTGGAGCCGGAAAAATACGAAAATAGACGACGCTGGAGCCGGAAAGAGACGATCGGGACTCACGGAAGAAGCCGAAGATGAAGAGGACGCCGGGAACCCGGAAGACGCCGATCAGGACCCCGGGACAGGTGAGTAATGTACAAATACCTGCTCCGGACCCCTCAGCTACCTAGCTGAGGGGTCCGGAGCAGGTATTTATTACTTGTGGGGACTTTGATCGCCGTGAACGGCCGGCCGGCTGGCCGGCCGTTCACGGCGATCGGGACGGTGGTACCGTGACCACCATTACTTTTTACAGTAATGGCGGTCGGTGCCGTCCTCGGACAGCACCGACCGCCATTTTTTTCCGGGTCATCGGGCCACCGATGGCCCGGAAAGGTTCCGATCGCCGCTATGGGCTTATCAGCCAATAGCGGCGATCGTCGGCATGGGGGGGGTTAACAACCCTCCATGCCGACAGGGAGAGATGGCCTGCTATGTATTATAGCAGGCTATCTCCCCCGATCGGGACCCGGCCGGCCGCGGCGCCCGTTTAAAGGGATGACGTACCGGTACGTCATGGGTCCTTAAGTGACAGTGATCCATGACGTGCCGGTACGTCATGGGTCCTTAAGAGGTTAAAGGAGAAGTCCGGCCAAAATTATTTTTTTATATGTTATTACTTATGAAAAGTTACACAATTTTCTAATGTACATTAATTATGGGAAATGCTCATATACTGCTATTTCCCTTAATTTAGTGTATCAGGAAGTGTTAGAATTCTCTCAGATCCAGTGACGTCACAACGAAAGGTGTAATTCCTATATAAGCTCTTTATATAGAAGTCAATGAGTACTATTGACTTCTATATATAGTGTGCCCCTGCTGGACACTCCATAGGAATTACAGTGTATGTAATGTAATGTTCTGCACTGTACTTTTGGGGACTTTATGAATACATTTATAGAATACTTTGGGGAGCAAGTGACCTTGCTCCCCAAAGTATCCCATAAATGTATTCAATGAATAGATTTGCTGGGCACCGGGCAGGGAGGTGCAATCTACCTCCCCCCTCCCTGCTCGGTGCTGGAAACATATACAAGGTACTACTCACCTATTATCTGCAGATAATGGGGGAGTAGTACCTGTGCTATCCCTATCACCGCCCGCGCCGCTCACACAGGGGCTGCCTCTGACTGCCGCTCACTGCCACCCGCCTGCGCCGCCACTCACTATCCAGCCGGCCGCTCACTCACTCCCCCCCGCACGGCACTTCCTGGTGTCCCACCCGCACGGCACTTCCTGGTGTCCCCGGCCGGGGTGGGGGCGGGCTGACGCATGCATGAGCAGAGCGCGGCGGCCGTCCAGATAGTGTGAGGAGCGGTGAGGAACGGGGTGAGGAACGGGGCGTGCTAGCGGGAGTCAGGGATAGTGAGGAGCGGCGCGGCCGGCCGAATAGTGAGTAGCGGCGCGGGCGGGTGGGAGTGAGCGAGCGGCCGGCTGGATAGTGAGTAGCGGCGCGGGCGGGCGGGTGGCAGTGAGCGGCAGTCAGAGGTAGCCCCTGTGTGAGCAGCGGCGGTGGTGATAGGGATAGCACAGGTACTACTCTGCAGATAATGGGGGAGTAGTACTTTGTATATGTTCTCAGCACCGAGCAGGGAGGGGGGGAGGTAGATTGCACCTCTCTCCCTCCCTGCTCGGTGCCCAGCAAATCTATTCATTGAATACATTTATGGGATACTTTGGGGAGCAAGTGTCCTTGTTCCCCAAAGTATTCTATAAATGTATTCATGAAGTCCCTAAAAGTACAGTGCATAACATTACATTACATACACTGTAATTCCTATGGAGTGTCCAGCAGGGGCGCACTATATATAGAAGTCAATGCTACTCATTGACTTCTATATAAAGAGCGCCACCTGCTGGACACTCCATAGGAATTACACCTTTCGTCGTGACATCACTGGATCTGAGAGAATTCTAACACTTCCTGATACACTAAATTAAGGGAAATAGCAGTATATGAGCATTTCCCATAATTAATGTACATTAGAAAATTGTGTAACTTTTCATAAGTAATAACATAAAAAAATAATTTTGGCCGGACTTCTCCTTTAAGGGAGCCTTTACATGTTTTTTCCCAGAAACAGTCCATGTCTGATATTGCAGCTCAGCCCCATTTCAGCGAAGCTTGCTGCTGTTTTTCGGCTACGGTGCACTTTTTAGGATAATGGGTATCTTGGGATCTTATTCATAAAGGTTGATGTTCCATCAAGAACCCTAATCGGATGACAATGAGTAAAAGAACAATGCACACAATACTTTTCTTGGACCCAACAGTGCTCTACACTTGTTTAGGACTAGGTTCTTCTAGAACTTGGGGCTCCCTGTACACCTGTAGCTGGCTGTATATTGGCTGCCATAAAGGCCTAACCAAGTGTCACAGGCCAACATTATGTATAAATAAGATACATCTTGACACAGTTCTTGTGTAAACCCTTGACAGGTCTAACTAGTGAGATACCATCTACAATGTACACAACAAAGCTATAGGATAAAGCCCCATGCCATGAGTACATAAATGTTAGATAACTTGCTTATGTTTAACCTGCCGGGTAACTTTGTTTGTAATATTCTTGTTGGTATCTATGGAAAGGGATCAACATATACCTGGCTTCCTATCAAAAGAAAAAGTGCCCGGGATCTGACAAGACTTGTTGCAGAAACATCTTATGCAGCAACTATGAGATCAAGTAAGGATTTCTAGTCACCAAAAACAATGGCTCATACCTGCAACATGAACATGCAATCCAAATACAGAGATTGTGTCAAGGTAAAGCATTTAAAGTAAAAAATGTTACATGGGAAAAAGAAAGAAAACGAGTCTTGAAATGTTTCAATAGCACAACTGATGGATGGCACTAAGTGCAAAAACTAGACAGCCATACAAATAGATCTTGTCACTGCCTCTTAAAGGGGTTCTCCGGAGAAATCACTGCAATTATAGTTCCTTGTGTCTGAGTGTGCAGCCGAGGGCTTGCAATCCTTGGGAATACTGAGTCAATAGTGATACACTCTACTTGCATAACTTTCTCCAGTTTTTTTTTTTTTTTAATACAACTAAAGGCCCTATTCCACCAACAGATCTGACGACAGATTATCTGCCAAAAATTTGAAGCCAAACCCAGGAACAGACTATAATCAGAGAACAGGTCATATAGGAAAGACTGGATTTCTCCTCTTTTCAAATTCACTCCTGGGTTTGGCTTCAAATCTTTGGCATATAATCTGTTGACAGATCTGTTGGTGGAATAAGGCCTTTACACAGGTAATAGTCCCCCAAAAGTGCACAAATGCCTTGTATGAGGTTGGAGTTTTTAATTCATACTCAAACCTGGTGCAAACGCCAACATCTACCTTCAACACTGCCTATCACCTACCAAAGTTGACAGCAGCTCAGGCTTGAGTACTAATTAAAAACTCCGACCTCATACAAGGCATCAGGACTATTTATTAAAAATAAATAAATAATCAAATAAAAAATGGATGGTTTGTTGACAGTAACCTGTGGTAAGGGATGTGTAATCCCTATTGGCTGAGTATTCTTTCCAGTCTGACACAGTGCTCTCTGTCCATAGCAGTGGTTCATCCCAATAGAAAACCTCTCAGTCTCTGGACATTTCCTGTCACTATCAAAGGTGGCAGTAGAGAGCACTGTGCCAGCCTGGAAATAAATCTTCACTTGCTGTAAGGCATACAGCAGCTGATAAGTACTAGAAGACTTAAAATGGAACCAATCAGCTTAAATAATGCCATTAACCTACTAAATATTGCTAACATATTTATTGCCCGTGTCCCTGGATGCCCTGGATTCTTTTTATTCACTCCCATGTTGTATGCAACGATAATCTAGCTGAATCACCCCGACAGTCCTGGGGCTGTATGGTGCTGTAATCACACCTCTGTGTGATGCAAATAAGGTGCTGCACTGTGAAGCACGCCCAGAGAAATGTTCTGGGCCTGACCAGCGCTGTAATGACTGACTAGTTCCGCCACAAGGACCGCTATATGATGCCTAGATGAGCTGGATTTGCATACAGCGCAGGAGTTAATAAAAGTAGGTTTGCGGTACATAGCGGGCAGGGACACAGACAATAGATACATGTTTGGGCAGTGTGTGCATAGATGTATTACAAATGTTTAGTAGGTTAATGGTGTTATATCAGCTAATTGTGTTTTTTAAACAGAAGTAATTTACAACTCTGTTTAACTTCTTGACACCAGTTTATTTTTCCTTTGTCGTACCCTCCAGGTAATGCTTTGGGCACGGCCTGAAGCCCTGCTGTGATGGGAGAAGATAGCACAAAGCCTCTTGTTCTTATTACAGTCTATAACCTATTAACCCTAGGAAGTCTGTCAAACCCTTTATGACCATCAGGTATTGCCCCCATTGTATTATAAAACCTTCAGAAGAGGCTCTCTCTTTCCTGTCTCAGGATCTTTGCACTGGGTAACCTGTGGACTATGTACAGTAGTAGGAGGGGCGGTGACGGGTATGTGTCAGGGAAATGTCAGCCTAAAAGCTGCAGCACCCTATGGAAAATATGTAAGACATGATTACTAGTCTGAAAAGGGATTCATTTACAAAACATTGCTCCTCTTCCACATACTAGATATTTAGAGTGTCAAGACGATAAAGCTCTTGCACTGGAACAGTCACAGCGCTGTACTCTTTATCTAGGTTGGGGGAAATCTCATGAAGCCAATCTATTCTTCTCATGTAAGGGCTTGGAAGTCCAAAAAGATTTTAGACAGGCTGAAATAGTTTGGATGCTCCACCTTTATCTCTATCAGCAGAAGTCATTGCATTACATGACCTGCCCCATGAGACAACCCCATTCCACACCACATGCCATATGTGAGGTATAGAGGGTGCCACAAACAAAAATGGATCTTGGGCCAGCACTGATAGTTGTAAGAAAAATGTACAGACCTTTGCGCCATTGTGATAACTTCTAACCAGGGTTTTTTTTTTAAGCTTTAGGGACAAGACAACCTGTTTAAAAGAGGATTTTTTTCTTCTAGTACACTATATGGACAAACATATTGAGACACCTACTGTACACATCATTCTCCAAGGAGCGTTATACTAAGGTTGGCCGAACCCACTGCCACATAGAATGTAGGGACCATTCGTGTTAATAGGGAGGACAGGAAAGATGACTGTTATTGAAGGTGCATAAGCACCCTATTGCCCATAGGCAAAAATACAGAGTTGGCTCTCCTATGCAGGTATAATAACAAGATAAGGGTAATCTATAAAAAAAAAAAAGTATGCATAAAGAATCACTTTTTCCCCTCATTGGAATTTTGACAAAGACAACACAATATAATTCAATATAATCTTTGTGCAGAATCAACAGACAGTATAACACAAGCTGCACAAGGAAAGGTCAGATGCTGCTGCTGTTAAAACACACACATGCTAAAAATACTCTCACCTCTGCCAGATAAAAGAGGTGCAGAGCCGAACCGTGAAGGCAAACACACCTGGATGCTTCCTCTACGAGCGCCTCTGAATGCACAAGTTACATGTACAGCGAGAAGCCTGTCAGGAGCTGTCAGGGAGATTGCGAGGCTAAATCCGAGTCTAATTCTTCATTGTATCTAGTAACATGAGTGCGCTACCTAGTGCCCCCGGCTGTGAGCAAAAGTCACATAACGTGTATGTGTGAGAATCATAATATGACAGGCACCATAATAAAAAAGTGCAAATGTAAGGTACTTCTAGGAGATGGAATCTGAGATATGCGAAACACGTTCATCATGCAGCTCTTGTGGTTACACATTCTCGACTTGTGAATGAAACACTCATTCTAAAAAATTCTGCATCTCAGTACATGCTAAATATTCCTGGTTTATGTAAGTAAACACAGCCCTAAAGACGACTGCTGACCAGACCTGCAGGTGACTACGCTGCCCGCAGGAGCCAGAGGATCAAATATCACTGTCACTGAACCAAGTATGTGTTACTAGGCAAACAGCAAGAAAACATTACTGGCGTATACACAGTGTGTAATGGCCTACGGCAGTGATGGTGACCCTTTTAGAGACCCAAGTGCCCAATCCGCAACCCAAAACTCAAAACTAATTTATTGTGAAACTAATTTATTGTGATAGCCATTTTACAGGCTAATACTAAGCCACAGCTTAGTTAGGGATGCTGTTCAGACAGTTTCCACTGCTAAGCCTGTAAAGAGTTAATAAAAAAAAAAAAGACTACTGTAATAGATAGCATGTTAGTAAATTAGGCTTCTCTTCACTGCCGCACTATTGGCTGTGGCTAGCACCTCCGGTTGTGAACTCCAGGAGGGACTCTGATAAGAAAATCCAAGTCCCGTCTGCAGTCTGCACCATGTATAATATACAGCCGGTAGCTGGGAGGTTAAAGAGGAGCAGAACACCCATCATTCTGACATGTGTTCTGTGCCTCTACTTTCTGGCCCCACAAGGGTAAAGTAGTGATTGGGGGGGTAAATTTAAATTTAACACACATCCACCTCTTAAAATTTCACCTTGGATGTCAACATTTGAGATGAACATAGCTAGTAAAGTGTTTATCAGCTTCTTTCTATAACAGTGCCAAACTAGTACATGGGTTGTTGCCTGGTACTGTGTCTCGGTGCAATTTAAAGGGGTACTCCGGTGACTTTTTTTTCTATTTAATATATTGTAATGTAAGAAATTTATATAGTACTTCATTAAACTTTATTAAAATAAATGTATATATATTTTTTCTTTAAATACTCATTTACATCAAGATCCCGTAGTAAGAGGTAAGAGGAACTGCAAAACCGTCTAAGCATGGCAGCCGCTCCACAGCAAGTAGTAATATCACTAGCTTCTGCTAGTTGCCCTTGCCAAAAAAAAAAAAAAAAAAAAAAAAAGAGAACCCCATAATAATATGGCTCAAACCATAATGGGCATAAGATTAATGTGTGTGAATAAAAGGCAGTTTTCCAAATTCAATAGATAAAAGTGTTTTTTTTTTTACAATGCTTTATTTTCCATGCATATTACCACCTGTGGAAATGCCCTGTAAAATGCACCAATAAAAATGCGCCACAAAAAAAAAAAAAAAAAAAAAAAAGCTTGAAACCTAGACACTCATATTGTCTTTGCTTTCTAAGTATAATCAGTAAACAAAGCCTAAAAATACTAAATGAATCTTGTTGCTAGCACCGTCACTGTTCCTATGGGGAACAACAGTACTGTCATTGTGTTCCACTACAGAGTATACTATACTATCATAGGCGTAGCTCCCATCTCTGATATAGGGGAAAATCGTAGCAACTACCTGAAGCAGTCTGGTCATCTTGGTGCCATGTAGCCCAATAATGTGGTTATAATTAGAAAAAATAATTCAAAGTTAAATAAAAAGGTAACAATTTTTTTTTATTTTTTATTCTGTATATCGTGCTGTCCATAAATGTAAGCTAATTGTGTCAGGTTACTAACATGCAAAAGGATTATGAAAAAATACATTGATATTGGCAGAATAAAATCTGCAGCAGTGAATGAATGCTAGGGTAGCTTCACATGTACTGTATTGCAGTGGATTTGATGGTATGGATCGCAGCAGATTTGATCAAAATAACTGAACACAGGTAGAAAAAAAAAAAAAAAAAAAAACTTTAAATGCTAGCTATCAGACACACAGAAGCGCTCTAAATTGTTGGAGAGAAGGCCCCTGTAACCTCAAGGGTTGACTGAGGTAGGATTGCTTTTGAGTTCTCAGCTGCGAGTTTGCTGGTGATCGGAGAGCCAAGTCCAAAAATAACAGCAAGAAGAGACCTAGCAACCATAAGATGTTTATATCTCTACTCAACACTGCCCTCCTCAAGGGACAAATGATCAGAATGTTCTGGGATGAACCAGGCTGCAGATACCGCTGTTAAATTCCAAAACTTTCACCCATCTTCAAAGCGCTCACTCAAAGCCATAATACATAGAGATAATCTTAAAGGGAACCTGTCAGCACAAAATGGTGCCGATCTGAGAACACAGTTTAAAGCGTTGGTGGCAATTCTTAAAGCGTCTGACATATCACGTAGATTGGTCGGCGTCTCTGTGCCCCACCTCTAGAGAGATAGTGAGGAGAAGCACATAGCTGAGTGCTTCACTCCCTGGCTCGCCATTAAATCTGACTTGTTGCAGGAGACAGGCTACTTTTTTTTTTTTTTTCAAATTCTCAAGTTTCGTCGAAAAAGTGACTTTCATCACTTCATGCCAAAATCTAAGCTGTGGACATGCAGGAAGGTGCCCTCATCACTGCCACATCTCCAACAAGAAGGATCAACCTTAGGAATAAGTTCATGCAGTTTAGTTGGTACCCTATACTATGTGAAAAGGATTTTGTATCCAGCCTCCTGGAACCTTGAACTGATAAACGCCTTAGGGGCCAAATAGTAAATCCCAGAACTCTGCTCCTTGGAGAGGACGATTACAAGATCAGCTTCCCACTTTAAATATTGGGGGAAGGTTCTTCAGGAGTGGTCAGTGTCAGTTGGTATGTTATGGAAAGTATGTGACGGACAAGTTCTTTTTCAGAGCAGATCTTCTCAAAAGGTGTAAATGTGCCTCCCAAATGATCAGATGTTGGGAGAGACGATTGGTAGTGTTGAAGCTGGACTACTCTCCAGGGACCTAGTGAGCATAGATTTGTCATATCCGAGAGCTGTGAAGTGGAGAACCAAATACTGAAAAGAATAGGATTCTGGGAAGGATGCTAATTTTGTAAATGGTACAGTGGCCAAACCAAATGTGCCAACCCTTCATCCATCGCTCACAGTCCGCTTTAATGGCAGCCAGCAGTGGCATATAGTTACGTTGGCATAGGAAGCGGAGTTCAGGGGCAAGGTAAATCCCCAAATATGTCATCTATTCCCATGCCTTCACACGTACCGTATCGCTGTGTATTTATCGCTGCGAGTTTCTCGCACATAAATCCACAGTGATACTGATTGCTATCAATCCAATGTATGTGTATTCTCACTGCGTGTTTGGTGCGATTTTTACATGCGAGTTTTGATTTTCATATGATTTTCACAGGTGAGTTCAACACCACAAAAAACGCAGCTACTTTCATGCGAGTTTGATGCGAGTTTTGTGCGAGAAATAAACAGCGATACAGTTAAAGTTGAAGGAGGTGCAAAGTTGTTCAAATACATAAGTGCAGAGAGAAATATTTAGGGCTTCAGACTTTGTGAAGTTAATTTTAAAATTAGAACGGAGTGCAAATTTAGAAGATTCTGACATCAGGTTTGTACATTCTAAGGGTATAAAAGTACTGAGCAGAATTATTCATAAAATTACCCTCCACAACCTATTACCCTCCTCCATTATATGTATAATTTTGTAATTAAAATGTTACAGATTTAAGCTGGGTTCACACTATGTATATTTGAGGCTGTATGTTTGAGGCTGTATAGCAACCAAAACAAGGAGTGGATTGAAAACACAGAAAGGCTCTGTTCACACAATGTTGTAATTGAGTGGATGGCCGTCATTTAATGGCAAATATTTGCTGTTATTTTAAAACAACGGCTGTTGTATTGAAATAATGGAAGTTATTTACCGTTATATGGCGGCCATCCACTCAATTTCAACATTGTGTGGACAGAGCCTTTCTGTGTTTTCAATCCACTCCTGGTTTTGGTTGCTATGAGGACCTGACATGAGGACCAAATACAGCCTCAAATATACATAGTGTGAACCCAGCCTGAAGGCGTGTCCTATATAGGTGGGTGGGGCATACAGAACGTTTGTGCACTAAGCACACAAATTTTTGTGCTGCTGTACAGAATCGTCCTGATGTTGATTCTCAAAAGTTATCAAGAGGAATAATAAAGGTATATGTCTTTCTAAAGCTAGCAGACAGCACTAATAAGTGATGACAGATCTGGTATTACCATCATGTAAAAGAGTACAATGCTCTGAAGTAGTGGTGTACATGCTTGACTGCCCTTTTGTAATCAGTGGGGGTTAGGCTGGGTTCACACTACGTTTTTACAATCAGGTTTTTTTTATCCATTTTTCATTTTTTTTGCAAAAAAAAAAAAAAAACAGATGAAAAAAAAATAGGTGCATTTTGTGCATCCGTTTTTCATTGACTTCCGTTTTAATCCATTTTTGGAAGTCAATGGAAAAACTGATTTTTTTCATCAGTTGATCAGACAGACAGTCATCTATACTGCACATAGGGGATGACTGTTTATACCATTTCTAGGAAAATAAGAAATATTAAGAGCAGATTAATCAATACAGACAGAAAACCATAAAGGGGCATTTCTATTGCTAAATGCTACAGGTTACTGCCAGGATATACCATAATACTGATTACGGGGGCCAACATATCATTAAAGGGGTTATCCCATACTTATCAGCTGCTGTGTGTCCTGCAGGAAATGTTTTCTTTTCAGTCTGACACTGTGCTCTCTGCTGACATCTCTGTCCAAGTCAGGAACTGTTCAAAGCAGGAGAGGTTTTCTATGGGGATTTTCTACTGCTCTGGACAGCCTGTGTCAGACTGAAAAAAACAACATTTCCTGCAGGACATACAGCAGCTGATAAGCATAGGAAGACTTGAGATTTTTAAATAGAAGTAAATTACAAATCTATATAACTTTCTGAAACCAGTTGATTTAAAACAAAAATATTCTATTTTTTTTTTAATGTGAGGAGATGGTGTTCCTAACATCTCAGCTGCACTGTATCGCTATGGACCACCTGATGTGGAGGAAATTGCAATACAGCACAATTCATGGGAAGAGGTATAATTCCATCGCTATACCCAAGAGGTTTAGTACCCAGAGATCACTGATGCAATATAAAGAAATTCCCTGCTGCTGTGTTGCTGCTCATCCGTACACATAGCATGCTGGGGCTGGCAATACATTGACTGGGCAGTCACTATAAAAGCCTCATATTACTATATCTTAAGAGGTAACAGAACACTAGAGTGGGAGCTTAAGACCAAAAAACAATGATTGGGACATATTTCTGTATCTGTGTATCATTTTTCACACTTCTATTGGTGTCTTATCAGCCAGAACATCACATGGATCGGGTGTCCCTATTATCCGAGGTTACGCACTGGGTTCAATTTTAAACTAGGATCTTTAGTTGCCAGGGCTGGACTGCTCCAGCAGAGGACCAAGCCTGCAGTGGATCAAGGCTTAAAAGCATTACAATCAATGAAAAAAAATTTAGACATGTCACACAGATATAGTAGTTCTTGTCTGAATTTGAGTGGATCCCATCAATCAATAGATAGTCATGTGCTTCACTTCATGGCTCATTGCTCAATCCAACTTGTTGCAGGAGCCTGGCTCCACTATAAGGGTGCCTTTACACAGACAGATTTATCTGACAGATTACTGAAGCCAAAGCCAGGAACAGACTATAAAGACAGAGCAGGTCATAAAGGAAAGACTGAGATTTCTCCTCTTTTCAAATCCATTCCTGACTTTGGTTTCAAAAATCTGTCAGGTAAATCTCTTTATGTAAAGGCACCTTAAGGGCCTTATTACATGGAGCGATAATAGATTATCGCTCAGTGCAATAGAGGCAACAATCAACCGATGAAATGATCTTGGGCTGATCATTTCTTTAGCCCAAACCTAAAATCAGGTGCAGACTGCACATTGCTACATGTAATAGCGATGTGCAGCTGACGATTCTACGAACAGTATACATTACCCATCCACACTCAAGGGCTCCTCCTGTGCTCTGCTTCCTCCCCGGTCCCCCGAGATGCAACTTCAGAGCAGCCCGTCTGAGCTGACAGGCCGCTCTGAAGTTGCATCTTGCAGGATCGGGGAGGAAGCAGAGCACAGGAGGAGCCCGGAGTGTGGATGGATAATGTATATGTTTGGGCAAGGGCTGCATGGACATCGATAACAATGTCCATCCAGCCCTTGCTAAGCGATTATCGGGCCGTGTAATACGGTATCCATCGGGCCCTCATCGCCCTGTGTAATAGGATACTTAGTCTATGGAACCTGGCCCATGCAACAAGATCAGGTGTTGGGCACAGCGCTTCACCCAGCCATAGCTAGCAACTGTGGGAAGAGGGGGGAGCTTATTTAACGTTTCATTTATTTAATATATTGCTTATTACACGTTTTTAGCAAGTGACCAGCTGACGAATGAGCCAATAAGGGCTCCATGTAATGATGCCTTACTACCCCATACACAGTAAACAGTCGGAAAGTCCTGCTGGAATCGGCAACTTTGACCAACTTTTCAGTAATGTGCGGCGGCCTGAAGTTTATTTACAAATTTCCCACAAGACCTTACTGATGATATGTTCTTTGTGTACAATGCTAAGGAAGTTTACCAGGCAATTAAAGGCGGACGTGTTCATGTTCTGTAGATGTGAGTGAATCACTCTTATTTTTAGAGCACCCATGGTTCCAGGACGCTGTACATATGATATGGGGTTTAAATACATATCATAAGAGTACAATGAATGTAAAACTGTAAATGACAGACTAAAAGATGAGAGGGCTCTGTTCCCGTGGGCTTACAATCAGTTCTGAGCCTGCTCCAGTCTAAAACAATACAACATACTCCATGTGTGGTCTGCCTAGTTATATGTACAGTATCTAGGCCCTTTTGATTCATCATATTAAATTATTACCTTGAGATTGTGACTACAGTTTAGGGTATGTCTTTCCATTTAGGATATGCCCATGGCAAATGCAACATGTAATTACAGGAGGATCTGTGGCAGAAATCCCAGACCGACAATGATTTTTGCCACCGATATGCCAGTACTGTATATTCACCAAAGTGTTAACCCTATTATCAATCAATAGGGCTAATAAATAGCTCTTCCATATACATTCTATACTTTGAGGTAAATAAAACGTGAATGTAAAAGTAGGTTATAAGTACTAGCCCAGCAGTATAATAAAGAAATAAGCAAACAACAAAATAAGTGCACAGTCTAGTCATCGTCCACAATAGGAGTATATAAAGGAGACAAAAAAACAACAACTGCCTAGTAATATTGCTAAGGTAACAGATACTATTGGGGTACAGTAAAAGGCTGTAGCCCCTGGGTAATTTAAAAAGGGACTAAAATAATTTGTTAGGGAAAGTTTCGATTTGCTTTTAATCCAAGATCTGTCCTGCGGTCCGTTCGGCAGGTGATGCAGTTATTGTCCTAAAAAAATACTTTTAAACTTGAAGCCCGTGTCAAACGGGAGTATCTATGCCTTAGCTTTGCACCACCCCTCCGTCCCTCCTCCCCTCTTCATCATTAGGAATGCTTCAGGCAGATTGCCTCCTATTCCCCACCTGTGTCAGCCCGGCACATGGGCTGGATTGTTAAGGGCCTGTGCAATGTTTAGCATGGAGAAAATGTTTCAGTGGCATTCCTAATGAAGAAGAGGGTGGGAAGGAGGGATGGAGGGGTGGTGCAAAGCTAGGGCACAGATACTCCCATTTGGCACGGGCTTCAAGCTTAAAAGTATTTTTTTAGGACAATAACTGCATCACCTGCCGAACGGACCGCAGGACAGATCTTGGATTAAAAGCAGCTATCCGAAGGTACAAGTGGTTTGGGGGGGTCAGATCGTGGGTACAGAGTCGCTTTAAATAGAGATGACTTTGAAGTTCTGTTCCAGTTTCTGCAGGAAATGCAACAATAGAAAATAGCACTGCTGATTGGAGTAAAGCCGCTGACAGACGTTCATGACACCTACGCCCAGGGCCACCATCAGGAATTTCGGGGCCCCATACAGCCTGGGCTTATTTATAGGAGCCAGAAGGTTTTGTGTGCTTTTCTATTACAAAATATCTGATAATCTGGCTTCTAATAACATACGTCTTACTAATATCAGATTAAAAGAAACTTAGTCTCCTAGCTGCAGCCAAGAGAAGTGACAAATGGTTGACCTTGATGGACCTGATTTTATAAAACTGATAATAGTGTAGATTAGTCTAATAAGGCAGTCTTAACAGCTCTCACAGCACACATGATTAAACCAACACATCTAATGTTGCCACTTAAAGGGGTTGCCTGAACTAAAAGAAAGAAAAGACTCGTGGCCCTACAGCTGTTGCAAAAATACAATTCCCCCCATGCCTGGACTGTCAAAGCTTTGGCGGTCCAGGCATGATGGGAATTGTAGTTCTGCAATGGCTAGAGGTCTGCAGGTTTACACTATAACTAGCTTGTTATAGCTTTATTTTATTGCACTGGTGTCTGTAGCCTCTACCATACACCCATTACTACCAAACTACGTGGGAATGCAGTGTATCCACTACCTTCTATTGTGTGAAGCACAACTAATAAATCCTAAAAAGTGAACGGCTCTAGATGTCTCTTACCTGTCCGCAGCCTGGAGCGCTGCACACAAAAGGGCGATCGTCCCCCATTACTTTTCCTGCAGATAAAAAAAAAGGAAATTGTTAGCTATAGTCTATAGAATAAAGAATCACTATCTGTAAACAAAACATTGGAGTATACAGAGAATTCAAGCAGGTGGTTGGGAAAGAGCTATGGACTTTCAATATAACCTTTATTTTAAAGTTCCACTTCCAAGATCTTGGGTTTGCTGTCAGTGAATATTAAAGGAGTAATTCACCCATAATGTTTTCTTTCCAATCAACTGGTGTCAGAAAGTGCCAGAGATTTGTAATTTACTTCTATTAAAAAAATAAAATCTTACAGTACTTATCAGCTGCTGTATGCCTCACAGGAAGTGTATTCTTTTCAGTCTGGAGAGCAGGAGATGTTTTCTATGGGGATTTGCTACCACTCTAGACAGTTAATGACATGGACAAAGGTGGCAGCAGAGAGCAGTGTTTCAGACTTAAGAATACACCACTTTCTGCAGGACATACAGCAGCTCATAAATACTGGAAGACTAGAGATTTTTTTAATAGAAGTAAATTACAAATCTCTGGCACTAGTTGAATTTTTTTGCTGAACTACCCCTTAAAAATTCCTGTTTCCATTCAGTGGCTGTAAAATCACAGACCTAGACCTGCTTACAGCTGAGCGGCAGATAAAACTGTACCCAGCCTAAGCAATCCTATGAAAGCTAAACATGACCGCACAAATCCCTCCGTCCTGGTTTATTACAATGTACTGGTCTATAGTCCAGGCTGTTTAAGGCTGCGTTTACACACACAGAAGCAGATATCGTAACCAGCCGGTTACAGGACCAGATTGGTTACGATATCTGCTTATCCTCATCCCACCTTCGGTGGTGATACCCTGGAATAGCTGCGGAGTACAACCATTTATGCCATCAATAGAGTTAAGCCTAATCTTGCACAACTCCTCCAGGTGAGTGGTCCCTTGTAGTCCTCTACTACCACACACTTGGCCTCCTCCTACTACACAAGGAAGCGCCCCTCCTCCCTCCTTCTCTCATACACACAAAGAAAACTGACCGATTTATCTGACAGATTTTTGAAGCCAAAACCAGGAATGGATTTGAAAAGAGGAGAAATCTCAGTCTTTTCTTTATGACCTGTTCTTAGCTTCACAAAGGATTGCTTACACTGAATACAACAGTAGAAAACCCTTAGCTGTGATAAGTATTTGGCCTGTATGGGGTTTAAACATCGGAATGAAAACAACGTTTCCTTCATTAACAAAAAGCAGATTTCCCAAACAGTTAACAAACAGGACACATATTGGAGAATGTGTACATACACAATGGAAGAGCAATGGTTCCACTACATAACATAGATAAAATAGAGAATTGATCACTCCAAAAGCAGGAAACCCAGGCGCTAGCAGCAGGAAACATAGAAATAAATGGCTACAGCAGTGTGTACGGATCTTCAGGCGTCTGATTTCAAAGGGCATGTGGGTTCAATCTCCGACCAGGCCGAGTTCCAAGGGTAACAGTGATAAGCACTGTACAGCCACCCAGAATATCTGCCCAGTCAACCCTGTGCTGGGATACACAGGTGCAAGAGCTGGAAGCCACTCATCACTCACAAGGAAATCACTGATCATTTCACCACCCTCACGGCTGCCACAAGACAAAATCCGGCCAACACTAGATTTAGTTTTCCTGTTGATTCATCTACAGATCTTCCTATAAAATAATCTACTATAACATCTGATCACACGCACAGAACTCTAAGACAGTCAGGAGACCAGAGATGTGTGAACATAACCTACTCACAATGGTCTCTCTTATACTAGCAAACCCAAAACAAGGCCTCATGCACATGACCGTGCAACTGCGGGTATATAGGACTATTCTATTGGTCAATGCAGAATAACAGGACGAGTGCAAGCTCCTATATTGTGTGGATTGTTCACGACTGCAGGCAACTCGCAGAGGACTCTCCATAGGCTATCCGAGCTATACTTCTGGACTGTGCACACTGCACAGTCATGTGCATGAGGCCCAAATGGGTAAGGGATGAAACATAGGCTGTTGAATGCCCACATTCATTGGCAATGAGCCTTCACTGATGGCAACCCTAGTGATCGGCTATGATCGGTGGAAACACTTTACAATGGATGTTCCATTTCTTTACAGTGCCACCACAGGGGAAACTTCAGCATTATACATGTAAATCAATGGACTGTCTTTCTTAATCCCCATAGGGTCAATAGAGGCTGCGCAGGGGAAGAGATGACAGTAACAGGCTGGATTATTTTTCCTAATATCACTTGCAGATTTCTGCTTCCTTCCTTCTACACAATGAATCAGCAACTTTAAATGCGGCTTCCTGAATTTTAAGCATCTCAGAGCCAGGGAGATACTTGTAAGGCAGACCTTGCTTAACTCTTAAAGCGACTCTGTACCCACAATCTGATTGCCCCAAAACACTTGTACTTTCAGATAGCTGCTTTTAATCCAAGATCTGTCCTGCGGTCCATTTGGCAGGTGATGCAGTTATTATCCTAAAAAACTACTTTTAAACTTACAGCCCCGTGCCCTACGGGTGTGGCTTAGAATATCTGTGCCCTAACTTTGCACCACCCCTCCGTCCCTTCTCCCCACCCTCTTCATCATTAGGAATGCCACTGGAACATTTTCTCCATGCTGAACATTTCCACAGGTGTCTTAACGATCCAGCCCATGTGCCGGGCTGACACAGCTGACAAGTAGTAGGTAATCTGCCTGGAGCATTCCTAATGATGAGGAGGGTGGGGAGGAGGGACAGAGAGGTTGTGCCAGCCTAATGCATACACAATCTAGGCCACTCCTGTAGGGCACGGGGTGCCAGTTTAAAAGTTGTTTTTTAGGACAATAACTGCATCACTTGCCGAACAGACCCCAGGACAGATCTTGGATTAAAAGCAGCTATCCAAAGGTACAAGTGGTTTGGGGGGGGGGGCAGATTGTGGGTACAGAGTCGCTTTAAATCTCTGAATGCCTCTAAACCAGCTGGACTGGCTACTGACCATGATATCTTCTGTCAAAGCCTTAACATAAAACTGGACGCATGTGAGAATCTAGAGTGACTGCGTCATCACTGAATGTTTACGTCACAGCTTAAAGGAGCAACATTTTTATTAAAGTATCGTGTTGCCCCCCAAAAGTTACACAAATCACCAATATACCCTTATTATGGGAAATGCTTATAAAGGGCTTTTTTCCCAGCACTTATTACTGCATCAAGGCATCACTTCCTGGATAACTTGGTGATGTCACGACCCGACTCCCAGAGCTGTGCGGGCTGTGGCTGCATAATAGGAACATATCAGCGGGTTAGATTCAACATGCTGATAGTTCCCCTTTAGTATTTTTAGTATTTTAAACAGTTCTCCTCGCTCTATAGTTTTTATATTTGTTCAACTTAGAAGGAAACCTCTAGATTTTTTTTTTTATTCTGTAGCTATATGGTAATAAGCAATCTCTTTAAATTTGGTTTTGTTATGGTAGCGGCATGGTTTTTTGTAACATATGTAACAAGAACTATGTCATCCCTGAATTCCGATCTATGTCATCCCTGAATTCCGATCAATTCTCACAACCAATTACCTGTGCAGCAGAATTGTGCCAAATAAAAAAAGCTATGATGGTAAAAGCTATGATGGGTGAAGAGGTGTGGGGGAAAAATATATACACATGAAAAAAAAAATCTACACTAATAGCAAAATCAGGGCCTATGTCTATGCAGAGGATTTGGAGGACCTCTATCTCTGTTTTTTTCAACAGCAATATTAAGCATACAGTAACATTTTCTCTGAGGGGTGAGGAAGGAGGACTTCCTCTAAATCAAGCCCACTGCATCATGGGAAACTTTCCATCTATGACATGACACAGATTCTTTGCCCCTTTTAGGCAGAAACACAAGAAACATTGTTAGATGGGAGAAAAAGATTCTTCAGATTCCACAAATAATGTGTGTGCGCAGTTGTCTGGCACTTAGGAGGCAAAAGAAACCTTTTATATTTAATCAGTTTCCTCCTGAAAAACACATGAAATCTGTGGTGGTGGCGGCTTACTATCCTGCAGAGCTGCATGCATCACTAGACAACTATGCAGACACCTCATTCACAGATCAGGCAACTCAGTTTTTTGTTTTTTTTTTCCAGGTAAATGGTTGGGTATCCGCCACACACTTTAACCTACAGGCTGGGTTCACGCTGTATTCTGGTCAGTATTTGGCAGGGCTGGGAAGTTGGTAAGCTCAAGGTCTGACTTTGACTCCAGTTCATAACTGGCAAATATGTAGTAAAATGGTAACATTGGCCTTTTCTCACCTTTATACAAGTAATCGGGCCACCTAAACAGAACAAAGACCAGATTTATTAGAATACAATTTCTGAACAAATAACAAAATAAATTAATTTTGTGGGTAACAACTTTATTATGCACTTTAAAGAGGTTATCCAGTGCTCCGAAAACATGGCCACTTTCTTTCAGAGACAACACGACTCTTGTCTCCAGTTCAATTGTGGTTTGCAGTTAAAGTGGTACTCCAGCGTGGGGGCACTTTTGCACCAGGAACCGGGCACCAGAGAACCGCGATCCGGGACCCGCCGCTGGAACCGGGGAGGTGAGTGGATGTCTTTTCCCTCGGCCACCTCGTCCCCGGTCCCAGCGCAAAACTGCCCCCACACTGGAGTACCCCTTTAAGCTCCATTCACTTCAATGGAACTGAACAGCATAAACCCCGTCCAAGCTGGAGACAAGAGTGGGGCTGTCTCTGGAAGAAAGTGGCCATGTTTTTGTAGCGCTGGATAACCTCTTTAAAGGGTATTCTGTTCTGGGCTTAATATCCCCTATCGAATCTGATCGATGGAAGTCCGACCACCGGACCCCCACTGATCCTAAGAACACAAATGCCCCAGTGTCTGGTGCTCCATTTATACTAAGTTTAAGGTTCATGGAAACCTGAACTATCTGCATTTAAAGGGCAGCCATTGGCTGTATCCATGTTTTTCAGGCAGCCCTAGGGCTGCATCCATCTTCAAATTCAAAATAGTCCGACTTTGAGTAAACCTAAACTTACTGTACATTCGCTCATCTCTAGTCAGGGCATAAATAGACTGATCAAAACGTCTGATATGTCTGTGGGACACAAATTTACAGATACATTGCTGCATCTTTCATACAGTGTTCAGCCAATTTATTTGCATTGAGTCACACAGGATCAAATCTGCAGCGTCAACCTACAGACTAGATATTATCAGGTGTAAAAATGGCATAGCATCGGGAGCGTCACCGCCTAAGTCAACAGCTCAGGGGCCTGAGAATTGCAACTGTTTTCAGCTTCCCAACCGGCTAAAGACGACCGGGACACCATATTCTTTTATCAATTAGAAAACCCCTATAAGGTGTTTCAACTTTGAGTGAAACCACCAATGTCAGTGGGACTGGCTACCACCTAAAAAGTAATGGGGAGCTCTCAACAAGCCCAATGGCAGACGTTAAAGAGAGTTGTCCGGAAAAATTGACAGTTAAGCATGTTGCCAGGGTTGCGGGGAACATATCAGTAAAGTATACTTACCTGTTCCTGGGCCGCCCGCTCTGTCCCGATGTCGGTGTGTTCATAACAAACGATGACGCCCCGCTCCTATGGAAAATGGACGCTTAGCACAGTCTCTATGCTGAACAGCTATTTCCTATGAGAGCAGCACATCATTGTAAGTTATTAAAACACAGACAGAGGTGCAAAGCGGGCAGCCCAGGAATAGGTAAGTATACATTACTGACATGTCCCCCGCAGCCCAGGCAACATGCTTAACTATCAATTTTTAATGAACAACCCCTTAAAGGGTCCTATTCCACGGGCCGAGCAGGGCCCGATTAACGATGTAAACGAGCACCGATCTGCTAGATCGGTGCTCGTTTACTGGGCCTATTTCATGGCCCGACAATCGTTAGCGAGGGCTGCAGGGACATAGTTACCGATGTCCTTGCTGCCCTGGTTTCATACATTACCTGTCCAGGAGCAGATCTTCTCCTTCTCCCGATCCCGACCGGGAAAATGAGAAGACCTGCAGCCTGGACAGGTAAAGTATGATGTTTGTGAAATCGTCCATCACCCGCCGCACCCGCTATACCACGTAGCGATGCGTGGGTGGCGAACAATGATTTTAGGTTTGAACCTAAATGAATGATCAGCCGATGACACGATCATTGGCTGATCGTTCTCTCTATTCCACGGAGCGATAATCGGCCGAATTGAACCGATTATTGCTCCGTGGTAGGCCCCTAAGTGTAACAAGCAGCTGTCAGAGGTGTCTCCTGGAAACTCTGCCAAACACATAAACCAAACATCTTGCATCTCCAAGGAGAGCCGAACGCAACCAAACAAGCACATGATAGCAATGAGCAATATATTGGAAGGGATTTTGCCATGTCTGCCACAGACACCAATATATTTGGAAGCCTCCCCTCTGACAAGCCTGCACTTGATCTTGTTGTGCTATAATGCACAGATATTATTTGTTGCATGCATCCATCCAATTTCATACAAGAACAGCAGGGAAGACACATGTGCACAGCAGTCAACATGAGTTCTGCACATTTACATGACAGAATTAAGTAAGCTGCTTGTCTTACAAGCCTCAGTCCCCAGCATTTCCTGGGAAAGACCGGTGGACACAGTATGCGTTTGGAGCACATAAGCCGTGCATGTGTATCTTTTTATTATTATTATTTATAAATGAAGCGTGAAGGGAAAAAGCGATTCCTCCCTCTAGCAGCTCAGGGCCCGGGACATGTTCCAAGTCGGCAGCACTCCACTTACTGGTTCTGTTGGGAAGCGATGAAAAGTTGTCATGTCAGCAATGAGCCTTAGGCATAAGGTTTTCCTCTGTGTGAGATGCTTCTAGCCACGGTGCTCTGCCATCAGACTGGAATCATTGTGTTTCTTTCTAGCTATATATATATATATATATATATATATATATATATATATATATATATATATATATATATATATATATATATATATATATGTTCATTTGTACACTGATGATGCAGTCCTGGAACATCCTATGCATGTAAACTGGATTTTCAAGAATAGCATGCTATTTATTTCTATGGTTCTTATGTTAAGCTTGACTGAGGTTTTAGCGCAGGTTGGAGTTTCAGGGCAGTACTGTTGAAATACTGCAGCATCTTTACAGAAATGATGCAGTACTGCAATGAAACTGAAATGTTTGAACACAGTCAGGAAAGTTGATCAGTATCAAATTCAAAGGGGTCAGACTCTCTACATGTAATACTGTAGGCCTATCCTGAGGGATGGAAATAAAATATATTGTATATAACTTATGTTACATTTAGAGCTCATTCCGTTTAATATTTTTCACGGTATAATCAGTAAAGCCGTCAGGACATTTATGTAAAAATCTCTGCAGACTGATACTTGTGACTTTATACTCAGCTCAGAGAAGTCGATATTCTGACTCTCCGTGATTAAATTTCTGAGAGCAGCAGAGAATGAAAAATTTCTAGGATTGTGAAGATATGGGAAATTATCCAAACAGCCACTAGTGCGGTGGTAAAGAATTATTGACATAATAACACACATTACAAAGTTATACAACTTAGTAATGTATGTTATGTCTGTGAATGGCCCCCTTCCCCGTGTCCCACCACCCCCACCCGTGTACCCGGAAGTGTAGTGCGCTATACATACCTGTCACGTGCCGACTCGTCTCCGATCTTCAGTCTGCGATGTCATCTTTGGACGCGGCCGCGTCATCAGCTGCTCAGCCGCGATTGGCTGAGCCAAACTGTGCTCAGCCAATTGCGGCTGAGCATCTGATGACACTGAAGAGGGCGGCCGGCACTCAGGACGCTCGGAGGGATTCGGCCCGGCCGTCCGAAGGCGACATCACAGACTGAAGATCAGAGACATGTGACAGGTATGTATAGCGCACCACACTTCCGGGTACACTGGTGGGGGTGGTGGGACACGGGGAAGGGGGCCATTCACAGACATAACATACATTACAAAGTTGTATAACTTTGTAATGTGTGTTATTCTGTCAATAATTCTTTACCGCTGCACTACCCCTTTAAGTTAAAATCCTTGTATCAAGAATTACTGATAATTTACTGATAATTTCCATTCGAACCCGAACTTTCGGCATTTGAATAGCAGTGGCTGCTGAAGTTGGATAAAGCCCTAAGGCTATGTGGAAAACATGGATATAGTCATTGGCTGTATCCATGTTTTCCAGACAACCTTAGGGCTTTATCCAAGTTCAGCAGCCCCCGCTAATCAAATGCCGATCGTTTGGGTTCGGATGGACTCGAACCCGAACCCGGTTTGCTCATCTCTAGTTATAACCCCTCTCTCCCCGTACAGAGAGTGCTGCTATACTGTGCCCACATCTGAAGTGCCTGCACTGGTTGGCTGTCTAGTAGTGATTCTCAGAGTATAGTGTGATACTACATGTCCTGTGCTGCTCTTTACCTGGGACAGTTTTCCATAGAATCTTGGTATCAACATACAATGGTTGTCCTGGAACCAATTATTATCGTATGACCACTGTATATGTGTGTGTGTGTATATGTATATATATATATATATATATATATATATATATATATATATATATATATATATATATACACACATACATATATATATATATATAGCCCTATTGTAACCACTGTTGGCAGATGGGTGCAAGCTGTATATCACATCAGGTGTAAAGCAGGCTAGAGCTCCTGGGCCCACCACATACAGCCTTTCTGGCAATATGATGTATAAACATCAGGAAGGGGTTACATACCAAGATGATATATTTGCTTTAATCTCTACCGGGCATAAGCCAAATGCTTTATTCCTTATTATATTGAGTTTATTAGGTGACAAAAAAAAAAAGAAAAAAAAAAAGAAATGAATGTAAACTGATGAGAACACAGTGAAGAACACTGCTGTGCGTGTTTTTTCTCTGGTCTGACATTACAATGGACTAGTACATTGCTGGTGTATGTGGTACGTTCCAGTTTTTAGTCCTGCAAAAAGAACTATTAGCTATAGGAGATGCACCAAAAAAATAGTTGACTAAATTCAGCTCATTGAACTCGATGGCAGTACGCCCCGGTATGTCAACACACCTTTTTGACAGGTTTGACTTACAGCAGAAATGAAGTATCAAACAGCTATTTGTTGCCCATAGCAACCATTCAGAGCCCATTAATATTTAAATATAGAGCTGTGATTGGTTGTTATGGGCAAGAAAGTGAATTTTACTCCGGACAGCTTGTTATTCCCGATCAATTTTTTTTTTTCTTTTAAATCAACTGGTGCCAGAGATTTGTAATTTATTTCTATAAAAAAAAAATGTTTTCAGTACTTATCAGCTGTTGTATATCCTGCAGGAAGTGGTGTACTGTTTCCAGTACTACACAGTGCTCTCTGCTGACACCTCTGTCTGTGACGGGAACTGTCCAGAGCAGCAGCAAATCCAGACAGGAAAGAACACACCCCTTCTCTTTTGCTGAACCACCCCTTTAAAGGAAAAGTCCGACGAAAATGTTTAATAAAGTATTGTATTGCTCCCCAAAAGTTATACTAATCACCAAAATACACTTATTATGGGAAAAGTGCTTTTTTTCCCTGCACTTACTACAACATCAAGGCTTCACTTCCTGGATAACATGGTGATGTCACTTCCTGGATAAAATGGTGATGTCACGACCCGACTCCCAGAGCTGTGCTGGCTGTGGCTGCTGGAGAGGATGATGGCAGGGGACACTGAGGGACACAGGGCACTGGAGGGACACTGAGCATCCCCCTACCATCATCCTCTCCAGCAGCCACAACCCGCACAGCTCTTGGAGTCGGGTTGTGACATCACCATTGTATCCAGGAAGTGAAGCCTTGATACAGTAGTAAGTGCAGGGAAAAAAAGCACTTTATGTAATAAGTGTATATTGGTGATTTGTATAACTTTTGGGGGGAAATACAATACTTTAATAAGTATAACTATGAAAAAAAACAAAAAAAAAACGTATGTAATCCAGTTTCTAGAACTGTTGGAAAACCCCTAATCTATGTAGTTAATTAAGAAGCCATCGTCACTTCCTGGAAATTCTTCCAGGAAGTTATCTTGAAAGAGGAGGGAGTGAAGTATGGATGATGTCTTTACAAGTACATCCATTCTCGATCATCTTTTACATCGGCTCATTTTGTAGAACAACCATCCCTAGAAACGCTCATTTTGCCAATAATTGGCCCGGGTAAAAGGGTCTCTACTGTTACATCACTGAGGATCACAATGGAAGTATCACTTCTATTATAAAGTTGGAGACAGGTCACCCAGGACCCACCACTGTCACAGCTCACCCTTTTCCTTGCACAGATTACAGTGCATCCCTACCACATTCCCAAAGGGTACTTTTACAGAAATCAAGGAGTCAGATCCAGATAAGATTGCTATGCTCCACATGGTTAGTAAACAGAACACCCCTGAACATTGTTATCAGTACCTTAAAGGACAACTCCGGCGGGACCCCCCCAAAAAAAAAAAAACAGACACACACAGACACCATACTCACCATCCCTCTGGTGACGATCGCCACTCCATTCGCCCGCCGTCCGCCTCACCGTCACCTGCCTCCGCCGTCAAGCGATGTCTCTTGCTTCCGGGTCCATGAGAGAGAAAAGGCTGCCAGTGCGCTTGCGCACCGGCAGCCTTTTCATTGGCTGGAGCGCATCACATGGCTTCCAGCAAGCTCAGCCAATCAGGGCTGAGCAAGCTGGAAGCCATGTGATGCGCTCAAGCCAATGAAAAGGCTGCTGGTGCGCATGTGCACCAGCAGCCTTTTCTCTCCCATTCACTCTCAATGAAGACGCCGAAGAGGAAGAAGACCCGGACCGCCCCCCAGCTCTGACGTCATCCGACACCAGAGAAGAGGACCGTGACGACCGTAATAGGTAATGTATACATTCTTTAACTTCCGGGGTGGGGGGTCGGGGGTCAGAAAGTGGGGGAAGGGGGCCAGACCGGGTATTTAACCACATTACAAAGTTATATAACTTTGTAATGTGTGTTAAATAAGCCAAAAAAAATTTTCGCCGGAGTTGTCCTTTAAACAAGATGGCTGCCCCCAAAATCATGTACAAATATTCTAACACCAGAATATAAAAAATTAAAACAAAAAAGAAAAACTCTTTTTTTAGTTGGTAAAAAGAATTTACACAATATATTCTCTCCAAAGTTCTACAAAAAAAAAAAAAAAATCTGAAGAAATGTTACCTTGAACTTGGTGAGAAACTCTATAGGCCTATACTTGTGAGGCCTATGTGAAAGGCTCAAGCTGTGAGTGCAGTAATACGGTTCTCCCTAAAATAGAAACCAACTATTTGGACACCAGCGTACAAAATAAACATATAAACCTGTTCCAGCTTGTACAGCGGCCAGGATTCCACCCCAGAGGTGACTGCACAGACCTCGCTATAAAGACACAAAGGTGATGCTTGCAGATCCATACAAAGCTGAAGTGCTGGCACAAACCAATAATTCTTTTTCACATTTCCTATTCTGAGGCTGCTGTTAAAACAACAGAGTCCCACCGGCTTGGCTTGCTGCCTGCTTGGGAGAGGCAAAGTCAACTGTGGAATGCGAGAGGGAAAAAACCACCACAGACTTCTGGGGCCGAGCTTGGATTTCCTTCATTTAAAATTCTAGAAGTTTGGTCTTGCAATAAAAATGGATCATAAGAAACAACCAATACGCTTCCTTTAATAAAATCTGCAAACCCTGACTCTACAACTAAGATGCCGAGCCAGTAGCCTCTTGACTAGAATAATCTATATAAAGTAGTAGTTATTGCTGTATATGCTATACTCACCCCTTAAGTAGTGCTGCAGGTTCTTCCTCTTCCTGTGCAGATGGTAAAGTACAAAACAAAGTTTCCATAGGTTTACATTCCAGGTAAAGAGCAGAAAGCATAAGATATTTTGCTGGGGGCCCAGCCTCCTTTACACAGGGCATCTACACTATGTATCAGATACAGTCTATATTTCCATCACAAACCTCTTCAAGGACAAAGCACATAGCAGGAAATGGTCAGGCTGTGATCACTTCTTACCTTCTGTCAATGGCCAGGCTTCTACAGCTCATGTTCTTCTCTGCTCTTCCCCCACATGTGCGGAGGAGAGATTTGTAAGACTGCTGCCCACTCACTTGTGCTGTGCTTTGGCCAGACTGTGTGTGTGGGAGGGAGGGCAGAAGCACACACTATAGTGCACAGACTACGACTAGCGGGGTATGCTCCTGCATGCTGCTGTACTGTATGTAGGTGAGCAGGGGGAACAGCTCACTAGCAGACAGCCCATGTAACAATGAATCAGCCATTACTCACAGCCCCGCAGCTACTATGTCATTCCACATGTCACGGCTATAGATACAGTCAAGTATGTTTGCTTTAGCACACAAAAGGACTAGGAAGTCTAAGAAAATATACATTTTTTTAGACATATACATTATGAAATATTCAAAATAGTGCAGTAATGTCTAGAACCAGTAATGTGAGTAATGTAAAGGATTATTTAAAGGGGTATTCCCATCTCAATGAATCTAGCTATACTTGTTCGGCTGGCCAAACTACATATTCTAGCAAATACATTCATTTATAATGTACACCATACACCAGCCACACCACTGCTTTTAGAGCAGAGTGGTGGTCTGTAACCTAGACAATGAGCTGTCAACAATGGGAGGGAAAAAGCAGCATATCAGGAAAAGGAGAAAAGTTTGCTAAATGATTATATTTGTAAAAATATTTAACCCAACGAGTCCTACAAGTTTTACTATGTTAGTAGAGATGGGAATACACCTTTAAATGCTGATAATAAATGCACTGAATGAGAAGTCACCAGGAAACTAAAGACCAAGTGCTACACTTTCACTTTCCAGCGCTTGCTGTGACGCACGCTCTCACCTCACAACCAGTCACCCTGACTAAGTGTCATAAACAGAGGGATGTCAAGGTGCAGTCACAAGACCAGCTATTACTGTCACATCCACGTCACTCCTGTACAAATTACATGCAGGATTACAGTCAGCGCTCTAACACCACTAGGGATAAAAACACTAGATGGGATTTGCTGTGCGGACTTTCATGCAAAAAACAGCACTGGCAGAAGTTACCCTGCATTGCAGATATTAAAGGGAACCCGTCACCCCCCGTGCCAGGGTGAAGGCCGCCCAACCCCCCAAATGTGCACCCAGTGCTTCTTGCCAGGCTGCAGTTCAAAAAAAGGTCTATTCATGTAAAAAAAAATAATAATTTTTAAGCGACGTACCAGATGGTACATTCGCTTTAAGGGTACAAACATACGCGATACGCAGCAAATACACAGCAGATACACAGCAGATTACATCTAAATAACTGAACACAGCATCAAATCTGCTGCAGATCTGCTGCATATACGGTGTGTGTGTTTGTATCCTTATGGAAAGTTTTCTAATAAAGACAGTGAGGCACTCACTGCTATAATGGGGCTCTGCCAAACCCATCCTTTAGTGTGGCCAGACAGGTCTCCAATCCATACATGGCTGCCTATGGAGAAGCTCTGCTGGAGCACAGTGTACTACTATATAGGCGCCACAGTGACGTGCTCCTCCACAGGCAGCCATGTATGGATGGGAAGCTGCCAGCTACATTCAGGAAAATGGTTCACCAGGGGCACCACTCTCAATGGGGCCGCACCGGAGCCTATTATATTACTGAGTGACTCACTGTAATGCTACGTTTACATGGAACGATTATCGGGCGAATTTTCGCGATAACGATTGCATTGAGCGATAATTGTTCCGAGTAAACGCAGCAATCGATCAAGTGATTAGCTAAAAATCGTTCATTTTGATCTTTGAACATGTTAATAAATCGTCGTTGATAGTTTGCAAAAAATTCGCAAATCGTTCCGTGTAAACAGTCGTTCACTGATTTTACCTATGTGCGAGATTGGCTTAAGCGATCGTAAAACGAATTTTCAGTACGATATATCATTCCATCTAAACGCTGATCGTTATAAAGAAAAAAACGTTACTTCGAAATAGTTAATCGTACGATCGGGCGAATTATCGCTACGTGTAAACGTAGCATTAGAAGGCCTTAGAATTAAATTGTGTAAATGTGGCCAACCCCTTCAACTCCAGTGCTTCATCCAAAAAATACACCTGAAATACATGAGTAAATGCAGACTAGATTGATTTCTGCAGAAAATTCTTTGCAGGTTTTACCTTCCCCACTGACATATTAACATACTGCAGGTAGAAAGCTATTGGCCAAATATGCATTCAGAGGACATCTATCTAAAATGAATGACCAGCTTAAGCCTCCCACGAGAAAAAAAGAATTAGCCACATCCCTTCATCCAATCGCTATCATCAGGGAAGAGTCACCCCATTACATGGTTGTTAGGTCAGTTCTGCTAACATGTATGTGATGTGTATTTGCCACCTTAAAAGGGTTATCCAGGCTTACACTGCACTTTCTTCCAGAAACAGCACCACTTTTGTCTTCAGTTTGGATGTGGTTTTGCAGCGCAGCTCCATTTAAGTCAATGAAGCTGAATTGTAATACTCACTTTGAGTATTACACATTATGGAATAGGCAAGGAAGTTCCACCTGTACCATTGATTCAATGGGATTTCTCAAGCCCAATGCGCATAAAGAACAGACACTTCAATACTCTGGGTGGATTACGCTTGAGAAATCTCACTGAAATAATAGGACAGGCAGAACTCGAAGCGGAGTGCACAGCACAGATTCTGCCTGAAATTCCTTGCCTATTCCATAGTGTGAACATACCCCAATACTGGCCCCCACCGCCGAGTGATTCTGGCTATCGTCAATATACATAAAATGCCCAGTCAGGGCAGGTCTCCACTGCGGGCAATGCTAATCAGTCTATATAATATAGATAGTTTTTTTATACAAAAGGTTTATCATTAATAAAGGAGTGGACCACCTAAATAAAGGCATGGCTGCACTCACTGCCCTATTAGAATCTATCTGCAGCTTAGAACCATCTTTAATCAGATTGGAAATGACAGATGCTGTGGTGGTTCCCACATATAAATGCAGGCCGAAGTGGCATCTTTCCACATTTAGGAGGGGTACAGTGCCACCTATTTGAGGGGGAAACAACAGGATCAGATTAGTTGACATCCATTAGGCCCGATCACTGTGCATGCAGTCCTCACTGACATAAGATGGCAAGCAAAGCTTATGTCAGCCAAAAATACATATATACTCTTCCAAAATAAATCAACTGTGCAATTTAGCAGACATGACCCAAGTATTTCCCCTGGAGTGGTTACCAGGTTATGAATGAATACAGCAGTTGCTAGACAAAGTCAATAACAATATGTAACGGATACATATGGTAACATAACTTGGCACTACATCCTGCAGAATTAGTACTATTCCCTGCTATTTCCAGTGTGGCAGATTTTCAATAGACCTGTGCCCCCCCCCCCCTCTCTGCCGGCTATTCAGAGTGCACATTGACGGCTCTGGACACATGGTAAATCCTAGCAGCTTTGTTCCCTCCTCCACACTTTCAAATCCAGACCGGTGCGCTCAAAATAGAATTCCCACAACTGTTCCTACAGCTCAGCTATTTTCTGTCAGCATTAAACACATCCTCAGGAAAACCTCTTTTCTTAGCTAGAACACAATACAACATTGATAGTTGTGTCTCTGCCAGCTTCTCCCTGATAAGATAGTCCTCATGAATACTTGTACAGGAGAGGGGGCAGAAATGGACCACTGGCTTTTGCACTTCACATGTAAAAAGCGGCTAAACAGCAAACAAGTCAATTCACATACGTTTTTTTTATTAAGCCCCTATTAAAAGTGGGCGGAAACATGCTAATGCCGGGTTCACACGCTGTAAGACAGCGGCCGTTTTGTGACGCGGCCGTGTCACAGATTGCCTGCTGTCTGTGAATTCTCCTGCAGTATCGGTCAGATGAACTTCATTACTTTTGAATTGGAATGCGGGCATGTTCAGGTGTGCTCGTGTTTCAATTGACCATTGCAGACAATGTAAAGTGCGGCCACGTGGAATGTATACAGCCACCATGCTGCTCAAAAGACACATGCAGGAAGACAAACATTTCCTTGCTTATAAGTAGAGTGGGTGGAGCCAGAGAGGAGGGGGTGGAGCTATAGGCTTGCAGCGCTGTGATGTCACTGCTGACCCCTGTGACCTGGAAGTTCTTTATGTGAACAAACACAAATCCAAAATGCAGCAACAGAGGAGGCCCAGGGACACAGGTGAGAAACAGTTAGAGAAAACAACTAAACACCCCGAAGCTAGTCGAAGCTGGGACCAGGTGAAGTATACGCTCCGGCAGCGGGGGGAGGGTTAAAGGGGCGGGCTGCGGACATACTCACAGCGGGATGTGCATCCCGCTGCGAGTTTGTTGGCCCATATTGTCGGCAGGGATCCGCAGAGGAGAAATCCGCGGCGGATCCATGACATGTGAGCACACCCTAAAAGTCTTTGTGTCCTTCTGCACAGAGTGAAAAGGGGGGAGGCTCCTGCTGCAGTCAGTTTACTTACGATATTGAGAATAGTAGGAGAAATGGCTGGCAGTCCAGAAACAAATATTTCTTTATATGTTTTACTATATTCAGAATCACAGGAGAAAAGATTAACCTCCAAGACCACCAATATGCCTTTCATGGTTATCATTTCAGTTTTTTTTGTTTTCTGGCAGAACCCATCATTGTTCCAGTGTGTATGGGGGCCTCTTGCTTCTCCCAAACAGATGATGTTGAAGTACAGAAGGATCGGACATGCTGGACTTTAACTGCCCAATCCTTGTGTTTTCAGAGCGATAAGTCGCTGCCATAGCTGTCTGGCAGTAACTTACCACTGTACACTGCAAAGAGAACATAAAAATGCTTGAGAGGACCGACTGTTTACGTATATGAGGTGGGGAACAGAAGAAACGGCCCTTAGCCAACAGCTATTGAAGGCGGACGGGCACCTTAATACAACTTTTATTTTGGAAAAAAAACATTAAGATGTTGCAGGAAAGTGAAAACTGGTAGTCAAGAGGATTGTACATTCGGAAACATTGATTCTGTTGGAATAATGGATGCAGCAACATGTGGTATAAATCCCTAAGAGAGGGCGGTCCATAGAAATTTTTCACATCATGAGTAAAATGAAACAAGCATGTGGAAGTCAATGTTATTCTCCCAAAATGCCAAATACACTCATGGGGATAATCAAAAAGCGGCCAAAACACGAGGAATGTTATCACGTCGGGTATGTGCTAGGGTAAACTGTTCTGGGATTGGTGGACAATGTCATATACAAAGGCACAAAAGTACAGTCTTTCAGCAGATTCCTTACTAAGGAAATAGAAATTTCTTCTCCAAATAAATGCCACAGCTGCAGTGTAAAAAAAAAACAAAAAAAACTGGAAGCGCCTGGGATCATTAACAAGTTATAACTATAGCGGTATGCGGCCTGGGCAACTACCACTGTGTTACTTAAAGCGACTCTGTACCCACAATCTGAAACCGCCCCCCCAAAACCGCTTGTACATTTGGATAGCTGCTTATAATTCAAGATTTCTCCTGGGGTCCGTTTGGTAGGTGATGCAGTTATTGTGTTAAAAAAAACTATTTTTAATCTTGCAGCCCTGTGTCAAATTGGCGCATGGCCAAGAGTATGTGCCCTAGGATTGCCACACCCCTCCGCCCCTACTCCCTGTCCTTTTCTCCTATTCATCACCTTTCTGAACACTGCACATGTGCTGGATGGTTAAGACATCTGTGCACTATTCAGACAGGTGATGAATAGAAAAAATCCTGCCCAGAAGCATTCCTAATGATGAGGAGGGCGGGGAGGAGGGATGGAGGGGCGTCGCAATCCTAGGGCACAGGTACTCTAGGGACCGCCAATTTGACGCAAGTTGAAAAGTTGTTGTTTTTTTAGGACAATACTGCGTCACCTGCCAAACGGACCCCAGGACAGATCTTGGATTAAAAGCAGCTGACGGTACAAGTGGTTTGGTGGAAAGGGCAGATTCTGGGTACAGAGTTGGACCGGGAAGCTGCAGAGCAAAGGAGAAAAGACCAGGAGCGGGGAGAGGTGAGGTGTCAGGTGTATGGGGGCAAGGGCTGCATGGACATCGCTAGCAATGTCCATGCAGCCCTTGCTGTCCGATTATTGGCCTGTCTAATAGGCCCAGTAAACAATCGCCGATCTAGCAGATCGGCGTTCGTTTACGAGGCTAGTGTAATAGGAACCTAAGGGTAATATTACACAGACAGACTATGGCCCGGTCATTTTAGTAAAAGAGCTCCGATCTGCTAGAGGTAAGGTGCCAGGTGTTCGGGGAATCATCAGCCATCGGCTGCCCATCGCTATTACACGTAGCAATGCGCGATTGGTGCCCGGCAATTTTAGGTCCAAACCTAAAACAACGATCAGCCGATGAACGTTGTCATTGGCTGATCGTTGTCTCTATTACATGGAGCACTAATCGTCCAGATTTGGCGGATTATCGCTCCATGTAATAGGGCCCTATGGCTCTGTGCACGACTGCATTGTCAGACAATATGGTTTTCCTGTCCCATAATAGAAGAGAAAATAACAAGGAGCCAGATGCAATGTACAATGACCCCACAGACTTATAACAGGGTCCAGGATTTTAAGGGGAAAAAGAGCTGCATGCGACACTATTTTATACATCAAGTTATTTTGCAACTAAAGAACATGTTAATTCTGCCTGAATGACTGATCTGCATCCAGAACTGAAACAAAACACACAAGATATCTGAAACTTATAATGATCCAATACATTTGTTTTTTGTGTGAAATATATGCCAAGTGCCTATACAGCAGCCATACTCTCAGCCATGCATGCGTGTTATTGAAGCAGGAGAAATAGCTGTCGGAGAGCAGGTACTTCATATGTATGGCCTGTCAAGATATGACGCAAGGGAGCAGAATAGTCTACCAAGACATGTGACTTATCTGCCTACCAGGATACAAGTACTATACATGCCTTTGTACTTTCGGACAACAAACAAAGCCAATATTGGAAACTCCCTGCCCAAAGCTCCTCAGAAAAGTAACTATAATATACTAATCTACTGAAGAACAGCAGATACTGTTCTACTGCCACCCAACAAATCAAACAGGCTGAATGTTTTACCTGTATTCTTCTATAGACATTATATTAGGTCTGGTCAGGGAGGCAGTGAAGACAGGTGTTGGGCTAACAGAGGGATTTTAAGAGAATATTCACACACTGCATGTGAAGAGACCTTTATGTTATGCTCACAAGTGGAAGCTACAAGACAGTGCTTGTTCACTTAGATAACAGTACATGCTATACCTTCCTTACAGGAGTGTATGATGGGGTGCCACTGACAAGTCCCAAATCTGATTAGTCATAAAAAAAGGGGAACTGAACAATAAACCCCTCTACCAAGAAACCTGTGGTTAATGGAGGGTGTCTTACATGAAAC
Source organism: Dendropsophus ebraccatus (assembly GCF_027789765.1). NCBI lineage: Eukaryota > Metazoa > Chordata > Amphibia > Anura > Hylidae > Dendropsophus > Dendropsophus ebraccatus. The sequence continues at coordinate 53,924,031 of NC_091458.1, forward strand.
GCCCTTTAAGAACAGGAAATAAATAATACTATACAGTTAGAAAGATTTACTTTACAATGTTAGGCCTCTTACTGGGCTAATTGGTAGTTAAGGCCCTATTACACCAAGCAATTGTAGGCCGTATTTGGCCAATTATCAGCTATTACGAACAATAATCGCTTGGTGTAATGCTGCGTTTACACGGAACGATTATCGTTCAAATTTTCGCAATAACGATCGCATTTGAGCGATAATTGTACAGTGTAAACACGGCAAACGATCAAGTGACGAGCGAAAAATCGTTCATTTTGATCTATCAACATGTTCTCAAATCGTCGTTCATTGTTCGCTAAAAATTCGCAGATCGCTTCGTGTAAACAGTCTTTCAAAGATTCCCCATTATGTAAAAGATGGGCTTAAGTGATCTTAAAAACGATCGCAATAACGATTTTTCTTACGAATCTTTTTACGATTTTTCCAACAATTTATTCGTCTAAACGCTGATCGTTATAAATACCAAATAGTTGCTTCAAAATCGTTAAACGATCGATTGGGTGAATTATCGCTTAGTGTAAACGCAGCATAATAGCGGCAACGACCAGCCGCCATCATTGTCTTTTAAAATGTTGGAAATAAAAATTAAAACTAAAGACGTCTGCTGGCTGCCGCTCTGTGCAATAAGAGCAGCGTCAGGAAACAGCCACCATCTCCTATGGGCTCCCCCCATGCCTGCTTGCTGTCTGTGCTTGTATTAGCCCTGGCAGCGAGCGGGGAACAAGGAGCTCGCAAGCGCTGGTCAGTCAGTGCTCGCTTGCTCCTCCAGATCAGCCTGTGTAATAGGGCCTTTAATCTTCATGTAATATCCCCCATGCTTGTTTACCTAAAGGGTGGTCCAGACTTAGGCTGTATTCACACATTCAAGATATATGGTCCATAAGCTGGATATATATTGCGGACTGACACTAACAGGACTCCCTGCATCATAACAGCTAAAGCCGTGTGTAACTGACCTAACACAGCTGTGTCACTTCAGTAGTGTACTGCTCTAGCTGTTTTACTCTGTGACATACATCAAGTTTACAGACCATATATCACTGATGTGTGAATGCAGCCGTAGAAAAACATGGCTGTTTTGTCCTTAGTTTGGTGTGGTATTGCAGCTCAGTTACAATGAAGTTAATGGAGCTGAATTGCAATACTACACAAAACATAAGGCCAGGTGTGGCGCTGCTTTGTTTTTTTTGCAAGAAAGTAGCTGTGCCTTTTTCTATCCCTGGATAATATTGCATGTTAAAATGCATATATAAGAAAGTAGACAAAGCATACATTTGTTCTCATTCTCAGACAAGGCAACCAGAATGAAAATATCCGGCCCAGTTTGCTGCACAGAGAATGAACAATAGAAGAGTATAATGTGATGTTTAACAACTAAACTGATGTCTACAAAATGTTTAGAATCTCAGTTAGGGTGTGTTCACTTTTTATGCTGCATATACCACACACACAAAGGGCTTGTCCAGTACAAACTTCTCTCTTTTTCTTTAAATTTAGTTAGCTATGCTAAGGCTAAAAGACATATAAATACTTACCTTTCTCCTTCCCCTGCTGTTATACCAACAACCGATCTCCACTTCCAGGTGCTTACCTGCAAGCTGCTGTCCTGTTAATCCTCATTCACACGTCCAGTGTTTCACAGACATGCTGTCCATGGATGGCCTGGCGGGGAGTCCCCCAGCACGGCATAATCTGTCAGGCCTTCCGAGGACAGCATGTCTGTGAAACATGGGACGTATGAATAAGGCCTAACAGGACAGTAGCATGCAGGTAAGAGACACCTAGTGGTCAAGATTTAGAGCTTGGTTTTCTGGGGTAAAGAATAGAGATGATCAAACAGGGCCGAAGTTCAGGTTTGTACGATCCCGAACCATCGGCATTTGACTCCTGCTGCCTTCTCGTTCCTTGGGGAAGGTGGAGACAGCCCGGGTACAACCTAGAGGGGATACAGCCTGTTTTCCAGGTGGTACTCGGGCTGTCTCCACCTTCCCCACGGAACGGGAAGGCAGCAGGAGTCAAATGCCGATAGTTCGGGATCGTACAAACCTGAACTTCGGCCCTGTTCGACCATCTCTAATGAATATCTATTTTTGGTAAATAAAGGGATTTACAATTCTATAAGAAATCACGTAGGCTATTAGATGGAGAGAGAATCTCTGTAAGGGTATATTCACACGGACGGGCTCGCAGCGAGATTCTCGCTGCGAGCCCGGCAGGTCCTGGCAGTTCCCATACACTACATACTTGCTGCGGTCTAAACGACCGCAGCGAGTATGTAATTATACCGCCCTTAACCCCTTCTGCTCCCGCCCGGCTTCCCCGCTGTAAGCATACTTTACCTGTCCTTGCTGCACGGGTCCGGCGTCCTGCTCTCCTGTCCGGCCAATCAGTGTTGCCCAGCTGCAGCCACTGATTGGCCGGGCGGGAGAGCAGGACGCCGGACCCGTGCAGCAAGGACAGGTAAAGTATGCTTACAGCGGGGGAGCAGAAGCGGTTAAGGGCGGTATAATTACATACTCGCTGCGGTCGTTTAGACCGCAGCAAGTATGTAGTGTATGGGAACTGCCAAGACCTGCCGGGCTCGCAGAGAGAATCTCGCTGCGAGCTCGTCCGTGTGAATATACCCTAACAGTGATCATTTAAAGCAGGTCTACAACTGGAACTGATGGTTAGGTAGAATATTGATGTCGTCTGAGCACCAATCATTTACGACTGGATGGTTAATGATAATAGTTACATCTATGGCCATCAAAAAATGAACCTGGATACTGGGAAGAAAGTTTGGTCCCATAGTATACAAAAGAAGGGATTAACAGTCTTAGCCCTGAATACTCTACTATTGAAGTTGGCTTCAAAGCATCTTTATCAGAGCTGAATGCTCTTAAAGAACAGCAGAGTTTGTGTAACCAGTAGAGCAGGGTTGTTCTTCACTATCACAAAGCAACAATGGAGGACCTCATAACCAATGTGCTGCAGGGACTGGATATAACCAAGGTAAAGATGAAAACCCCCTACAGTTAGAGACCCTTGTGGGGCTTCATCATGTTACTCTACTAAAACTCATGAGAAATCACAGTATGCAGGAAGACCTATAAAAAAGGCAATATTTTCTTACTCTAATGTCTGCACCCCTACACATGCCCAAGTTGACTAGAAAAAGTAAAATTCTGCAGGTTCATGCAGTAACGTCCTGCATTTACGTTTCCTGACACGAAGGGAATATTTCCAGGTGAGCAATCTTATAATAAATAGCATAAATATTATATACAAAAGATGCCACCCCCCCCCCCCCCCCCCCCCCCCAACTTCAAGCTACAGCTATGGTTAGCAAGTCACCTAAGGCTGGGTTCACACTGCGTTTTTGCAGTCTGTTTAACATATTCATTTTATGGCGGGGGGGGGGGGGGGGCGAAGTGGATGCAATTGTGTGCATCCGTTTGGTTAAGCGTTTGCATTGACTGCAATTCTAAATAAAAAAAAAATAAAATTTAGCGTATACAAAAGCATGGTTGACCCCTAATGTAAGATGGACTGCAAAAATGAGAGAACTATCTTGTGTAATACTGTATGTAACAGGCGTCAAACCTGAAGCCCTCCAGCTGTTGTAGAACTACAACTCCCATCATGCAGAATTGTACTTCTGCAACAGCCGGGTGGCAACAAGTTTGACCCCACACATATCATCCTGATAGGAAGACGCCTTTGTGAGTGCTTTTACATGTGCTGTTATTGTGTAGTTCTCATAGCCATGGTCAGGGATGGACCAGAAAGACTATAGGAAAGACAGCTTTTCTTCAACTCATGCCTTTCCCGATTACTTTTCCCTAGCAGTGCAGACAATTGGAAATCATATTACACAGCACATGGGACACAATGTATTTCTATTTCTATGGTGAAACCCATCCAGAAAATACTGGACATGGAAATAAGCCCTCAGTCCTTAGAGGAGAACTCTGGGCTGGGGTGATTTTTGTCAGAGTGCTGGGGAGGGGGAGAATGAAAGTAGTAACATGCTCTTGACTCCCCGGCTCCAGCACTGGTACCGGTATCCCGCAGCTCTGGTCCCCCCCCCCCCCTTCACGGCCACTTCTGGGTCTGAATGGGGACCCTGGGACATGACGTGTTAGGCCCACTCAGCCAGTGAGAGGCCGTAGCGGGTTCTGACTGGCTCTGTCATTACAGCAGCGCGATCATTCAGTTTTCCTGCTCCCAGCACGATATTGATACAACATGCCGTGCGAAAAAAGACTTTACCGTCCGTGCTTCACAGAGCGAACAGAGAACGTCTGAATCCAGCCTAGTGTGCGGCCAACAATGATGTAGCTAAAGGCCTCTTGGATGATCCAGGGATAGTTCATGTGGCCCAGTCTGCATGACAACTCATCAAGTCTGACACTAATCACTTAGAGGGCTTTAAGTGGGTAATTTACAAAAAAAAAGAAATTCTTTCAAACTGGTGCCAGAAAGTGACAGAGATTTGTATCAGCTTTGTTATGAGCTGCTGTATGTTCTGCAGGAAGTGGTGTAATCCTTTCAGTCTGACACAGTGCTCTCTGCTACCTCCTCTATCTGTATCAGGAACTGTCCAGAGCAGTAGCAAATCCCCATTAGAAAACCTCTCCTCTCAAGACTGGAAAAATACCACAGACTTGGTGGGAGACTAATCACACGGTCTCACAGCAAGGTTTTCTTTGGTGTCCATGGCAACCAATCACAGCTCAGCTTTCATATTTGAATGAGCTCTGGAAAAATAAAAGCTGAGCTCTAATTGGTTGCTATGGGCAACAGAGAATGTTGCTATAAGATAGCATGGTTAGACTCCCCCTTGTGTATTATTGTAGACTCCACAGGCTGAAGGACAACTGGGGATAACACTATCAGAGAGCTGCTATGGGCACAACACACTCACAACTGGGCAGTGCTGGGCACACCTGAGGGGTAGCGGTCAGTCAGGACTGGGAGAGCAGGATGGAGCAGGCACTCAGGATGTCACAGCACTGGGGGACAGCAGGCAAAGGTGAGTGGGAGCAGACACTCAGGACAGAGAAATGATGGCTGAGGGCAGACACAGGGGCTGGGAGCGAGCAGACACTCAACTCAATAGAACTGTCTGGAAGCAGACACTAAGGACTGGGCAGTGAGTGAGAGCAGACACTCAGCATCAGGCAGCACTGGGTGAGAGCAGATATTCAGCACCAGGAGGGAGCATTCACTCAACACCGAGAGGGCAAGACGGAGTGAGGGTGAGGGCAGACACAGGGGCAGGGAGACACTCAGAACTGGGCAGCACACACTCAGCGCCGGGCGACAGCAGACATTTAGGCTGGGAGTCTGGGCAGCACTTGGGGAGAGCAGACACTCAGCACCGGGCAGCACTTGGGGAGAGCAGACACTCAGCACCGGGCAGCACTTGGGGAGAGCAGACACTCAGCACCGGGCAGCACTTGGGGAGAGCAGACACTCAGCACCGGGCAGCACTTGGGGAGAGCAGACACTCAGCACCGGGCAGCACTTGGGGAGAGCAGACACTCAGCACCGGGCAGCACTCGGGGAGAGCAGACACTCAGCACCGGGCAGCACTCGGGGAGAGCAGACACTCAGCACCGGGCAGCACTCGGGGAGAGCAGACACTCAGCACCGGGCAGCACTCGGGGAGAGCAGACACTCAGCACCGGGCAGCACTCGGGGAGAGCAGACACTCAGCACCGGGCAGCACTCGGGGAGAGCAGACACTCAGCACCGGGCAGCACTCGGGGAGAGCAGACACTCAGCACCGGGCAGCACTCGGGGAGAGCAGACACTCAGCACCGGGCAGCACTCGGGGAGAGCAGACACTCAGCACCGGGCAGCACTCGGGGAGAGCAGACACTCAGCACCGGGCAGCACTCGGGGAGAGCAGACACTCAGCACCGGGCAGCACTCGGGGAGAGCAGACACTCAGCACCGGGCAGCACTCGGGGAGAGCAGACACTCAGCACCGGGCAGCACTCGGGGAGAGCAGACACTCAGCACCGGGCAGCACTCGGGGAGAGCAGACACTCAGCACCGGGCAGCACTCGGGGAGAGCAGACACTCAGCACCGGGCAGCACTCGGGGAGAGCAGACACTCAGCACCGGGCAGCACTCGGGGAGAGCAGACACTCAGCACCGGGCAGCACTCGGGGAGAGCAGACACTCAGCACCGGGCAGCACTCGGGGAGAGCAGACACTCAGCACCGGGCAGCACTCGGGGAGAGCAGACACTCAGCACCGGGCAGCACTCGGGGAGAGCAGACACTCAGCACCGGGCAGCACTTGGGGAGAGCAGACACTCAGCACCGGGCAGCACTTGGGGAGAGCAGACACTCAGCACCGGGCAGCACTTGGGGAGAGCAGACACTCAGCACCGGGCAGCACTTGGGGAGAGCAGACACTCAGCACCGGGCAGCACTTGGGGAGAGCAGACACTCAGCACCGGGCAGCACTTGGGGAGAGCAGACACTCAGCACCGGGCAGCACTTGGGGAGAGCAGACACTCAGCACCGGGCAGCACTTGGGGAGAGCAGACACTCAGCACCGGGCAGCACTTGGGGAGAGCAGACACTCAGCACTGGGCAGCACTTGGGGAGAGCAGACACTCAGCACTGGGCAGCACTTGGAGAGTGCAGACACTCAGCACTGGGCAGCACTTGGGGAGAGCAGACACTCAGCACTGGGCAGCACTTGGAGAGTGCAGACACTCAGCACTGGGCAGCACTTGGGGAGAGCAGACACTCAGCACTGGGCAGCACTTGGGGAGAGCAGACACTCAGCACCGGGCAGCACTTGGGGAGAGCAGACACTCAGCACCGGGCAGCACTTGGCGAGAGCAGACACTCAGCACCGGGCAGCACTTGGCGAGAGCAGACACTCAGCACCGGGCAGCACTTGGCGAGAGCAGACACTCAGCACCGGGCAGCACTTGGCGAGAGCAGACACTCAGCACCGGGCAGCACTTGGCGAGAGCAGACACTCAGCACCGGGCAGCACTTGGCGAGAGCAGACACTCAGCACCGGGCAGCACTTGGCGAGAGCAGACACTCAGCACCGGGCAGCACTTGGCGAGAGCAGACACTCAGCACCGGGCAGCACTTGGCGAGAGCAGACACTCAGCACCGGGCAGCACTTGGCGAGAGCAGACACTCAGCACCGGGCAGCACTTGGCGAGAGCAGACACTCAGCACCGGGCAGCACTCGGGGAGAGCAGACACTCAGCACTGGGCAGCACTCGGGGAGTGCAGACACTCAGCACCGGGCAGCACTTGGGGAGAGCAGACACTCAGCACTGGGCAGCACTTAGGGAGAGCAGACACTCAGCACTGGGCAGCACTCGGGGAGTGCAGACACTCAGCACTGGGCAGCACTCGGGGAGTGCAGACACTCAGCACCGGGCAGCACTTGGGGAGAGCAGACACTCAGCACTGGGCAGCACTTGGGGAGAGCAGACACTCAGGCTGGGAGGGAGCAGACAGTGTTGGCTGGAGGCTCAGACAGTCAGTCTGTGAGCGTACAATCTGTCCCAGGCCTGTTGTTAATCCCGCCCCATGCAAGTTCCTAATGGTCAAGCGACCTGTCACTTCTTCCTACCCCGCCTCTCATTGGCTGTTACCAGCAGCCCTCAGGAAAGGGGGGCGTCTTCTAGGTTTGGGCCCACTCTGAACCTCTTGGGTATTCGGGGCGTTGTGTCGGTGAAGCCGCAAGTGACACGCAGTGTATGCGCTACAGAAGGGTCAGCTCTCGGCCGCAGTCTCTCACCGTGTCGAGTCTCCGTCTCCTCCGAGTCCTGGCCCTGCTCTCCTCCGCCAGCAACCTACAGCAGCGCGGGCGCCCCGATCCTCAACTCTCGCGAGAACAACATGGGCGGGGCAGGCCCCTACCTCGTGACGTGCTGCACTTCCAGCTGACTGTCAGCGGATCGGGGCGGAGCTTAGAGTACTGACAACTCAGTGGGCAGGACTAGCTTGACTGACAAGAATGCCATGGGGGCGGAGCTGAGTGGGCTGACTGACAGTTGAGAGCGTGGTATGCGGTGACTGGCTGTCTATAGGAATTTCTTCTGCGGATAGGTAGAGAGCGGCCTCTGTCGGTCATGTCGTGTTACTACATGAGTGTTTGGATTATGTATAATGAGTGCAGTGTGCTGCTGCTGGAAGCCATCAGATATACGGGGAGGCAGCAGCAAGATGTCATGTCATTTAATGCAATCATTTATTATGCTTTGATATTGATGATTAACCTCTTCCCTACATGTATTCTGGAATTTAATGAATAGTTGAATTTTATTTGATTTAAATGGCACCCTAGATATAATATGAAAAAATGTAATAAGGCTGGGTTCACACTGCAATTTTGCAAATGCGTTTTTTTCATCTGTATTATGGATGAAATAATAAATAAATTACAGTAGTTACAGTAGATCTTTACAGAGCCCAAATGCACAAAGTCGGCAAATTATTAAAATTAGAGATGAAGGAATCACTCAGAAATTCGTTTCTCAAAGTTCACGAATATTTGTGACAATTCGTAAATCGCATACAAATTTTTTATTAAGGGTATAAACCCACACACCGTATACGCAGCAGATACGCAGCAAATACGCAGCAGATTTGTTGGTACAGATTTGATGCTGTGTTCAGTTATATAGATCTAATCTGCTGCGAGTTTGCTGCGAGTTTGCTGCGTATCGCAGCAGTAAATACGCTGCATATACGGTGTGTGGGTTTATACCCTAAAACAGACAAGCTATAGTAGCTACAATAGTGGGACTATTGCAGAATATCATTTTTTTTAACAGCTGTTGCGGTGACAGTGTCAAAATTGGAAAATGTGCATAAAAAAAAAAAAAATCAGCCTGTCAATCATTCATTTACTCCCATGGACAGTAGTGGGCGTTGGTAAATCAGCACCCAGCGAGGTATTAAGATGGACACAATGGGGGAGATTTATCAAACATGGTGTAAAGTGAAACTGGCTCAGTCGCCCCTAGCAACCAATCAGATTCCACCTTTCATTCCTCACAGACTCTTTGGAAAGGTGGGATCTGATTGGTTGCTAGGGGCAACTGAGCCAGTTTCACTTTACACCATGTGTGATAAATCTCCCCCAGTGTTCACTGTGACTTCCTATAATGCACACCCAGCACCCAGTGACTTCCTATAATGCACACCCAGCACCCAGTGACTTGGTATAATGAACAATAGTCACCCAGTTGGTATACCGGACAATGGCTTCACTGCTCCCATAGAAAACCACCCACAATCCACCCTCCTATCCTCTGTTCTCTGTACTTATCTCTCTGCATTTCTCTCCCTGCTGCAACCTGCTCTCCACTATACACAGCCGACTGGCCGCCTCCAGGAAGCCAATCACCTTATATATAGAGGGGGAGGTGCTGACATCACAGTGGGGTTTGGAGCTGATTGGACAAGCGCAAGGGATTATGGATAATCGCTTGCTCCCGTTCTGTAAACTAACATGTACGACCGCCATGTTTAGTAAATTTGCGAAGCGAATCTGCCGAATTCGCAAATCGCTATGAAGCGAATTTAAAGGGGTTGTCCGGCGATAAAAAATTATTCACAGAATAACACACATTACAAAGTTATACAACTTTGTAATGTATGTTATGTCTGTGAATGGCCCCCTTCCCCGTGTTTCCCCCCACCCACGCTAGACCCGGAAGTGTGGTGCATTATACTCACCGCATCTCGTGTCGTCCACGGTCTCCGATCGTCAGCAGTGACGTCTTCTTCGGGAGGCCAGAGGATCTTCCCGAGTGCCGGCCGCCCTCTGCAGCGTCATCCGAAGCTCAGCCGCGATTGGCTGAGCATAACTGTGCTCAGCCAATCGCGGCTGATGACGCGGCCATGTCATCAGCTGCTCAGCCGCGATTGGCTGAGCACAGTTATGCTCAGCCAATCGCGGCTGAGCTTCGGATGACGCTGCAGAGGGCGGCCGGCACTCGGGAAGATCCGCTGGCCTCCCGAAGAAGACGTCACTGCTGACGATCGGAGACCGTGGTCGGCACGTGATAGGTAATGTATAGCGCACCACACTTCCGGGTACACGGGTGGGGGTGGTGGGACACGGGGAAGGGGGCCATTCACAGACATAACATACATTACAAAGTTGTATAACTTTGTAATGTGTGTTATTCTGTGAATAATTTTTTATCGCCGGACAACCCCTTTAATGCCCCATTCGCTTTAACTTAGAATTCGTCAGATTCGCTTTGCTTATCTCTCAATATAATATAAGATTATATGTGCTCTCACCGCTTAAATTGAAGTATATATATATTTTTTTTAAATGCTAGCCTCATTCACACGGTCAGCGTTTTTCAGGTCCGCTATTTTTACTTTGCTTTGTCATCCTTGAATTTGAGTCTGTAATTACATCTGTAATGCATGCGCATCAACAAAAATTGTACAGTGCTAATTAATGAACTGGTAAACAATAAATAAATAATAGCTTGCCCATATGTGATCCATGTTTTTCATGGATATCCGCAAAAAACATGTATCCTATAGACTTCTATTGGCTATTCCATACCACAAATATGATCCGCAATAGGATGGGTCTTATTTTTTGCGGAACAGATTGCAATCTGCAAAAAGGCGGATAGTGTAAATAGCACAATAGAAATCAATGGGCGTGCAATCCGCAATCACAGACAACTTTTCGGGACATGTAAATAAGGCCTTAAAGAGCTATTTCTCAACTAATATAGAGAAACTGCAGAGCCTCCACTTCCAAAACAAACTTGTCACTGACTGAGACAGAGGGGCCCCAGCAACACCAAAGGTTCCTAGCTCACCATACAAAGTCATGGCCATGTAGGCCTGGGGGGAACTCAGGGTTTTGTAGAAGGAGCGTGGCCGGTGAGATAGGTGATTAAAGATTAAAAGGGTACTCCAGGCAAAGGGTATTTTTTTTATATATGGCTGGGGATGGGCTGCCGCTATCCTGCCGCTCCATTCAGCTGTTTGGCCACTTCCGGGTGCTGGTGGCTGTAGTGTTGCAGGCCTGCCCAGCCAATAAGTGGCTGCAACAGAGTCCTGCCTTAATCACCGATTGGCTAGGCAGGCCGGCAATCCCAGGGCCCCAGCACCCAGGATAGCAGTGGCAGCGCAGGAGCCAGGGAGGTAAGTTTGCTTTATTGGGGTAGGTTCACACTGCAGAACCCAAGCGGAGAATGTCCGTAGCTCATACCCGTTCACAGCCGCGCACCTTTCCGCCGGCTCCATAGACACCATTCTATGACATGTCAATTCTTTTGGTGGAATGCGGAATCTGCCAGTGCATAGAATGGTGTCTATGGCACGGGCAGAGAGGCGCACGGCTGTGAACGGGTATGAGCTACGGAATCCGTCGGAAATTCTTTGAGCAAAAATGCTGGTGGACAGACGTTAGCTGGAAGGAAGTGGAAATTTTTGAAATGCTGTACATGCTTGGTGTATTTGCTGTGGTGTTTTTCTCTCCTTTCTGGCATTTGTTTTATCTCTCAGGGCATGCTAAGGGTTTGGCGTTTTTTTCTGCAAACTGGCGTTTCCCTCCCATAGAGTTCAATGGAACTTCTTCTCTTCGCCTCAAAAATGCCACTACTGAAAGCACACAAAAACAGTCTTTGGGTGCGTTCACACTTACAGGATCCGCAGCAGATCTGCAGCAGATTTGATGGTGCAGATTTGATGCTGTGTTCAGTTATTTAAATGAAACCTGCTGCGGATCCGCAGCAGAAGATATGCTGCGGATCCGGTAAGTGTGAACGTACCCTTTCTGTGTTTTCAATCCACTGCTGGTTTTGGTTGCAAAATACTGAACAAAAATACTTTGTGGGAACATAGCCTAAGGCTATGTTCACACACTGCGTTTTTGCTCAGTATTTTTCAACCAAGACTAGGAGAGAATTGACCTAAAGTTTAAAACACCAGGAAAAAAAAAATGACTAAATAATCTTTGTCAGTTTTTCTGGCATTTTGTTTTTTTTGGGGGGGGATACCATAAAAATGTCACCCTAAAGCTTTGACGGTTGTGTGATGGAGGCCTTACTCAGTAAACTGCATTTACCTAGTCCTGAACAGGGAGCATTTTGTCAGCGTATCCTGCCACCAGAGAAGAATGATAGTTACACTTTAAGGATCAGGGTCCATTTTTCTAAACTCACCCGTCTCACTTTATGTGGTTATAGCTCTGGGATGCTTTAATTATCCAAGCGATTTTAAGATTGTTTATTCGTGACATATTGCACTTTAGGTTATTGTTAAATTCCATTATAAAAAAAGGATTAAAAAAACAAAAAACGGATCAAAACGCATTTTTTTAGCGTTCACAAGAAAAGGTTTTTTTTTTTGTTGTTTTTTCATAAAACAGACAAAAACACTCAGCAGTTTTTTTTATGAATCTGTAAATGCAGTTTTTGTGCCAAAACCAGAAGTAGATTCAAATGGGATGGAAAATATGAAGGGAGGACTTGTACTTCTCTTTTCTGTTGGATCCTCTCCTGGTTTTGGCACTGCAGTGGCAGTTTTCCAAAAAGGCTGCTGTGTTTCCAGCCTAAACCCAACCTTACTTTTGAAATTCTCTGCATTCACTGTGTGGGTTAAATCATGTGATCATTTAATTGCCAGCGTTGTTACATGTGCAGCGATACTAAATATGTGCAGTTATTTTTTTTTTTTTCTAATTTAATTATTTGCATTGGAGAACATTGGGATTATGTATTCATTTTATGTTTTTCTTATTTTCACATATTATTTTACTGTCCCACTGGGAGATTTGACTGTGTGATTATCTGATCACACACTTAATACACTGCAATAATACAGTGCCAATCTGTCCTACATCCATTTAAAGATGGCCTGAAAAAAGAAGGGCTTGCTTCACTATAGATTAAAGGGGTTGTCCAGGCTTAGAAAAACATGGCTACTTTCTTTCAGAAACAGCACCTCTCCTGTCCTCGGTTAGGGGGTGCTTTTGCAGCTCAGTTCCATTGAAATAAATGGATCTGCATTGTAATACCACACATAACCTTAGGACAGGGTGGTACTGTTTTTGCAAGAAAGTAGCTGTGCTTTTTTTTTCTTAAAGCGACTCTGTACCCACAATCTGACCCCCCAAACCACTTGTACCTTCGGATAGCTGTTTTTAATTCAAGATCTGTCCTGGGGTCCATTCGGCAGGTGATGCAGTTATTGTCCTAAAAAACAACTTTTAAACTTGCAGCCCTGTGCCCTAACTTTGCACCACCCCTCTGTCCCTCTTCATCATTAGGAATGCCACTGAAACATTTTCTCCTGTCTGAACATTGCACAGTTGCCTTAACGATCCAGCCCATGTGCCGGGCTAAACAGGTGGGGAATAGGAGGCAATCTACCTGGAGCATTCCTAATGATGAGGAGGGCGGGGAGGAGGGACAGAGAGGGTGTGCCAGCCTAATGCATACAAAATCTAAGCCCCGACACGGGGCTGCCAGTTTAAAAGTATTTTTTTAGGACAATAACTAAAGCAGCTATCTGAAGGTACAAGCTATTTGGGGGGGGGGTCTGATTGTGGGTACAGAGTCGCTTTAAATCCTGAAATAACCCCTTTAAAGAAGCCACACATCCCGCTTCTTTTATCTGCCCTCACTTCAACCATTGTGACGTCCAGTCTGGCCACAGCGCCTGTTTATCTATGATATTTTAAAATGAATCAATCCTAAAAATACCCATCATGCACAAAACCGATTTCCCACGCGTCTGCTGTGCCTCGTAGAAAATGCAGTGTTTCCAAAACACAGGAACAACTGTAATAAACAGCGCAGCTGCCAATATCATGGCAACAACAAGACAACTTGGCAGCCAGTCCAAGCAGCTGTTCAAGAGCCTGGAGAAATCTCCATTGCATGCGGTTCCTGTGTTACCACTGCTCTGATCAGTACTGTGCCTTATTTATAACAGCAGCAACATATTATCCAGATATGCAGCATCTGGAATCATTCATCTACCCAGCCCTGCAGTTTAGAATCTACTTAACAGTTGCAAATGGCCAGTATAGTTGGAACTTGAAGCGTTTCTTTTATCCCACAAACTTGCTTTGATGACTGCTTTAGAAGAGAGCAGACCTCTTTAGAAGAGAGCAGCAGGTCACAATGTGTGCCACCACTCCATTCATAAACAGACAAACACTGTGCTCAGCTTTTCCATGGCTCCCATAGAGAATGAATAGAGTGGCCCACCAGTGACCATTCTAATGGGAGGTTGGAGTCCCCATTCTCAAGAAACAATCCCTTTTAGGATGCCTTCACACACACCGGATCTGCAGCGGATTTCATGCTACGAATTCAGTGTCAGTTCATCACTAGGAGAATACATACTTGCAGCGGGATTGACATCCCGCTGCGTGTATGCAAGTTAACCCCCCCCGGGGGCTGGAGCATACATCACCTCCTCCACGCTCCGGCTTGCTTCGGGGGTCCTCGACAGAACGTCCTGCTCAGCCAATCGGTGGCTGTGGCGGGGCAGCGCACTGATTAGCTGGGCAGGACAAGCAGACACCGCGAACCCACAAAGCAAGCTGGAGCAGGGAGGAGGTGATGTATGCTCCGGCTGCCGGGGGATTAACATATACTCAAAGCGGGATGTCAATCCTGCTGCGAGTATGTATTCTAATAGGGATGAAGGCACTCTTAACCTCTTAGGGACATATGGCGTACCCGTACGTCATATGTCCCCAGGAGGTGCTCAGAGCGGGGCTGCGCAGCGACCCCGCTCTGAACCGCCGCAATCCCAGGTGCCGCATGTAGCCAGGGACCACGGCTATTAGCGGGCACGGTCTGATCACCGTGCCCGCTAATCAGGTAATCGGAGGCAGCTGTCAAAGTTGACAGCTGCCTCCGATTACTGGATGCAGACGTTCCCTGGTGTCTAGTGGGGGGAGATCGCTCCTCCGGGACGGCTCAGCACTCGGCACTCGTTTGTTTTGGGCTGCAGCAGCTTTCCGGAAGAGATCAGGCCTCTGTGGGAGACTTCCCTTCCTCTCCTGCTCCCAGTGAAGCAGCGCATGGAACGCACTACTTCCAGCCAGGCCAAGTGGTCACAGTCGATGCACGCGTGGCTTGATGACCTCGCTTCCGGGCGTTCAGCGTCTGGGCGCAGTGCGCACTTGCTTGTGACATCGGCGACGCACGTGCTGACATCACGGGGTGCCAAATTCAAAAGGGAGCAGGATACCTCCAAGCTTGCAGCAGCTTCTGAGCTTGGAGAAGATGGACTTCTCTTCCTGACTTGCTGCCAGGGTGTCTGTGGGGGGGCCTTCTCCCTCTTCTATCTTGGAGTCTTCCACCCGACAGATTCAGAGTCATACATTTTTTTGTGTATAGGGTCAATACTTGGCTTTACAGCTTGTTTTTCCCTTCTGCTCTGTGTGGTGTGGTCCTATGCGGCAGCCATTGTTGTAGCAGTGCGCTATTAATGTCTGTACAGCCCTTGCTAAACGATTATGAAACTGTCTAATAGCCTCAGCAAACAAGAGCTGATCTAGCCAATCGGCATTTGTTTACATTATTGATAGGGTTGTATTAGACAGGCCGATGACAGCCCTAAGTGTTCCATTCATTCCAGGGACGATTATGTCCGACCTCTTAGACAGCCACTGATCCCAAGAATGTTGACACAATGGACAGGAGATAACTAACCAAGATGGGAATACCCCTTTAAACCTAAGGAACTATGATCTGAAAAGCTTAAAGCACTCTTGTAGGTCTTAATACCAAATAAATGTCTGGATGCCAACACGTATGTCTAAAGAGAACTCTAATCTATATACAGGTCACCTTCCTCTAGTCTAAAAGAAAGAAAGTTGTTTTTCTGTTTAATTTATTTATTTCCCAGAATTCACAGGCAAATCTTGTGGCAAGGGAACCACCCCCAAAAACAGCCACAAGAGACACTAGCTGACACACAGGAATCGGTAGGACCGGAGATTCTTCACATGGCAAACAGGATAAGGAAAGCAACCATAAGACAGAACAGGCCCATAGCTTCAGACAGGGCGAAGCCCAAGATAGCGTAGGAGAACAGCTGCTGCTTAAGGGATGGGTTCCTGCAGAGGAAAAATAAAGACAAGGCATTAAATTCTGAAAAGGTAAATGACATACAATATACAGGCATATAAATCCTTCTGTAAGTTGGAGGGGAAAAAAAAAAAAAAAAAAAAAAAAAAAAAAGAAAAGTCTAAATATGCTGTATACACACACGCACACCTGGGATGCTAGCACTATTAGGGCTGGGCGATATGGCCTAAAATTTATATCACGATATAATTTGATGCATGCACGATATAACGATATATCACGATATATAAATTTTTTTTTGCCAGTCATCAGCCCTCCCCTATGCCTTCAGCCCCCTTTGTGCCAGTTATCACCCCCCCTTGCCAGTCATCAGCCCTCCCCTGTGCCATCAGCCCCCCCTTGTGCCAGTCATCAGCCCCCCTTGGCAGTCATCAGCCTTCCCTTGTGCCAGTTATCACACGCCTTGCCAGTCATCAGCCCCCCGTTGCCAGTCATCAGCCCCCCCCCCCCCAGTGCCAGTCATCTCCCCTCTCAGTTTTCCAGCCATTTCATGTGCCAGCCATCATGTCCCCCCAGCCAGGGCCATCATCAGCCCCATACCAAGCCATCTGCCGCCCCCGACCCCTCTGCTACTTACCTTTCCTGCAGTGCTGGCTGATGGAGTCCGCGAGGCGAGACGGGCCGCGTCTTCTTCCCAGCATGCACTGGGAGACCTGACGTCACACGCATCAGCGCGCTAGCGCGCTGACGATGCGTGAACGGAAGGCCCTGCAGCGCGGTACCACGGAGCGGTAAGTGAGAAGCTTATTCACTACCGCTCCGTGGTATATCGCGATATGACGATATGCCAAAAATCTATATCGTCAACCGAATTGATGACGATATTTTGGCATATCGTTTATATCGCCCAGCCCTAAGCACTATTCACCTCCCCTGATCAGCTATCCCACAGAATATTGGCCACAGAATATTGGCCACAGACTGATTTTTAAAGTGCCAACTTATTCCACAGAGCTGTGTATAACTTGTCATCACTCAGATCTTTCCTTGTGACCATTAGGCGACTTTAGATTGTGAGCCCTATCTGTATGTTTTGCTGTGTGGGAGGCAACACACAAACACAGGAAGAACATAGAATCTCCTTGCAGGTGCTGTCCTTGTTGGGATTTGAACCTAAGAGGACCCTCACTCATGCACAATGTAGATAATATATAAATGTGCTAAAAGCAAGGCAGCTGTCAGTGTCTCCAGTATATACTGTAGGCTTAAGCTCCCCAATATATCAGTTTAGGACAGTGACTTTAGAACTTCCTTGATTATTAAAGCTAGGTCTTAAACATAAAAGAAATCTTCGCATCAACCCTCTTGAGGTCCCACTCTGATCACATCTACCTTCAATGTACTACTAACGTACCAAGCAGGCCGATAAAAGGGAGGCAATACATGGGTATTAGCTTATGCAGCAGGTTGCACCTGAGTTTTTATGAATTGTTTTACAATTGGGACCAGGCTGGTAAGAGGTCTCTTTATATTGTGAAATTATAGCTACTTAGCTACGCAGTGAACTGGGGTCAACTTCATAGCTAACACAGCCTACTGTTAAATGACAAAGTAAAGGTCAAGCACATAGAGACTGTGCAACTCCTTACTTAATAGTCATATAGACCACATGTATAATGATACTCTCCCCTAAAAGCAATAAATACTGAGCAACAGCCTCACAGCCCTGGGAAACAATATATTGTACAAGTGTTAAACTGAGGCCCTCCAGCTGTTGCAAAACTACAATTCTTATCATGCTTTGATATTGTAGTTTTGAGAGATGAAAGAACCTCGAGCATGCTTGGGTTCATCAACCTGAGTGTGCACCATCTGATTACTAGTGACTCAAGTTGGATGCAGCCCTTAGGCTATATCCATGTTTTCCAAGTCTCCCTAGGGCTAAATCCAACTTCTTCAATCACTGGTAATCGAGTATAGCACTCAGGTTGACAAACCCAAGCGTGCTTTAGATTTGCTCATCTCTAGTTGTTTTGCAACAGTTAAAGGGCTGCAAGTTTGCCACCCCTTGTCTATTGGGTATATAGTGCACTATACAGTATGCAACAAAACATGCTAAAAAAAAAAAAAAAAAAAAAAAAGCGGTGTGCTGTGAAGACCTCCAGAGATTACGCCTTTGGGAACAGGTGCAGAATATGTAAAAAAACACTTCTGAATGCCTAAAAAAAGGTATTAAAACCTGGAGCACTTTTAATGCAGCTGATTACTTATGAGGGCTTATTCCCACGTTCCCTATAACATGGAACCTACGAATAGGTAAGCGCTGTAGTGGACTCTATCCCAGTGCAGCATCATGTATCAATAGGATACCTAGAGTGGGGAAAGTTTTTAAATCTTCGCAGCACTGTAATGACACAGCAGGGCGGCTGTATCATTACAGAGCTGCGAAGATTAAAACACTCTCTCCACATGAAATTGATACATGATGCCGGAGAGGGATAAAGTCTGTGTTTTGTGGAACGTGGGAACAAGCCCTTAGACTGGTGGACTGATAACCAGACAAAAAAAAAAAATCCTGAACTCCATTTGCAACTTTGGATGAATCTATGAATTTAGGATGACGTACTGTCAAATAAGGAATACTTGCAGATAATACTTTACAATATTATTGTTGCACACTAAAAGTGTATTACTACTCTAAACTAAAAGTATCTTACAAGTTATTTTTACCTGGCATATCCAATAATGAGGCTACCGAAGACTGTACCAATACCAGCACCAGAGCCAGCCACTCCTACAGTGGCAGCTCCAGCACCAATAAATTTTGCAGCAGTATCAATATCCCGGCACACAGCGCTGGTCTGAACTCCTCGAGCTGGAACTAGTGCCATCTGCTGGAAACAAGAAAGAAAAGCATATGAAGCAAAACTATACAACCAACAACTTTATACAGGTGTTTTTAACACCACTATTTTTTACCTTGAATATAATTTGTACATGACAGTGTCCCAACGCTGTTAGTATAAAACTAGCAAACCAAGGGAAGCTTAAGCAGTCATAAGAAAAAGGGTGTTTGCAATATGAAAAGACTGGAAATGCAGTTCTCCAATCCCAATTATTAGTGTAGCTGTCAATCCAGGCCACCCTACCACTAGGGATCACACTAGCATACTCACACAACAAAATTGGTCTTTGTGACATGTAAAGTGAGGGTTTGTCTATATCAAAAACACTAATATGGGTCATTTAATTTCTATATGCCATTACTCACCCAACACAAGAGGGGGTCCGTGGAGCCTCAGTTGCGAGTCTCAAGACACAGGAATAGCCAGATATCCCTCCAGGGAAGGAAAACCTGTTGCCAAGAGGTGCCTCCCAGTAGGGAGATCACCAAACCACTCTGATACGTAGCCCCTTAAGCCCCACTCAGTTGTGAGTATTGGGACATAAATGGGGAAATACCAGGGTGGTCCCTTTTGCATCAAAGTCTAACTCTGTTGTGAGTATTGCGGCATGACATTATTAGACAAACAGAAAGCACAACAGGAGTTTGGCTTTTTATCATCTTTATTTGTATAAAACCAGTATAGCAATTGGAATCCTGGTAAATACCAGTTTTACCAGTTCTCATTAGGAATCACAGTAATTCTTTAAGGGTGGGTTCACATGTACCGACTCGCAGCGGAAATCTCGCTGCGAGTTCCTCTACAAGTTAAGGTACTGGCAGGCCCCTGGGACTACATACTCACAGCGGTGTATGTATGATGTATGTAATGCAGCCGCCCCCTTAACCCCTTCGGCTCCCGCGCTGTTTACATTACCTGTTTCCTTGCTGCACGGGGTCCTGGCGTCCTTCTCTTCCGCCAAGCCAATCAGTGGCTGCGGCTGGGCAACACACTGATTGGCTGGACCAAGAAGAGAGGTAATGTATATACAGACAGCGCGGGAGCCGAGCGGCAGCCAAAGGGGTTAAAGGACAACTCCCGCGGGACCCCAAAAAAAAAAAAAAAAACACAGACACCATACTCACCCATCTCTCCGGTGACGATCGCCACTCGATTCGCCCGCCGTCCGCCTCTCCGTCGCCGCCTTCCGCCATCCAGCGATGTCTCCAACTTCCGGGTCCAGGGGATGGAAAAGGCTGCCAGTGCGCTTGCGCACCGGCAGCCTTTTCATTGGCTGGAGCGCATCACATGGCTTCCAGCAAGCTCAGCCAATCAGGGCTGAGCAAGCTGGAAGCCATGTGATGCGCTCCAGCCAATGAAAAGGCTGCTGGTGCGCATGTGCACCAGCAGCCTTTTCATCCCCATTCACTTTGCATGAAGACGCCGAGGAGGAAGAAGACCCGGACCGCCCCTCGGCTCTGACGTCGTCGTCACCAGATGCCGCCCCGGAGAAGAGGACCGTGACGATCGTAATAGGTAATGTATACATTCCTTAACTTCCGGGGTCGGGGGTCCGAAAGTGGGGGAAGGGGGCCAGGCCGGGTATTTAACCACATTGCAAAGTTATATAACTTTGTAATGTGTGTTAAATGAGCAAAAAAAAATTTTTGTGGGAGTTGTCCTTTAAGGGGGCAGCTGCATTACATACTCGCAGCGGTCTAGTCCTGGGGGCCTGCCAGAACCTTACCTCGTAGCGGATCTTGCAGCGAGATTTCCGCTGCGAGTCGGTACGTGTGAACCCACCCTAACATAGATTTTTGACAAAATATCATCTCCTATGTAAAGTATAAAGTAAGAGGTCTGGCATCCTCATTTTCATGATTGATGGGGATCCCATAGGTCAGACACTTATCTGCTAACCTGCAGATAGAGGGTAATAGTGTTTCATGTACATAATGCTATATATGACATTATGTGATAGAATCGCAGACGGTATAGACAGTATCTGACAAGGAACAGGATTGTAGAAAGTTTATATAGTTACCATACCTGCTCTGTCTTGACCAGAGGTTGGCTCATCAGGGTGGTGGAGAGGGGTCTGCAAAACAGGCATGCTCCATTCCTTACCTGTATGCACCAAGACAGAAAGAAGTGTTATAGTGTGTGCATATACATATACTTCAGGAACTTCAAAGTGCAAATGATACAGAATTTGGTGTAATGTAAAAGCTACAGAGCTGGCACTGGAGGTAAAACATACTGATACGGTATACCATTAGATGACTGCATTTTTTCCGCTTTATAGGATGCGCCTTTTGATAAGACGCACCCCTGATTTTAGGGGAGAAAAATAGAAAAAAAATATTTTGAACCCCCTCCGCTCGCCCAGCCTGCCCCCTCCAGCCCCACATAGTAGCCAATGCCCCCATTATAGCGCCCCACATAGTAGCCAATGCCCCCATTATAGCGCCCCACATAGTAGCCAATGCCCCCATTATAGCGCCCCACATAGTAGCCAATGCCCCCATTATAGCGCCCCACATAGTAGCCAATGCCCCCATTATAGCGCCCCACATAGTAGCCAATGCCCCCATTATAGCGCCCCACATAGTAGCCAATGCCCCCATAAAGCGCCCCACATAGTAGCCAATGCCCCCATATAGCGCCCCACATAGTAGCCAATGCCCCCATAGCCAATGCCCCCATATAGTAGCCAATGCCCCCATATAGCGCCCCACATAGTAGCCAATGCCCCCATATAGTGCCCCACATAGTAGCCAATGCCCCCATATAGCGCCCCACATAGTAGCCAATGCCCCCATATAGTGCCGGAAGTGTCCTGCAGCCTCTATCATGAATTAGAGAGGCTGCAGAACACATCCGGCACAGTCTGCGCCTCTGTACCCCGCGCCGGAGGATGAC
Source organism: Dendropsophus ebraccatus (assembly GCF_027789765.1). Classification (NCBI taxonomy): domain Eukaryota; kingdom Metazoa; phylum Chordata; class Amphibia; order Anura; family Hylidae; genus Dendropsophus; species Dendropsophus ebraccatus. The sequence continues at coordinate 53,945,943 of NC_091458.1, forward strand.
GGGAGTGCGCGCTCTGCCGGAAGAGGAGCTGCTGGGACCGGCGGACAGGTGAGTCTGGGACAGTTGGGAGCGGACAGGGAGCTATACATAGTGGGCGGCCCTGAGCAACCCCCTCTGCCCGCCCCCTCCATCGCCGTTTAGCTGACAGCCAAACAGGAGCCCAGGAAAGTGCTGCTCATTGCACTTTCCTGGGCTTCTGATCGGCTGTCAGCTGAGCGGCGATAGAGGGGGTGAGCTGGGCGGGTGGAGGGGGTCGCTCAGGGCCGCTTACTATGCATATGCATAGTGAGCGGCAATGAAGGGGGCGGGCTGAACAGGCGGGACAGCTTCCTTGCACAGCATAGTGGGCGGGACGTGGCGGTGCTCGGCACTGCTTGGAGCAGTCTTCACTTTATGGGACGCACTTAGTTTTTCCTCCCACTTTGTGCGTCTTATAAAGCGAAAAAATACGGTAGATCATTGGAGCAGGGCCTTCTACTTTCTATCACTGGCTTTTGAGCTTATGATAAGTCTTCCTAAAGTTAGATTCACAGGTAGTATATGATCATTATTTTAACCAAAATCTGTGGATGACAGGATGGCTCCGTTCCCTGTGTATCGGCAGCACCAGTGTACTGAAGCTTCAACACAATTGAATAGCAGTAACACAGAGAACAAAGCCAGCTGCGTCTGGCTATCAATTATTTTACCTTGGACAACCCCTTTGAAGGCTATGGCCTTGCCGAACCCATCCAAGGGCTAAAAAATTTAAATGCTCCCAAACCTAGCTGGCCTTACTCACCAAGTCCCCCTATTTTAAACCATCCCCCATCTTTCTAGCTGCCGCCATTCCCGAGCTAAAGGTTTTTCTAAAAGCCAGTCTATATCCAAGATGGCGGCGGCAAGGAAACATTTTCCAGCATAAATTGCACCCCAGAGCCAACTGCCAAGTCTCTGCTTCATCTTATAGTATATGCCCATCGTTGGCTCAATCTGCTTCTGTTTTACACTGTAAACTAAATATCAATCTGTTATCCACAGCTATTCTTATGGTATGGCAGCGTAGCTTACTGCAGTGCAGTTTAACAGGATTTATTCAGGTATATACAGTCCAAAAGAAAGAAACATCAGTTGTGATAATGATGAAATGCTTCCTAGCACCAAAACAGTCCAGCTGCTTCTCACAGGGGGGATAAGTTACAGTTACCTGAGTCTCACTAGTCCCATCCTGTAATCTGTCTGATTCCCACAGGGCTGATTTCTCTCCCTTTGTGGCAAATGCAGCTCCTGTGCTGTGATCTCTGGCTGCTGTTATCACAAAAGTCTGGCTCTCTGTTTCTAGTCTACCTCACACACAGGACCTTGCTTCCTTTTACCTGACAACACTGACTTCCTGATTCCTCTATGCCCCTCCTCTCCCAGCATGCAAAACACAGCTTTCACTGTTAACTGCCTCACTGCTGGGTAGCTAGCAACAGTGTGTACTGGCACTCTGTAACTGCCAGACAGAGGTAATTAATTAACCCTTGACAGTGACAGACAAGCTTACCCTGGGCCACATACCCATCTACATAGATAGATTAGAAAGAGAGATTAAACAGTTTCATTTACCCTATACTGCTCTGGAGGCTATCACTGTTCTATTGTTTCCCCACCCCTTGGCCAGGTGGTCACTGACTTGTGTGAAGTCTGTGTTGGGTTGGGTTATAGTTGAGGGGTTACAGCTTGCCTGGCAACAGAAGAGACTGAGTTCATGTGACTTTGGTGTCAAAAGGGAGGGGAGATGACAGAGGAGCCAAACCGTGTGGACCAGGAAGTATTTTCTGCAACTTCAGGGTAAGACTCAGGATGTAGTGCAGATAAACTGTCCAATTCATGTAATAGAAACCTATTACAAACAAGCTTAGATTATGGGTGGGGATTAAACAAGTTTAAATTTTTTTTTTAGTTTGACTGTACCATCAGGCCCGGGCTGAAGCACTGGAGGCGGGCCGACCCACCCCCAATCCACCCAGAGGATGGATCGGCCCGCCTCCAGTGCTTTAGCTCGGGCCTGATGGTACAGTCACTTTGTAGAGTACTGCTTTAAGGTCATGAAGTGGCCTAGCCAGTCTCCAGACCTTGATGACATTGAAAACCTATAGAGTTGCAAAGTGACAGCCTAAAAATCTTAATGATTTAGAGATGATCTGCAAAGAGGAGTGGACCAAAATTCCGCGGCCGCATCATCAGCTGCTCAGCTGCGATTGGCTGTTATGACGCGGCGGAGGGGGGACGGCGGCAGCGATTCGGCCGGCCAGCGATGACGTTTGGCACAAGATGGCGGACGGGCTCGACACAGATCAGGTAATGTATAATGCACCACACACTTCCGGGTACACGGGCGGGGGTGGTGAGACACGGGAAGGGGGTGATTCACAGACATAATATACATTACAAAGTTGTATAACTTTGTAATGTGTGTTATTCTGTGAATAATTTTTTAGCGCCGCACTACCCCTTTGACTACAAAATAAACTGCTCTGTTCGCCAACAAGGGTTTTGTCACCAAGTATTAAGTCTCGTTTGCCAAAGGGACCAAATACTAATTTCTCTAAGCAAGATGCAAATAAATTTATATAAACTTATCCAATGTGATTTTCTGGATTTTATTTTTGATATTCTCTCACTGTTAAAAGTAACCTACCCTTAAAGGGGTTATCCAGCGCTACAAAAACCATGGCCACTTTCTTCCAGAGACAGCCCCACTCTTGTCTCCAGTTTGGGTGGGGTCTGCCACTTAGTTCCATTTAAGTGAATGGAGCTTAAAGGGGTTATCCAGTGCTACAAAAACCTGGCCACTTTCTTCCAGAGACATCATGACTCTTGTCTCCAGTTCAGGTGCGGTTTACAATTAAGCTCCATTCACTTCAATGGAACTGAGCAGCAAAACCCAGCCCAAGCTGGAGACAAGAGTGAGGCTGTCTCTTGAAGAAAGTGGCCATGTTTTTGTAGCGCTGGATAACCCCTTTAAAATTATAGATGGTTCATGTCTGTCAGGGAGCAAACCTCCAAAATTAACAAGGGATCAAATAATTATTTCCTTCAGGGCACGTTCACACATACAGAATCTGCAGCAGATTTGATGGCGCAGATTTGAACTTGCAGATTCAAAGCAAATCTGCAGCTTCAAATCAGCGCCATCAAATCTGCTGCAGATTCTGTACCCGTGTGAACACACCCTCAATGTGCCACTAGCTATATAGCCCAGCAAACTATTTGCTTTCCCTACTGCTTCGTTGCACTAGTGACTGGTGACAGTTTAAGGCTGTCAGAAATCACTATCCCTAAATCCTTCTCCTCTGAAGTCTTTACTAACACAAAATTGCCAATATGATCAGACTCGAATAAAGGGCATATCAGGAGTAAAACCTACAGATGTCCTTTGGCCACCAATGCTAGTTTTTATCCTGTGTGGACCTCGCCACCACCTTATGAATGTGAGTGCATAACTCTTTCTAAACTACCGTAACAAAGAAATTACTAACAGAAGGGCTGTAGCAGTATAAAGCACTCACCATAGATGGGTTGGACATAAGCCTGATGCAAGCGTACATTTTGCTGTTTAAGTGGACGGACTAAATGCAAAAAAAAGCTGCTGTAAAAAAAAGAGAGAGAAAAAGGTATTACATACATAACTGTGGCTACAACCCTACAACCCAATTCAGACTCCTGCAGGGCACTCATTCAGCATGACATCGGGCGGTTTCCATCTCACTGACAATGTCTACTAATGAAGGATGTGTCATCCTACATGGAGACAACTGCATAATATAGTGTGTGTGTGTATATATATATATATATATATATATATATATATATATATATATATATATATAAAATCATAGCATCAGGGTGGATATACAGGGTATAGTAGAGGTCAGGAGACTGCAGATCAGGACACCAGACTGGTATACATTACAATGTACATACAGCCCTATGATCGGTCATACAGATCCCTATGACAGACATTCAGGGCCCCCTCCCTGCAGCAGTGATTGCCTATGTGAGGTATATATATATATTCCCCCTCCAGGCCCATCCTCCTGCTCAGCATTACACATCCACAGCATGCAGGCTGACCATTGCACTGACAGGGACATGCACAAGGTCATATGGCCCGCACAGGCAGCCGGGACAGTGACAGCAGGCAGCCCACTACAGACACCCGCTCACTACCCCCATGCGACTGCCACAAACCGGCTCCGAGCTCCTGCACCGCTCCCGGACAGGCAGAGCCAGAGCTCATTGCAGCAGCGCAGGGCCTCACCTTGGCGGGGAGAGAATGAAGGAGCGAGACCACACTGCGCACGCGCCGACGACCTCCTATGACAGATGACAATGCGCATGCCCGTTCTCCCAGAGAGGCTCTAATTGAAGCCAAGAGACCGAAAGCTTATATGATTTTTTTACAGCGACGTCTAGTGGATGGGAGGATAGAGACTGCGCAGGATAGGACGAACGTCGGGTTGTGACGTCAGCGCGTACACACACCTTTCCGACTGACTTTCACAGATTGCAATGAAGGGCGGGACGGGCGAAGGTTATTCCCACGTGACTGTGTGGCTGTCCCTCTTCTGAGGAGCTGTGTATAACGGGATATATATAATATACACATACTGTACGCTCATAACACTCATGTTGGGTTATAGCAGGGGTTTGGCGCTGCCGCGTGTCATTAACTCCTTAAACGCCGCAACACTTAAGTGTGAGTGACAGGGGGAGTCCCCTGTCACTTACCGATCGGGACCCCCGCAGTGTGACTGCAAGGGTCCCGATCGTTAAAACGGACCGCCGGAGGTCTCTCACCTTCCTCTGTGCGGTCCGATCGACGATCTGCTGCACTAAGCCTGCACAGGCAGGCTCAATGAGTGCACGGCTCCATTCATTCTCTATGGACGCTGGACTCATCTCCACAGTGCGCGCGCCGGCATATCTCCGTCCCGGGACCGGCAGCGGCAGCGGGACTCAGCGACATGAGGTAAATATAAGGGGATCTATCTGGGGGTCGGGAGCCTGTCACCCCGGCGCGGGGGGTGACAGGTCTCCTTTAAAAATCACAAGTCATCCCATACTTATAAGCCCCTGTATGTCCTGCAGGAAGTGTTGTTTCATTTACATTCAGAGACAGTGCTCTCTGCTGACATCTCTGGCCAAAACAGGAACTCTCCAGAGTAGAAGAGGCTTTCTATGGGAATCCCCATAGAAAACCTCTCTTGCTCAGCACAGTTCCTGTCTGGGTCAGAGATGTCAGCAGAGAGCACTATGTCTGAATGTAAATGAAACAACATTTTTCTGCAAGACATACAGCAGCTGATAAGTATGGGAAGACTTGTGATTTTTTAAATAGAATTAAATTACAAATCTATATAACTGACACCAGTTGATTTGAAAGAAAAAGATTTTTGCTGGACAACCCCTTTAAGGATTTCAATATGTTTAGTGTGGAGGAAACGAGAAAGGGGGACATAATGGAAACCTTTAAATATGTTAAAGGGGTTGTCCGGCGATAAAAAATTATTCACAGAATAACACACATTACAAAGTTATACAACTTTGTAATGTATGTTATGTCTGTGAATGGCCCCCTTCCCCGTGTCCCCCCACCCCCCACCCGTGTACCCGGAAGTGTGGTGCGCTATACATTACCTGTCACGTGCCGACCACGGTCTCCGATCCTCAGCAGTGACGTCTTCTTCGGGAGGCCGGCGGATCTGCCCGAGTGCCGGCCGCCCTCTGCAGCGTCATCCGAAGCTCAGCCGCGATTGGCTGAGCATAACTGTGCTCAGCCAATCGCGGCTGAGCGGCTGATGACGCGGCCACGTCATCAGCTGCTCAGCCGCGATTGGCTGAGCACAGTTATGCTCAGCCAATCGCGGCTGAGCTTCGGATGACGCTGCAGAGGGTGGCCGGCACTCGGGAAGATCCGCCGGCCTCCCGAAGAAGATGTCACTGCTGAGGATCGGAGACCGTGGACGACACGAGATGCGGTGAGTATAATGCACCACACTTCCGGGTCTAGCGTGGGTGGGGGGAAACACGGGGAAGGGGGCCATTCACAGACATAACATACATTACAAAGTTGTATAACTTTGTAATGTGTGTTATTCTGTGAATAATTTTTTATCGCCGGACAACCCCTTTAAAGGACTAAGAAGGTTCAGGATGAAAGTATTTTTAGAAAAAGACTGAACTCATGAACAAGAGGACACAGTGAGAGGTTGTCTGGGGGAAAGATCAAAAGCAACTTGAGAAAATATTACTTTGATGAAAGAGTAGTAGATGCTTGGAACAAACTTCCAGCTGGTAAATCCACAGTAACTGAATGTAAACCTGCCTGGGATAAACATATATCTATCCTAAGATAATAAGAAGGGGAATACTAACAGGGTGGACTAGATGGACCCAGTGGTCTTTTTCTGCCAATAATCTTCTGTGTTTCTATGGCCAATGGTTGCACAATTGTACAGGTAAAACTGATAGCTCACTGGCAACATTTCATGACCATATCAGTGTAGGAAGGATTTTAGGCCCTATTACATGCACAGATTATCTGACAGATTTTTGAGGCCAAAGTCAGGAATGAAAAGATTTAAAAATCTCAGTCTTTCCTTTATGACCTGTTCTCTGTTTATAGTCTGTTCCTGGCTTTGGCTTCAGTGAATCTGTGTGTGTAATAGGGACCTTTATCTGCATGTTTGAGCCCGTAACCTAATGGTGTCTTTACACAGAGAGATTTATCAGACAGATCATTGAAGCCAAAGCCAGGAACAGACTATAAACAGAGAACAGGTCATAAAGGAAAGACTAAGATTTCTCCTCTTTTGAAATCCCTTCCTGGCTTTGGCTTCAAAAATCTGTCAGATAAATCTCTCTGTGTAAATGCACCCTCAGGCAAGGTGGGGAACCTTCGGCCCTCCAGCTGTTGCAAAACTGCAATTCCCATAATCCCTGGACCATCATTACCAATAGACAACTGTCATTTTTACGTAGTGGAAACATAACTCTCTAGGGGGTGTCCAGCGAAAATCTTTGTCTTTCAAATCAACTGTTATCAGAAAGTTATATAGATTTGTAATTTACTTCTATTAAAAAATATCAAGTTTTCCCATACTGAGCAGCAGCTGCATGTCCTGCAGAAAATGTGTTCATTTCAGTCTGGCACAGTGCTCTCTGCTGCTATCTCTGGCCGAGACAGGAACTGTCCAGAGCAGGAGCCGTTTTCTATGGGGATTTGCTGCTGCTCTGGACAGGTCCTGTCTGGGCCAGAGATGGCAGTAGAGAGCGCTGTGTCAGACTGAAACAAAAACAACATTTCCAGCTGATAAGTACTAGAAGAGTTGAGATTTTTTAATAGAAGTAAATTACAAACCTTTATAACTTTCTGATTTAAAAGAAAAAGAATTTCGCTGGACAACCCCTTTAACCCCTTTGTGCTGCAGCCAGTTTGGGTCTTAATGGCCAAAATAATTTTTTAAAAATCTGACCTGTCTCACTTTATGCGGTTATAGGTCTGCAATGCTTTAACGTATGCTATCGATTTTGAGTTTGTTTGGGACATATTGTACTGTATGTTACTGACAAAGATTGGTTACAAATGTGTGTGTTTTTTGTAAGAAACATCAGAATATCATAAAAAAATGGAACAGTTATAATTTTTTTTCTTAGGCAGATTGACAAAATAAAGCAATTCTGATGCAGGTTTTTTTTAATCGAAGTTTTACAATGTGCATCGTGCAGTATGAACATTGGCTCATTACAGATGTGGCGATACCAAACATGTTTAGGTTTTTTAAGTGTTTTATGTAACAGTTTAATATATGTGGGGAATACAATGCATTTTTACCCCTCAAAAATGTGTCTGACCACTAAGGTCCCCTACAATCTCAAGAATGGGGACCTCAGTCTGCTCAGCCAGTCAGTGTCCCACCTCAGTCACTGACTGACTGAGTGGGCAATCGCTTAGCCGGGCTGCAATGTTGGAGTTGGATGTGGCGTCCCCAGATTCCAACCAAAAATTGCTTCCGGTTACCATTAGCAGGACCCAGGAGGGGTGCTACAGAAGCACAAGGACTGGTGAGTATACTTTGTTTATTATTTTACTGCACCGCCTACCTTCCTCCCTTTTTTGAATTTCATGCCACTTCTCCTTTAACCCCTTTCTGCAAACTGGTATACATGTACAGCGGTGTCTTGGATTACGAGCATTATTTGGTTCGGGACTGTGCTTGTAAAACAAAACCACTCTTAAACCAAAGCAAATTTTCCCATAAGAAATCACTGATATGCAGACAATTGGTTCCACACCCCAAAATTATGATTTGTTATTCTGCATAACATGTAAAACAGATGAAACAAACATTTAGAAACAGCAGAATATGTTATATGATAAGTTACTGTACAGTAATGGAGAGGATGGGAAACACAAGGACTGACAGAGACTGCAGGGAGCATGAAGGAATAAGCAGGACAGATTTGGGCACATATCTGGCCGGGAAGAAAGGGGTTACAGCTATGAAGAGATTACCTCCACAGTCCTGTCCACTGATGCAAGCCCCAGCCTGAAGTGGATCTGCTATGATTTGGAAGGTGAGGGAGACTTCCTGGGTCAGAGTACAGGGCTGTAGACCCCGCTATGCAGACCATGCCCCTCCACTCGCGCTCCCACCCAGTACAGGGAGCTCTTAAACCAAAGCAATGCTCTTAAACCAAGTCACAATTTTGAAAAACTGTACGCTTTTAAACCAAGTTACTCTTAAACCAAGGTACCACTGTATATCATTTGTTTGGTCATGCCACACCTAACTTTGACCAGACAGACAGTTTTAGAGTTTATTTGTTACATGTTTAACGTGCAAGTCAGGAAAACACCCACATATACAATAAACATGTCCACAGCCTTACATTTCCAGATGGAAGGCAAAAGGATACAATCCAAAGTAAGACTATGGAAATGCCTCAAACAGGAAGTATGCTTAAGCACAGTAGACCACACTATTTCCTATAAAATAAATAAAAATGTTGATTAAATAGATGCATGAGCTTTTCCTAATTGATTCATAGTAGTGATCAGTAACTGATCATTTAATTTTTAGTGTTGGTAAATATTGCATAGCCAGAGTACCCTTTTAAAGGTGAGATGACAGCTGCATGAAGCCAAGGCTCTGTAAAGCAACATGTCTTCCATGTGTTACCACTTCTGACTAACGCAAGTCTCAGCAAAAGTAAGCGTCATTGCTTGCCCGTTTATAATGGGCAGCTGCCATCTTGAACAAAAGGGGCGGGGCTTCATTCAGTTATCCCTTTACTGTTTTGAAGCCATTTGATGCAGTCACATGTTTTGAGTGTTGATGTTCATGTGACCTGTCATTATTTCTGTTTCTTGTTCATTCTGAGTCATTATAGGCATACACTTGTAATTCACATTGAATCACCAATGTCTGTGGCCCTCAGCTATTGAAGCCTGTTTTGTATGGTCCCTAAAATACAAAGAATAGCTATAAAATGGGTCTGTCAGGGGCAGTTCTGATGTGCTATACCATACATTTTCATAAGTGCCGGGGCCCAAATGTAAGGACCCCAACATCAATTATCTTTGCCTGTAGATTTCCAAACTCATCCCATAAAAATGTTAACTTCTCTAGTATGTTGTTTTGTGCCCTCCAAGTAATTTGACAGAGTTATTACAGCATATATCAAGTTTATGTTTTTTTCAGCAGGTTCCTATTAAATCCATGGGATGTCTTTAGAAAATAACAGACTGAACTGAAATGTATCTTCTCCTGTTGCCTCAAGAATAACAAGTGACAAAACAGCGAGAATTTGTATATCCATGCACATGTCCTACTCCCCACAAGGGGGCGTACTGACACAGACGTTTAAGAGGCTTAGTCTGTAATAATGCTGTGCTGGAAACCATAGGATGTGTAAAGGTCGTATAATCGGATCCAGAAAGATAGTGTCTGATGATCTGCAGGGAATGAATGGGAATGGCACAGAATTATCATAGGGAATAATAGATAGTTCTCAGCTAGTGCAGTTATAAGGTGTTAGTAGAACAACAAACATTCCATTCAATAAGAAAGTTACATAGACTACAATTTATTGTGCAACACAATAACACAAAGGTGTTATATGGTGCAAGAGTAACCAACTTACATACCCAACAAAACACTCCCACACCCCTGGGCTGGATTTGTACCACCATTACACCTGTAATGTGGCCTTAAAGGGGTACTCCAGCATGGGGGCTATTTTTGGATCTGGCCGGGGAGGAGGTGGCTGAGAGAGAAGACGTCCACTCACCTCCCCAGTTCCAGCGGCGGGTCCCGACGCGGGCTTGAGATGTGACGTCTTAAAGGGAACCATTCACCCCGTGGCCCCCGTTAGAAACAGACAAACAGTTACATAAAGGTCAATATACTTACCATATCGCTCCCGGTCCCGTCCCGGATCTCGTTGTTGACACGGAGAAATCGCCGATTCTTCTTCTCCCGCCCATTATGGTAATGAGCTGAGATGAGTCCAACGTCCATAGGAAACGACGGACGAGTCCAACTTATTCATGAGGTCCTTTTCTCGTCGCCGCCCATCCACGCCTCCTGGAACTTGATTGACGTCTTCAGTCTTCAGTCTCCTCACGAATTCCCGCGCAGGCGCCGTTGCGAAGGTCTCGTCATCTCTTCTGCGCCTGCGCGGTAAACAGGATACATGCTCGTGACGTTCCTGTGTACCGCGCATGCGCAAAGTCCAACACGTCACTTCAGCTCTGACAATCGGCGCACGCGCAGTAAACATTGAAGCTGTGGAGCGGCTTCAATTGTGAACTGCGCTTGCGCCGAAAACGACCGTCACGGCGCCTGCGCGGGATCCGGCGAGAAGAAAGAAGACGAGGAGGAAGAAGACCCGGCGTCAATCAAGTGTCGGAGGCGGGGAGAAGGCTGGACTTCGGGCCGGCGGCGCTCATTACCATAATGGGCGCGAGAAGAAGAATCGGCGATTTCTCCGTGTCAACAACGAGATCCGGGACGGGACCGGGAGCGATATGGTAAGTATATTGACCTTTATGTAACTGTTTGTCTGTTTCTAACGGGGGCCACGGGGTGAATGGTTCCCTTTAAGTCCGCTTAGCCAGCCAGTGACAGAGGCGGGATCTTGAAACGGATCCCTCCTCTGTCACTGACTGGCTGAGCGGACTTGAGACGTCACGTCTCGAGCCCGCGTCAGACACCAGGAAGCGGACGGGAACCGGGGACCAGAGCGCCGTGATACGGGACCCGCTGGAACCAGGGAGGTGAGTGGACATCTTTTCTCTCAGCCACCTCCTTCCTGGACAGATCCCAAAATAGCCCCCACGCTGAAGTACCCCTTTAAGGCTGGTAGGAGCATAATGAACATACTAGAGGAAAAGGGGTACCCAGAATATACTTTGCTTTAGACCCATATGACCTTTTTTCACTTTTCGTGTTGTGTTCAGTATTATGTAAGCATGTTTATTATAAAAAAAAACCATCTATGGTATTATTATTTGTGACAGTGCAGCTTTGGGAGGGGGGCAAAATTAGGCACCACTCTGTTGACTATGAGACCCACTAACAACTTGTGCCCTACAGTAATTTAGTCATGTGAACAAGCCCTTAGGAGCCTTACAAAAATGTAAGTCATACAAACACCATTATTATATAGCATGATCTCTAACCTGTGGTATAATTTTTTTTAAATCTAAAGTTCATCTGATTTAGACTGAGTCATCAAGCTGCCCATACACAATAAACCTGGCAGATCTCATCCCTGACTTTAAATCTAATATGTATGGGCACTAGCGGATTGCACCAGCCTTCTGTTTACATAAAAAAGCATATGCCCTATGGATTTACTTGCTGATCCTCTTTTGTTTTTACTAGGGATAAGCAGTGTCTTAGGCTTTTAGTTCAGCTTGGGAGAATAGATGTAAGAGCTGATAGATATCAGATATCCAACCGCGTTTAGGCTTGGCACGGACAACTCAGTATTAAGACTAGATAAGGCTGGCTTCACACTGCCTTAAAATCCTGGTGAAACGCCATGGCATTTTTTTTTTGCAAAAATGCCAGTGGCCAGTTGTTAGCTGGAATCAATGGAAATTTTAGATTTACCTTACACACATGGGAAAAGATTTATCAAACATGGTGTAAAGTGAAACTGGCTCAGTCGCCCCTAGCAACCAATCAGATTCCACCTCTCATTCCTCAGAGACTCTTTGAGGGTACAAACCCACTTGACGTATTTGCTGCGTGAATCAGTCTTAAAAATAAGCAGGCAAAACGCAGGTTGGCTTTATACGATTGTTCTGCATTAAAATACGCAATTGCGTATTTTTGAAGTGTGAAGCTTGTTGTTAGCAAAGCATCAGTTGTTAACAACCTGTGGGAAAAACGCATGTAGCTTCACGCTTCAAAAATACGCAATTGCGTATTTTAATGCAGAACAATCGTATAAAGCCAACCTGCGTTTTGCCTGCTTATTTTTAAGACTGATTCACGCAGTAAATACGTCAAGTGGGTTTGTACCCTGAAAAATGAAAGGTGGAATCTGATTGGTTGCTAGGGGCAACTGAGCCAGTTTCACTTTACACCCTGTTTGATAAATCTCCCACATGGTGTTTTTTGGGGTGGCATTTTTCCCTCTTTTCTGGTGTTTTATAAGGTTCTGTGGCAGTTTTTCCAAAACGCAGCATGTTTGGGGTGTGGTGTTTTTCCGGCAAACTGTGATGTTTTTTCTCCCATAGACTTCACCGTGCTTATGTGCATGGTAGTTTTTAGTGTCTCTTTTCTGGGACAAAAAACTTAACCCCCTGAGAGCCAGACTGTGCTCCGTTTGGGGGGGGGTTAAGTTATGGTTAACTTACCCTGTGCCCTGATGGCAGATTTGAAGAGCCTGACACACTTCAAGCTCATTGTGGGAAAAGCATCGGAAGTGAGTATGGATGCTCCGCCCCCCCTCTCACACTACACCCATCCCAGCAAGGAAGGGGGGCACTTAACCCCCTTCCTTGCTGGTATGGGTACAGTGTGAGATCAGTATGACACCTCACTTAATCTCTTGTTTGCCAGAATGTAAGCAGCATCCGGCAAGATGCTGCATACTGTAAGAAGCAGACCACCTATCAAAATGCTGGGTATCCTGCTCCTGCCCTTTTTTGTGTCTCCTTTTTTGTTTTTCAGATATCAGATTTGGTGGAGTACATTGATGACCAGCGTTTTGGTATTTTTTTTTTATAAAATGGTCAAACGGTGGTGGTGGTGGGGTGTTATTTTTTGAATAAGAAATTTATATCAATTGTGTCTTGTGCTTTTTAATTTACTTTACAGACTTAGTAGAGGAAGCCGTCTGATAGATGGCATCCAGTACTAAGTCAGGGCCTAGTGTTAGACAGTATAAAAATATTAACACTATTCCCTCTATTATTACCCCAGTACCCACAGCACCAGGGGTACTGGGAAGAGCTGGGTACCAGTAGTCAAAATTGGTGCTCCTGGACTAGGCTGGCAGGCTGGTATTATTAGACTGAGGAGGGCCAAAATAAATGCCTCTTCCTATCCTGGTACTACTAGTCTGCTGCTGTTTGTTTGTTTTTAACCGGACAGTATTATGGAAATAGGGGAACCCTACTCACTTTTTTCTTTAATAAATAATTTTTAAAAAGCAAATAGGGTTTCCCCCATCTTCAAAACCAGCCAGGTTAAAAAAACAAAAAACAGCAGCCTAGCAGAACCAGGGTCAGAAGGGACATTATTTTTGCCCTCCTCAGCCTAATAATACCAGCCTGTTACGGCCTAGTCCAGGCCAATTCGGACGTTTCGGGACTATTAGTGCCTGGCTTTTCCCAGTACCCCTGGTGGCATTGGGTACTGGGGTAATAATGGGGGGGTTAGTGTTAGCCATTTTATACCGGCTAATGCTAAGCCCCAACTTTGTAATGGATGCCGTCTATCAGACAGCTTCCACTACTAAGCCTGTAAAGTAAATAAAAAAAAGACAAGACACAATTGATAAAAAATCTTTCATTAAAAAAAAAAAAAAATCCTTATTGACCATTTTATTAAAAAAACAAACAAACACTGATCATTGACGGACTCCACTGAATCCAACGTAATCCTCTGGATACTGTTAACTGAAAAACAAAAGGAATACACAAAAAAAGAGCAGAAACAGAATATCCATAATTTTTTCAGGTGTTCCTTACAGTATGCAGTATCTTGCCAGATGCTGGTTACAGTCTGGCATACAACGGGTTTAGTGAGGATGCTTGACATTGCATTCACACTTAACCCTTTGGGTGCCATACTAAACAATATGGCCCCCAGGCGGTTAATGCAGTGGCTTTTTTTTCTGTTTTTGGCCTGAAAAACACCAGACAAAAAGTGGCACCCTAATTCTTTTTCCTATTATTGTATTTCAAAATGTGAGAAATTTCTATTCAACATATGTGCTAATTCACATTGGACACATAGACTTTATCAATAGAAGAACATACAATAGTGTCAACTGTGGGAAGTCTACTCATTTTAGCAATACTGAGGGTAGTTTCACTCAAGGCCTTTTCCCTAATAATAGGGATGAGGAAAACATGATTGGCACTTACACCATTTAGGTCTATTTTTGTGAGTGACAGTGTGGCTCACTCCTAAAGTTTTCCTGTCATTAGAAAAACTTGTGACATGTCACAGAGACATTTTTAAAGTTTTGATTAATCATAGTCTGAGTTTTCAGACCCAGACCCCCTCAGCTCTCTAAAATGAAGCAGTAGAAGCACACAATTATGGTTGGCTTCCTTAAGTCTCTGTCTTAATGGACAGGACGAGCTCCATTATAAGTCTAATGGAGCTTGTTTCATGCACCAAAATGGAAAAGGCAGCAAGCCAGGGTGTGAATCGCATAACTGAATGCATCTCCTATCCTATGTAAGAGATCTGTGGTGGTCCGAACACTCAAACCCTGATCAACATGGGGCACTTGAAATCCCAAGCTTGTGGTGCTCTGCATCCAGTAGAATATGGTATATACTGTATATCTATAAGACAATGTTCTATGTATAATAATACCGTACAACTCTAATTAATTGGTATCAAACTGTACTGTTACTGAACAAAGCCCAGTATACCAATATAACAGTTCCAGACAAGGAACAATACATACCACCACAGCCTGACCATGTTACCACCACTGTAGTGACCGAATAATGTATTGATAACAAATACCGCCACATCATTAGCACCACATAGTGACTTAATAATACCACCATATTGTCACACCACGATAGCACATTAACATCCTATTGTCACTAAATAAAAAAACACTATATAAACATTCCCTCCAAACAGTGACCACATAGTGATATACACTATCTCCAAAAACAGTATATATTGTATGTACATTGTATGTAGGCCCATTTGTGCCCCACAACTGTAGTTAGACCCCCATTTCTTTTGCCCTCACAGTCTTTCTGAAGCCTACACTTTAGCCTTCCTTTTTGCCCCAACACTTTATTTAGTCTTCCTTTATGCCCTCACACTTAAGCTAGGCCTCACTGTAGTTAGTCAACCAGTAAAACCTCTCACCTATCTCCACTCGCACATCAAGCTTCTGCGTCCACTACTGGACATGGCCAGGTAAAGTTGTTGCAATAACATCACTCCTGTTCTGGCAAACTGACATCCTATGACCTCTTGTAGGCCGGAAACCTAACACTATGTGCACACACAGTATTTGTAAAATAAAGGTAAAATACGGCCATAATTTTAATATTTTCAATATAATAATGCACACCATTGAAGTCAATAAGACATTGGCTGGCAGCGCATGTACCAGAATAATGGCCATAATTGATTATGACTGTCCATAAACTGAATATGATTATTATTTACCAACTGCTTTTGCAAAATACTGTCGTTATGACAGCCGTAATTTAACGGTAAGTAACGGCTGTTGTTTGTATAATGATGGCCATTAAATGGTGGTTATCCAATAAGAATGGTCCACATTTTGGGCAAGTGAAAACCAGTGGAAGATGGTGGCGTGGTTTGATGATGTTTTCTTGTAAATCACATGGATGAGGGTCTTGATTGGTGCCAGCGGAACCACCTGAGGATTAAAGGGGTACTCCAGCGGGGGGGCACTTTTGTGCGGGGCCCGGGGAGGAGGTGGCTGAGGGAAAAGACGTCCACTCACCTCCCCAGTTCCAGCGGCGGGTCCCGCATCGCGGCGCTCCGGTGCCCGATTCCCGGCCGCTTCCGGGTGTCTGACGCGGGCCCGAGATGTGACGTCTCAGGTCCGCTCAGCCACTCAGTGAAGGAGGTGGGATCCGGTTCAAGTCCACTCCGATCCCGCCTCCTTCAATGAGTGGCTGAGCGTCATGTCTCAGGCCTGCGTCAGACACCCGAAAGCGGCCGGGAACCGGGCACTGGAGTGCCGCGATGCGGGACCCCCCGCTGGAACCGGGGAGGTGAGTGGACGTCTTTTCCCTAGGCCACGTCCTCCCCGGTCCCACCACAAAAGTGGCCCCCCACTGGAGTACCCCTTTAATGCTGAAAAGACCAAGGAGATGGTGGTGGATTTCCACAAGCCGAAATTTTCTCCAAGTCCAGTGGACATCCAGGGGACGGACATTGACACTGTGAACACGTATAAATATCTGGATATGGTCCTCAATAATAAGCTGGACTGGGCTGATCACATGGACACAGTGTACAGAAAGGGCCACAGCAGGCTCTACCTGCTCAGCAGGCTTGAGGGCCTTTGGAGTCCAGGGGGCACTTCTTAGGACCTTTAACTCTGTAGTGCCATCAGCCATCTTCTTCGGAGTGGCCTGCTGGGGGAGCGGCATATCAACCAGCGATAGGAACAAACTGGACAAGCTGATCAGAAGGGCCAGCTCTGTCCTTGGAAGCCCCCTGGAACCGGTGCAGATGGTGGGGAAGCGAAGGATTTTGTCAGTGGTAGGCTCCATACTGGAGAATGACTCCCATCTTATGCACGAGATAGTGATAGCACTGGGGAGTACTATCAGTGACCGTTTAATTCACCCAAAGTGCGAGAAGGAGCGATATCAGAAGTCCATCCTTCCTGCAGTGGTTAGGCTGTACAACCAACATCGACCTATGCAGAGATCACTCCGTAAAAAGAACTAAAATAGTCTAATGTTTTTATTGTATCTTTTTTACCTTTTCTTCTCTTTGTCTACTTTAATCGTCATGCCTTTACTTAACCTTTTAGCTTTTTGTATGTGTAATATCTATGCTGTTGTAACACACTGAATTTCCCCATGGTGGGACTATTAAAGGATTATCGTATCTTATCTTATCTTATCTTGGCATTCATGTGGATGTTACTTTGACACACACCACCTTCCTTTGTTAAACTTCATGTGATGTACACGTTTCTACCATTTATAATTTGTCTATATTATATAACTATATCACTTATTTATCTATTTAAAAAATGTATGCTTATGGGTTATAGGTTTTTTTCTACTGGGTTTTAACTGGTCTTATTTTGCAGCATTTCTTCCAGACCTGCCTAAAAGTTTTGCACAATACTGTATATTTTAAATGTTTTAATTTTTTTCCTCTCCCAAATGGTGATTTTTAAACTATGTTTTTTTATTGTTTGTACTATTTAATCACTAAATGGCTATGCTCACACTCAGTATTTTGTCAGTATTTGTAGCCAAAATCAGGAATGGAACCAACAGACAAAAATTATAAATGAAGGATTTGCACAGTTTCTGTGTTTTTAACCCTGTTTTTGGTTGAAAGGATACAGACCAAAATACTATGTGTGAACATAGCCTTTAGGCTATGTTCACACACTGTTAAAATGACGGTCATTTTTATTGGACAGCTGCCATTTAATGACAAATAAATGGCCGTTATTTTATTTGTATAGAATAGAGTAGCAACTTGCACATGTGCACTGCCCCTCCGTTCATTGTCTATGGAGCTGCTGAAGATTGCTGAGCTTTGTACTTTGTCCGGAAGCTCCAGTGACCACTGACTTTGTTGGTGCCAGTCCAGCAAGACATGCTCATTTGCCAGACATTTTGCCAGTATGGAGATGTCTGTGGTTATGTAGGCAGGTCTCTTGAAAGGTTAATATGTACTTTTTGACAAGATTACTCTTTGCTGTTCCCAACTTAGTATTATTATTAAAACATCCCAAAGCCACAAAGAATAAGATCATTGAACAAATTTTAATTTTACTATGTATTCTAGAAAGCCATGTCTTTGAAATCTTACAGGACTTTTCTCTTTCTAGGTCAGCCACATTATGGCTTGAAAACATCTAGACGGATTCACTAGTAAAATTAAGTTGTAAAAATGCAATTAATCCTGACAAGGAATCCCTATTTTTATTTATGGCGTCTGTAACCCTTTCACTGCCTGCAGGTTCTGGCAGTCTGTTGACAGACAGCTTTTCTGGTTTAGGCACAGAGAAGTCTGTGGGTGGGCTGAGCAAGAAGGCAGAATTAGGCTCAAAGCAAAGAGTTAAAAAGGCGCTGCAGAGGAATGTTTCAATTCTGGCCAGATCCATCTTCCTGAGGCGGGATTTATATGGGATGTTATTTCATCCTGAGTCCGTAATATGCATTTTTATGGGGCTCTGCAGAGCATGTACACTGGTCTTTTCTTGGGGTGGATAGGAGGGGGAAGCAATGGGGAGGAGAAGGGAAGGCAATGGGGGGATGGAGAGAAAGCTTTTACTCTAGTATGCTGAGTAAGTAAAGCATTCCTCTAAATGTCTCTGGGAAAAAAATGGCATTAAAATTGTTACCCGCAGGGCAGAGAGGAGAGTGCCTAGAAATAAATTCTTTCTCTCGCCATCTGCTACTCTCACTTTACATCTCACTGATTCTTTTTATTATATTTTCTCTCCTTTTTCTCCTTGTTACTGTAGCTCGCTCACATGTTTATGTCTGCAAATTGTCACATCTTTTCTCTTCGTATATTTTGATTTCTTCATGTTTTATTTGCCATCTTTTGCTATCATTCTTATCGGTTATGTTTTAATTTTCAGAATAGCATAACGTTTCTTTCATCTCTCCATATCTATTATAATATGCGCTGATTAGCCATAACATAAAACAAAATGGCTACATTTGAGCAGCCCCTTCCTTATGCCACAGAAACCACACTAATCTGTCAGGGCATGAATTCCAATAGACTTATAATTAACCATTAAACATTTGGGCAATTTTGCATCAAACCTATTCTTATAGAAAATACTAGTTAAGCGCAACTCGCGCATGCCTGAGCCTGATCATTCAGCATTTAAATACCGATGGCTAAAGAAGTTGGATAAGGCCCTAGGCAGTCAGGAAAAACATGGATACAACCATAGGCTCCAGCCACCTTTTATTCAAATGCCAAAGTATTGGACTCAAGCATTCTTGGGTTGCGCTCATCTTTAGAAAATACATATCAAGATATCTTTGGCTACACATCCTGAAAGTCTGACCCAAGCAGAAAATTAAAGGGAACCTGTCACCCCCTGTGCCGGGGTGAAGCCCCCCCGACCCCCCACTAGAGAACCTTATACTTACCCCTTATTTCCAAGTCCCGCGCCTGCAGCTGGTCCCGGGACAGAGATATCACTGTCAGAAGCTGTGCTCGCGCGCTCCTGAGATGAGTCCGACGCCCATAGAGAATAATTGGCTCCAATCTTTCTCTATGGGCGTCGGACTCATCTCAGGAGCGCGCGCGCCAGGCTTCCAATGGAGATATCTCTGTCCTGGGACCGGCTTCAGGAGCGGGACTTGGAGAGAAGGGGTAAGTATAAGGGTCTCTAGCGGGGGGTCGGGCAGCCTTCACCCCAGCATGGGTAGTAACAGGTCTCCTTTAAAGGCACAGCATCTGCAAAGACTAAGAGCTTATACATACTGATTAGGGCTATGCTTATCGAAAAAAAAATATCTTCATAAAATCACAAAAACTGAAGAGACCAAAAATATGGTTAAACATCTTAGGGATAACAACACGCCCTGTAAAGTAAGAATAACATTATGATGGAGATATTAAAAACGGTAAACTTGGAGCCCATACTATTGCTGTTGGCTGACAGCTATCTCTCCTTACCTCTCTGAATGGCTCAGCGTTCGTGCATGCTCTATGGAGAGGGGAAGGCTGTGCCAAGAATTGGTAAATTTAAGTTGCATTGAAGTTACACCCAATTACAAAAGCCGCACCTTTTTTCCAGTAAGCTATGTCTCGTTGCTGGAAGAGACATAAAAATGTTTAAAAAGGGGACAAAACCCATTGAAAATCTGGTGGAAGTCATGTAAACCAGTTTACAATTTTGGTGCAAATTGCAGCAGATTTTTTGGGCAGTCCCTGCTTTGGATGGTTAATATACAGGGCTTGGCTTCCAGCAAAGAGCCCTGTATGTCAATCAGTCAAGGCAGAAATGGATGGGGGAGGGAAGAGGTGTGCATGTTGCTGCTCAGCAACATGGTGACAGTCAATGGGTAAAAAGACATTATTTTCCAGTAATAATCATCGGTATGACTTTAACATGTGACGGGTATCACTACACAAGTGGTTAGTGGATTTGACACTAGAGATCGGGTACAGACTGTGTAAGGATGGTGCAAAATGTAGAAACCATATTAGTGGTCGTTTGCATGTGTTGTGCAGGTGTTTACCACAACTTATTTGACACCATGATTTAGACATTGATGAACTTACAGACTAAAAACCACTATGGAGGGTATTTATTAAGTATGGCTTTTTTTTGCGCCAAGATTGAAAATGTCCCCACAATACCGATGCTCCCTGGACTTATGCAGAGGCGCACTGCCTCAGAGCTGGTGTAGGTTTCTTTAACATTTTTCTGCTGGAAAAATAGTAAATTTGGCCGACACAGAGGTCGCTCCCCCCATTTTGCCCCTTCTTAATCCCCTCCCAACCCCTTTGGCGCAACGGGCTTAGAGAGGGCAGATGTGAAAATGTATTCACAGGCGTGTGCAAATAGATTTATTTATCTGGTTCCTTTGTGCCAGAAAATGGCCGTTACGAACCTTACTAAATGTCCCTTTATACGTGACAATCGGAAAACAAGTATTGTAGGGGAGATTGATAACATAAAGTTCATGTTACCCCTCCCCTGGGGGTTATGTATAGCCATACAGGGGCAAGAGGAGGAGATCTTTCTCTGTCTAAATGCTGCAGACACCTTCTAGACCAGGGGTGTCAAACTCAGGCCCTCCAGCTGTTGCAAAACTACAAATTCCACCATGCCAGGACAGCCAAAGCTTTAGCTGTCCAGGCATTGATGGGAATTGCAAAGCTTTAGCTTTGGCTGTCCAGGCATGATGGGGATTGTAGTTTTGTAACAGCTGGAGGGCCTGATTTTGACACGTGTGTTCTAGATCAACTACTAGTCTGTGCAGAGTCAATTCAGCCAGCTCTACTTTGGCCATTAGAAGAGTGCAGCTCTGGCTTTCATCTAGCTTAAGATACAGCCTTTTGTGGCAAGGATTTTTCAGAAACATCTTTGGCTAGTCAAGTGCAAATAATGTATTCCTGGGTGGGGAAAGGGATAAGTAATGTAAGTTGTCAGCTGGGGCCTCCATGGATTGGACTTGTTTTACCACCTATCCCATAGATGCTTGATTGGATTGAGATCTGGGAAGTTTGGAGGCCAAATTGACACCTTGAACTTCTTTTCATGTTCCTCAAACCCTCCATGAACTATTTTGCACTGTGGCAGGGTACATGATCCTGTTGAAAGATGCCACAGGCCAGTGGCAAATACTGTTATCATTTAGGGGTGTACTTGGTTTGTAACCATATTTAGGTAGGCGGTATGTTTCAAAGTAACTCTTAGTTCTTCTGTAGCGTTAGACCAGGCAGGCTAGTTAATGCTGCCTACATCCATCAATGAGCCTTGAGTGACCCTGACCTTGCCTTGTGTACTGGTTGGCTTTCATTTTGGTAAGTGTTAACCATTACATAATATATATATCCCACAAGACCTGCTGTTTTGGAGATCCTCTTACCCCTTGATTTTGCCATTATCAGAGTGGCTCATTTCCTTACCCATTGACATTTGCCGTTGTCATAAGATAATGCTGCACCTGTCAGAGGTTTTAAAGGGAACCTGTCACCCCCCGTGCCGGGGTGACAGGCTCCCGACCCCCCGCTACAGCCCCCTATACTCACCTGATCCCGCCGGGTCCCGCTTCTGGATCCGGTCGGGTCACGGAAATCTCAGCCGCTGCAGCCCGGCGCACGTGCTGAGAGATGAGTCCAACGATCATAGAGAATGACTGAGCGCTGGACTCTCCGTTATTCTCTATGAGCGTTGGACTCATCTCTTAGCGCGCGCATCGGGCTGCAGCGGCTGAGATCTCCGTGACCCGACCGGATCCAGAAGCGGGACCCGGTGGGATCAGGTGAGTATAGGGGGCTGTAGCGGGGGGGTAGGGAGTCTGTCACCCCGGCATGGGGGGTGACAGGTTCCCTTTAATGTTATGGTATTATTGCCCTTTACTATACAGTCATTTTTGGTAACTTGCTTGATAATACAGCAAGACCAGAATTATATAGGGCAGCTGTGTGACATATTTGCTATTCTTCATTTCCTTTCCTAGAAAAATTTGTATCCTCTTCACTGCATTTAAGGAGGGGATTTACTTGTGGCATGTCGATTCACATAACATGAACAGTTGCAGAGATTTGTACAATAGAGAAAAGCATGAATTGTTTACGTGCACTACTATTTGAGTTTTTCAGTAGGGACGTTATTAAACCTTTCACATTGGAAATGCAGCCTGATCCGCAGGCAGCATGTTACAGAACAGGAGGAGCTCAGCAGATTGATATATAGTTTTGGAGGGAAAGTTCCAGGCTAACTTCTCTGCTCATTCTTAGCTAAGTTGTCTTGTGGGTTGTCAGTGGCTGTCAGTCACTGAGTAGGACCACCCACTTGACAACTTTGGGTCCTTTCACACACACAGATATCTGACAGATTTTTGAAGCCAAAGCCAAGAACAGACTATAAACAGAAAACAGGTCATAAAGGAAAGACTGAACTGTCTCCTCTTTTCAAATCCATTCCTGGCTTTGGTCTCAAAAATATTTTAGATTAATCTGTCACATATCTGTGTGTGTAAAAGTACCCTTAGCCCAGAATTGGTTCCTCCTACCCTATACCATGCTGCCTACACATTGGACTGCATTTTGAATGTCAAAAAAATCTCTTTAAATTATTATGTAAAAAATAGTAAGGCCACATTCACATCTTTTACGTTCATCAGGATCTTGCATCATTATTTTTACAACTTAATGAGAAAGTGGTCTAAAATAAATCTGTTCTACTTTTTCTCTATTTATGTTCTATTCCTGATTTTAGATATTTTGATGCAAACTACTTGTGCGTGAAAATGGTCTTCATCCCCATATACATAGATTTTTTTTTTATGGATTACACTCTGAAATCTGCATGATTATTGTAAAATCCATGTCCTATTATTTTGTGAGAATTTGCAGAGTAATTTTGCAGACATGTCACTTATTGATGCGGGTTCCGTGTTGGCTACTTAGAAGATGGATTAACCTCATTGAATGTGGCTATTTTGCACTGAAATCGGCGCATTGAACAATATGGGCACAACTATGATTGCAGCAAAAATATATATGCACAGGTATCGTCTGTCCAAATCTCAGGACTTGTTGTTACTATGGATAACGTCATCATGCACCAAAGGAAATGAATGGCAAAGGAAGCAGAAAAATGGCAATAGCCAGTTTAGACCAAAGAAACATATTATATGGATTCTTAGAAAACCCTACTGCGTTGTCTCCCCCATCCCCATTCAGATAATTACAATAGAGTGCAGGATGCCCCAGATTACTCTCTGTAAGATGCAGTGGATACAGCCCTATGGTCCAGCTCAGCCATTGGAAATTAGCCCACACTGTGTTGAGTGTTACCTATTGATGAAACTATTTAAATTGATTTGTTAGTCTCCATAGACATAACACTGGAGAAAATCTAACATCTGTGATCATAAGCAATTTTAATTGAAGGCCATGACAGATAATCACTTTGCATAGATCACAAGATGCACTTTTAACGGTGTCTTGCACATGTCTCCTGTACCTGTACATCAGTAGCATGTATACTCTGGACTCCCATCAATTTAATTTCATACATTGTCATGCAATAAATCTCATCTGTTCTTGTGAATGGAAATCCTACTATGTCTCATTATATTATACACTGCTGTGGGAAATGAATTAAAACAACAGCCGACCGAAACATGGCAAGCTATTAATCTAGTGGTATTGCACATATGTTACTGAGATGTAATTTAATTGGACAACTAAAGATTCATCCTTTAGCTGGGACATGATGTCTGAAAATGTACCTTGTATCTGAAAAGTAATGTTCTGTTCTATTGTATTTACTATGGCCTATTTGTAGGGCATCAACATATTCCACAGCTCTGTATACAAGTATTGCCTCACATTGGGTCCTGTACCTCTGATCCTATCAGGAATATACACGTTAAGGCGATGTCCCTCATTAGTACACATGATCGCTCAAAAACACGTCCGGAATTAATGTTCATGATCATTAATTCCGGCTGTAGTTTTACAACAGTGGCCGTGGTTTAGTGTTAATAGCAGTTCATTAAAGAACGGCCACTTTTAGTACATAAAACTAGAAATGAGCATGACTCATGGATACAGCCATAAGTTGTATCTATGTTTTCCTCCTGGACCCCCTTGGCCTCCATCCAAGTTCTTCAGGTATTCAATTGCTGAACGATTTCACTCGATCATGCTTGAGGAAGAAAATTTACATTAAAGGGGTTTTCTCTCTATCCACAGGATAAGTGATGACTGATGGGTGAGGGTACTACTAGTCCAACAGTTGTACCCACACTGATCAGGCACTTAAAGGGGAACTCCAGGTAGAGGGGGGGGGAATTAAACTTATGTAGAAGCATATAGCATTATTCCAGTTTTAAAACTAACAAAAATCCATTTGTTTTGGGGTTTTTGTTCTGTATTGTGTTTCTGTACTTCCTGGTTGAGCAGTTCCCAGAATGCATTGCTTTCCCTCCGCTGTTCATCACAGTCCCCCACCCTGCCCATTTCCCACCCAAATCTGTTGCAGAACATCTAGGCTGTGTTCACACATTGCAGTTTCATTGTGTTACGAAACTATTTGCAGTACTTTATCATTTCTTTGTGGTCTCACCCACAGAGCACACAGTTACTACCTGTAACACCACACAGCATGATGTATTCTCTACCTGTAACACCACACAGCACGCTGTATTCTCTATCTGTAACACGACACACTGCACTGTATTCTCTACCTGTAACACCACACAGCACACTGTATTCTCCACCTGTAACACCACACAGCACACTGTATTCTCTACCTGTAACACCACACAGCACGCTGTATTCTCTACCTGTAACACCACACAGCACACTGTATTCTCTACCTGTAACACCACACAGCATCCTGTATTCTCTACCTGTAACACCACACAGCACGCTGTATTCTTTACCTGTAACACCACACAGCACGCTGTATTCTCTACCTGTAACATCACACAGCACGCTGTATTCTCTACCTGTAACACCACACAGCACTGTATTCTCTACCTGTAACACCACACAGCACGCTGTATTCTCTACCTGTAACACCACACAGCACGCTGTATTCTCTACCTGTAACACCACACAGCACACTGTACTCTCTACCTGTAACACCACACAGCACACTGTTACTACCTGTAACACCACACAGCACACTGTATTCTCTACCTGTAACACCACACAGCACACTGTATTCTCTACCTGTAACACCACACAGCACACTGTATTCTCTACCTGTAACACCACACAGCACGCTGTATTGTCTACCTGTAACACCACACAGCACACTGTATTCTCTACCTGTAACACCACACAGCACACTGTTACTACCTGCAACAACATACAGCAGGCTGTATTCTTTACCTGTAACGCTGATATTGGAATAGAGTAAAGAACTTTTTGAATTTTTTTTACTTTTCATTTCCACAAACATATTATTATCAAGCATCTTTTATCTTTGAAGTTGAGCCTCACAATAAGGACTTTATCCGATATTATCTGACATGGGATATACTGTTTATGCCTCGTTTTTTCTCCAGGTGGGATTGGCAGTGCCGGCTCCAATCCTCTGTGCCGTTAAGCATAATTTAATTGTGTTACTGCATCATTGTTGTAAATACGCTGTAATACTGCAATGAACCTCCAACATGTGTGAACAAAGCCCTAGTTTCACGGCAGAGCTTCTGGCTGGACAGAGGTGTTGAATCACTCAGGGGATTGGGGGATCCAGCCAAACCTCCTGGGACATCACGCCCTGCCCCCTGTCTGCATCATCAGCCTGTGCTCAGCAAACACACACATTGTGAGACAGAGGCATGGAATATTTGTCTCCTAAGGGGGGAGAGCAGAAGGAGCAGAAGACAATGTGGATTGGCACAGAAGCCATTTTTCTTCACTTCCTGGATTTTAATTAGTTATCAGTGTGGCAGAACGGTACAGACATGGTAATACATTGTATAGACACATCTATATAACTTTTTATGTACTTTTAATAGAAAACAAGTTTTCCTTATGTGAAGATCCCCTTTAACACCTATCCTGCAGTGTTCTTTATGGGAAAACCCCTTTAAAGAATTGTACCAAAGAGAGATATTTACCGTATATCTATAGGGTATGTTATAAATGAATGGCGAATATGACCACCTTAACCAGCAATGATGGTAAACTGGTCTAGCAAAGCCAGGGTTGCACAAATGATCACTGAATAACCTGCATTATTATGGGCCGCACATCCCCTTTAACACATGGCAATAATTAGCCCTTTTGGATAATAACTGTCCTGTTAAAAAAAAGGCCCTTGAGGCTGTGGCCAAACATTTACAGTTTAGTTGCATTTTTTTGTTTACATAGTTGGATCCTAATTGAATATGTGGGTTCTGCAATGTTGTCTGGGCTTTGTCTTGTGATCAACATTACCGGGCTTAATCTGATCGTTTGACAAGAAAAACACTTGTAATGAAGTCTGGTAATGCTAATCACTTGACAAAGCATAAAATCTGCAAAGCCCACAATGGCTCTCTGTTTTAAGATCACTGCTGGAGATGAGTGAATATACAGTAATAACTAAATGAATCCCTTCATTAGCTCAGCAGTCGGCTTATCATCCTGCTCCGGGCACTGGAAAAAGCTGGATCCAGTACTGGGAAACTGGGAGAAGTTTGCTAGGACTGGATGTTGCTTTTCAAGGCACCCAGGAAGGAGCGGCACTGTGTTAAAAGGGACTGCTGAGCTAATAAAGCAATTCACTTTATTACTGTAAATTCGCTCATCTCTAATCATTCCCTTAGGAAATAGGAGTCTTATGAGACCATATGATCACATGGCATTATTTTCCATTAAAATTGTAGACATATATGATAATTTGCAAAAAAAAAAAAGGCTTTGTAGTCCTTGCCTTAGAGTATACAGGGCCTCCGGATCCCACAGTAGTCATTGTTGTGGCACATTAGCCTGCGCTAAGCAGCACCCAGGCCATATTTGTCATTTTTAATGAGAAATAAAGTTTACAACAGTAAACCTTCAGTTTATGGGGTTAACTTTAACAATGCTCAAAATCCCTGGCCTGTACTGTTCACGTGCACGCCACACTGGCTTCCTTTGATGTGATGGTTATTGTACCCTATAAGAGTGTTCGCTCTGGAAACTTTCTCCCATAAGCCCTGGCTGTAGATTAGAAAAGACACTTAATAAATGTAATTACTGTTTGCTTTTATGATTATTATTACAAGCCCAGAATGTCCCCAGTTAATTTGAGAGGGGCTAGGCTGTAGCTTTATGCCATAGGCAGACAGTTTTCCCATCCCCCAGTCTCAGCACCCCCACACCCCTCCCCCGGATCAGGACAGACGCTGCCATTGACAGAATGCCAGAGTCAATATGGTGCTGTATTTACTTAACCCACAGTCCTTCTTCTTGTTGCAGATAATTTACACCCTGTCTCCTTGGACCAGGCCAGGCCAGTAACTCATCTTTATGGCTGCAGCAGAAAGAGGAACACACAGGAGCCACTGGCCAGATTAACCCATTGACTGCTTTTTCTCTATTGATTAAACACTTTTAACACTCTTAAATGTAAACCGTCCTCTCAGGTGGAATATTTATACTGACATACTACTTGCATATCTGTATATTTAAATGGTGATCCATCCTGCCCTGTAATACACAGTTGTTTCTGTAACATACATAGCTCAGGGCTGCACAGTCTTCACGGCCATCATTGAGACAAGCTGAATTGCAATTGTATTTGTAGTCTACAAGCATAGATTAGAAGCTGGAAAGTGTTTTCGTCGGAGTGCCTTTACAGCTAACACACTGTAATTCTTTCAACCCATTCACTTATATCAGATTACAAAAATTTCCTTACATTTTTCTTAATCATCGCTCAATAAATATTTGAATTTTTCTATCTATACCAGCAGATTATCACAGGTATCCTGCAGTGTATACCCTTGTTAAAGGGGTTATCCAGGATTTAAAAAAGCAGCTACTTTCTTGCAAAAACAGCACCTCCCCTGTCCTCAGGTTGTAAGTGTTATTACAATTCAGCTCCTTCAATTTTAATAGAACTGCCAAACCACACCCAAACTGAGGACAAGAGAGGTGCTGTATCTAGAAGAAAAAGGCAATGTTTTTAAGCCTGGATGACCCCTTTCATAGCTATATGGTAAAAGTATACTTTGAGGGGTCCTCTAATTTATACCCTTACTGGACACGAAATATAGTTTCATAGGCTGGATTTATATATTGAGTCTTGATGCAAAAGTGCGAGCAAAACCAGAAGTGGACAAAAAAAAAACAAGTTACCCTTTCTTCCTTTTGTTTCCAGTCCTGGCTTTGGCTCAAAAACTGGATCCTAATGGTTCGTTTGAATTAAAGGGGAACTCCGGATAAGAAAAACTTTGTTTTCTATTAAAAGTACATTAAAAGTTATATAGATGCGTCTATACAATGTATTACCGTATCTGTGCGGTTCTGCCACACTGGTAGCTGATAGAAATCCAGAAAGTGAAAAAAATGGCCCCTGTGCCAATTCACATTGTCTCCTGCTCCTCCTGCTATCCCCCCTTAGGAGATGCCTCTGTCTTACATTGTGTGTGTTTGCTGAGGACAGGCTGATGATGCAGACAGGGGGCAGGGCGTGATGAATAAACGCTTTTTATTTCTTTCACCTAAAACTTTGGTCCCATGACTTTGTGAAGACAGCGCTGGTGTTTCCAAGGAGTTTGGCAATTTTTTCTTTTTTCCTTTCCTGCAATTTTACACGGGTCCCCACTCAGGGAGCATCCTGGCGTGCTACTCCATACTAGCTTGCAGTCTTCGGCACCAGGACCATTCTGACTCTACATCAGTACCCCATTTCAGGGGTGATATGCATTAAGCCCAAGGGGCAACAAGGTGAGCCTCCAACTTACCTCACCTTCCTTTTCCCTTACTGTACGGTATTGCAGAAGGCGCCGCCTCTCGCCTGTTCCCTTTTTTTCTCTACTATCGATTATGTAAGTGACAGCCCCCTTAACCCCCCCGCCAGCCGGAGTATACATTACCTGCTCCACGTCCAAGCTTGCTTCAGGGGTTCCCTGCGTCTGGACGTCCCGCTCAGCCAATCAGTGTCTGCGGCGGGGCAGCGTACTGATTGGCTGAGCATGAGGTCCAGCCAGGAACCCCCGAAGCAAGCCTGAGTGTGGGGTAGGTACAGTATGCTCTGGCCGGCAAGGGGGGAAGATAATGGGGTTTACATACTCTCAGCTGGATGTCAATTTAGTTACGTGTGAATCTGGCCTAAAGTAACATTTGGCCACTGAAAAACACAAAAACTGTACAATTTACAATGTCAAAAATGTACAATTTACAACGTTAAATTCACCCATACCTGGAAAAGAGGCCTGGGTGTGCCTGAGATTTTTCTGGCTGAGGGAAAAGCCTCTCTCTATGATCTGGTCACTGGGCAATGTGGTAAGAGTGAGATGTACTTACAGCATACTGCCTTGGGGTGCATGCACAGCTTGCAGCCGATAGCGGACTAAATGAACAGGTAAATTTTTTGGATGGAAGACAGAATCCGCCCGTGCATAGAGTGGGGTCTATGACACGGGTGAAGAAGCGTGCGCGCGCCCGGCACAGTCCGCGATCGGGTGCGAGCTGCAAAATGCACAATGGGTTTTCCATCGCCATTCGGTAGTGTGCACGCACCCTTGTGGTGAATCATGCTAGAGAAAGAGCAGACAGGGAGTAAATACAACAGGTAAAATAGTCTGCAGTAAAACTGGATGTTCTGCAACAGTTTTTGGTGAGGATGTAGCAGGAGTGCTGTGAGAGGGAAGTAGGCAGGGTGGGAGTGATGTGATGGAGAGCTGAGGGAAAATAATGCATTCTGGTAATTGTAGTACTAGACGGCTACTCAGGCTGAAAGCACAATCAAAAAATCTAGAGCTAAGGTCCCAAAAACAAATTCATTTTTTTGGTGGTTTCAGAACTGAAGCAGACAAGTAAACAATGCTAGCATGTTTATGTTATAATTTTATGTTGGAGTAAACCTTTAAGAGGCACAGACCTCTTAATAAATTAAGTGCCTAATAAATCTTGTGGCTGCCCATGCCACCTAGGAGTGGGCATAAATATCAGCCACAAAGTATGTCAATTCTCTAGCATAAATTGCAGTAAATCTGCTACCTTTAAAGGGGTTATAAAAAACATGGCCACCACTCTTGTCTCCAGTTCAGGTGTGGTTTGCAATTAAGCAATTAAGAGTGGTGCTGTCTCTGGAAGAAAGTAGAAATGTTTTTGTAGTGTTAAAAAACCCCTTTAGGATGCGTTCACACCTACAGGATCTGCAGCAGATCTGATGCTGTGTTCAGTTATTTAAATGAAATCTGCTGCAGAAAATCAGCTGCAGATCCTGTAGGTGTGAACGCACCATCAAGCCCTATCCCGAAGCAACTGGAGACAGAAATGCTGTGGGTTCATATATTTCTGTCTTGGATCCAGTTTTTTGTAACAAATAAGTCAATGGAATGGGATGTTTTTTTAAACAAAGCAGCAAATCCTGTGCAATGTCTTTAAAGGCCCTATTACACTGAGCAATTATTGGCCTAATGGTCCTTTTACACGGAACGATTTATCGTTCGAATTTGCACGATAACGATCGAATTCGAACGATAATCGTACGTGTAAACGCAGTGAACGATCAAACGACGAGCGAGAAATCGTTCATTTTGACCTTTCAACATGTTCTCAAATCATCGTTGATCGTTCGCACTAAAATTCGCCAATCGTTCAGTGTAAACAGTCTTTCAGCGATTTCATCTATGTGTGAGATAGGCTTAAACGATCGCAAAACGATCGCATAGCGAATTTTCCGTAGGATGTATCGTTCCGTCTAAACGCTGATCTTTATAAAAAAAACATCGTTCATTCAAAATCGTTAATCGTGCGATCGGGCGAATTATCGCTCTGTGTAAAAGTACCATTACTTGCACAATGTCGCCTGATCGTGGTCTTTCAATATGCTGAAAGATCACAATTTTGGCAGAGACAGTCTACATCAGGGATGGGGAACAGTCTGCCCTCCAGCTGTTGCAAAACTACAATTTTCATCATGCCTGGAGAGCCAAAGCTTTAGCTTTGGCTGTTCAGGCATGATGGGAATTGTAGTTTTGGAACAGCTGGAGGGCCAGAGGTTCCCCATCCCTGGTCTACAGCATGCCGTTCCGTGTAATGGTGGCCGCTTCAGCAGACCACCGATGACTTCAATGGGCCACCCGAAATCTCTAAGGATTTTTTGGACGACCACTCCCAAGTAGGGATTTTGGTTGCAATATGAGGACCACAATACTGACTGAAATATACGTAGTGTGAAACCAGCCTTATTGTGTACGTGGGTGGTGTTTGCTTCTATTGCGGCATTTTATCTCGCTTTAAGAGGATAATACTTGTGCCAGTCTGATCTCTGTAACCATTCTTTTATAGAAATGTTTTGCTATAAGGGGAAGATATATTTGTACAGTAGAAAAATCGTGATGCACAATGTTATCTGCTCCATGTGAGAATATGTGTGCTTTATGATTGCATTTTTGACCTGCAATGCATCATGGGAGTTGTAGTTTTTGTTTCAGCACATAAGTAACAGATAAAGCATGCACACAATGTCATAGATTATTTTAATGGACAAAATGGTTTAGACAGGGCGGCTTAAAGTATAAAGCGGTGCAGGTGTGCCGTCCAGCCGTGATTTATGTTCAGTCGTTTCTTACATTTTATCCAATCAAGAAACAGCATTTTCTCTCCCCAATTTATAAATATATGTACACATGTGTTTATATATGTGACTTCTGAGAGATAGCCATCATAAATCCTGCATCCGCTCTAATCGCTGCCATAAATAACTTCCTGAAATAGCCATTAGTCCAGCACAGGTCTCGTTGATATGGCAACCAGCTGCCAGAGGCTGGAAAGCTATGAGTAGAAGATTACAGGCTTCGGCCTAAACAATCCTTTTATAAAGTGCTAGAGAATAGGAAACAATTGAACCTTGTGCAGTGTGTTTTAAGCATCTCTCGTGTGCACACAATTATATTGAGGGACGCCAGGATTTACTTTTACGTATTTTGCACCTGAAGAAGTGGGTCATGTATCAATGGTATAATACGTACGAAACAACATCTCTTGAAATGTCAGTCTATGAAATATTTAAAATGTTGACACGCCAGAAAGGCTCTCTTTACATCAGCATAGGCTTCTTTTTTAAGTAAAATGGCTAGACTAGAATGGTTCTTTATTAGGCCATGTTCACATGGTGTATGAGACCGGTCGTTCTGTGACCCGGCCGGGTCACAGAATGGCCGGTGTTACTAAAGATCATCCCGGCTGGTACTGCTGTACCAGCCGGATG
The DNA here is from genome assembly GCF_027789765.1 of Dendropsophus ebraccatus. NCBI lineage: Eukaryota > Metazoa > Chordata > Amphibia > Anura > Hylidae > Dendropsophus > Dendropsophus ebraccatus. Next base: position 53,979,003 of record NC_091458.1, read on the forward strand.
ATCTTCATTTCTGGTGAACACAATGCTGCACACAATGGAGCGTGCGTCCGGAGCCACTATTTATTGAATAGCGGCCGATGGAATCCCTGCCGGAGTGTATAATCTATGTATACGCTGCGGCCGAGATTCCATTAGTTCACATACAACGTATGTTTAGCATAAATCACGGCCGTTGTTGCAAATTGCTGTGTTTTAGTGCTGTACAACTTCCAAATTGTATGGAGCTGTAATATCACATTCATAGACCTCTATGAGGTGCTTCCCTGCCTCCAATTGTGCATTTAATAGCTTTTATTTGTAAGATTTATGTGTAAAATTTGTACCATGCCATGCTTGTTTGGATAATTCCATAGAAGCATTGCATGTATTGGACCCTACTCCAACCCATACGCCTTCAATTTTTATAAACAGGAATACTTAAAGGGGTTATCCAGCGCTACAAAAACATGGCCACTTTTCCCCACTCTCTTGTCTTCAGTTCAGGTGTGGTTTGCAATTGAGCTACATTTACTTTAATGGAACTGAGTTTTAAACCCCACCCAATCTGGAGACAAGAGGGAGGGAAAAGTGGCCATGTTTTTTTAGCGCTGGATAACCCCTTTAAATACTTTTTTCTCAAAGATAAATTGTGGCATGCTGCTATATGCCTGTAACGGACAGCGAGTGTGGACCTGCTGTGCTATTCAACCAGTTTGGCTTTGGACTACACCAGAGAGCAGAGTCTAATGGTGTGTTTACACAGAAAGATTTATCTGAAGGCCCTATAACACAAAGTGATTATCTGCCTTATTCGTCCTACATCGGCTGTTACGGATTATAATCGCTTTTTGTAATACAAGACAATGATCAGCCGACATGCACGATGTTAGCAACAATCTGCTGCCATCGCCCTGCGTAATAGGAGCTGCAGCAGCAGACTGCCGCTATCTCCTATGGGCTGCCCCATAGGATGATCTGATGATTGCAGAGGCAGCTCGCCGCAGTTACTCACTCACAGTCGACGCATGTAATAGCACCAACAGTGAGCAGGGAACGAGGAGCAAGCAAGAACTGACCTGACAGGTCAGCACTTGCTTGATCCTCTAAATCGACCTATGTATGTAATATGTAATAGGGCCTTTAGGCTAGACACCACTATTCTGCAGTATGATGCAAGTCAGCTAGTAACTATGTTCGGGTCCTTTACTAGATGTATACGAGTTTTCAAATGGACACAAAAAGCCTAGTTAGCTGCATTTCTAAGTGAAAACTCACATACATGCAGGAAATGATCTGAATGTAGTCTATAGCTTAAAGCGTCTCTGTAACCACAGTCTGACCCCCCCCAAACTGCTTGTCCCTTTGGATAGCTGCTTTTAATCCAAGATCTGTCCTGGGGTTCGACACGGGGCACACACGCTCTGGGCCACGCCAATTTGACACAGGGCTGCAAGTTTAAAGGTTGTTTTTTAGGACAATAACTGCATCCCCTGCCAAATGGAGCCCAGGACAGATCTTGGATTAAAATCTGCTATCTAAAGGTACAAGTGGTTTTGGGGGGGGTCAGATTGTGGGTACAGAGTCGCTTTAATACGTTCAGGCCATAGGAGTAAATTGTGTTCATGCCAGTCCATGTACATGTACATCGGCACCTGGTTCTGACCAGTGTATAGATGAGACAATAGCAACTCAACCTCCCATACCTTGTAGAATTACTTCTGTAGATGTTATAGAGCATGCCCAGAAACCGCTCTGATACAAATGAATAGGGTCTGAGTCACTCCACTTGGCCTATGTCCATGAGGCTTGCTTAAAAGTATATTGCTAAATATATTGCTACATTGTTAAAAACAGTTAAAAAAAGGCAAGATACTACCTACTATAATAACGTACTTAAAATTTAGACAATACATTGACTACAGTCATGAAGATTATGAAACCTTTCTATTGTGTATGCAAATGTAATTGTGCACGTGAATATAAAATTCAGTGTTGGAAAATTATGCTATAAAATGTTGATGGCATGAACACAGGACAGTGGCAGAGTTTATATTCACACTGCTGGAACTCCAGCACTATTCATAGTAGACTGCTTGGCACAGTATGTCCTGGGGGCAACACAGCTGTGACCGTATATTGTATAAATAAATGAAGGAAATATGAGCGGACCTGAGTTTTAGGGTAACTTTTCAGAATAAACAGTTGTGTGTGTCTATGCATATGAGAAATAAAAGTATTTATGGCCATTATATTTACTTGCATATGAAATGTTATTCACTGGTTTTTCCTCTGCATGCTTCCTATTTCTTTATAGCATACCCTGAAAAGCATCAGCATGGAGGACATTATAGAACAGTGTAAGCTGAAGAGATATAACACTTATTAAAAGCTACTACATCCTATCTTTGTGTCTCCCTCTGCCTCTGTCTCACGGGAACTAACCTCTCTCCATTCTGCCTAGAAATCTATATGCAGCATGAACCTACTTCACTGAATTTATAGTCCTTCTTGTCTCTTGAGGCCTACTTTTCTGAGTGAATGATAATTCTAGCAGTGGAACAGGAAAGGAGCCTGATGCCTGATGGCACAGAGAGAGGAATTTTTCTCTGATAAGATATATTACAAAGTTTCTTATAATTATTTCTACTTGATTTATGCAAAGTTTGTTGACCACTTAAACTGCTTCCGTGGCACTGTATATATTTATACAGTGTATAAATATAATGTGATGCTTTGTCATGCTTCCCTTTTATAGGAAGGGTTAGAATGGAGGACATGTCATTCATTGATACAAATGGTGCATAATTTAAACTCTCTCTTTATATTTTTTACTTATTTGTTTTTCTTTTCTACAGAGCCTGATGGTATTAGCCCTGCAGTTGTCCATAACCTGAGAAGGCAGTTTGATTGTATTTTTTCTTTATGATACACTTTGTTTGAATTTCACAGCTCATCACATTAAACTTCAACATAAAATTACTGAGAGATGATGAAAACATAGACTATATGTAATTAGGTTATATGGTGGACCCAAGGCTATATATTTTTGGAGAGGCTGCTACGTATCAGTGGATACAATGTTTCATTTCTGTTAGCAGCACTTTTGTTGGCAGTAACTAGATTATATTCATTTCAAAACACAGGAAATTGAATTTATTTTGTTTTATTTTTATAAAGCACTCTAACTGATGCAGTATTGTGCTTCATAAATAAGGAGGCGTATGTGACACCTAGCTTTATGCTGTCTATCTCTATTGGAGGTGAGCAGTTTACATTTATCTATATGGCTATGCCTTTTAGCCATGGACTGAGAAAATAATATACCATCTAGTAAACAGTCATCTCTGTGCAGATTTGGAGGATCTGAAACCATTTATACACCTGGACTCATCATTCCTGCCTGCATGATCACATTAAAGAAGTCAAGATTCAAGCGCAGCCATGTAATGGTAAATATTTGGCATGGGTTGTCAGGCATCATGGGTCTTTATAGTGGAAAAAGTGGGGTGGTGCCTTTTTGGTGGGAAACAATGGTTATATACGATATACTGTAAATACATGAGACCGAATATAACTTCAATAGGAAAGTCAAAATCTTCATTTGCCAAGATGGTGTCATCTGCAAAGATTAAGGCATTGATGTTAACTACATCCTCAATATTATTAAAGGGGTTATTCAGCGCTACAAAAACATGGCCACTTTTCCCCCTACTGTTGTCTCCAGGTCAGGTGCAGTTTGCAATAAAGCTCCATTTACTTTAATGGAACTGAGTTTCAAAACCCCACCCAAACTGGAGACAACAGTAGGGGGAAAGTGGCCATGTTTTTGTACCGCTGGATAACCCCTTTAATAAGCAACTTAAACAGAAGGGGGCCCAGTACTGAGCCTTGGGCTACACCGCTTATAACTGGGGACCATTCAAAGTAGGAATAATTGACTACCACTCTCTGGGTATGGTGCTGAAGCCAGTTTTTAATCCAGTTACAGACTAACCTTTCTAAACTCATAGGCCTAAATTTACTCATTAGATGCCCATTAGAGACTGTGTCAAATGCTTTAGCAAAATCCAGGTACAATATATCCACAGCCACCCCACTATCCAGGCTTTTATTCACCCCTTCATAAAAACATATTAGGTTGGTTTGACAGCTTCTATCCTTAGTAAAACCATGCTGGTTATCACTTATGATACTATTACCCCCTATATATCTCTGTATGTAGACCCTTATAATCCCCTCAAATAGTTTCCCCACAGTGGATGTTAAGCTTACCGGTCTATAGTTACCTGGGGAAATCCTACTTTTTTGACAATAGTCTCAAAATGTGCCTTATGACAGTCCCTTCGCACAATACCAGTCACCAAAGAATTGCTAAATACTTCATACAAGGAGATTACAGAAGTTACAGAACTGAGTTCCCTAAGAACTCTGGTTGTAATCCATCAGGCCCTAGGGTTTTGCTTACATTTAGTTTATTTCATTTATCTTGGACCATATCTACATTGAGCCAGTACATTAAATGTGTTACAAGCAATGACCCTGCCTACCTTAGCACTGACCCTGTCCACCTCACCTCCATCCTCTTCTTTAGTAAGTAAAGCAACAATAGAAAAGCTGCAGAAGCATCAAGACTTGACTAGGCAGATTTGCTATTCAATAGTCTATAAATGCCATGTTTATTGTCTCCTATGTTTTCTAGAATTAGTTCCAGAAGACAATAACTCATATCAGTTACCCAGGTTTTTATTACTTTTCTCTTTTTTTGCCCATGACATGAAGAGGATTAACTTGTTATTGAAATAAAGAAAATAACCAAAAATAAATGTCCACCGTTTTACTTGGAGATCACTTGGCCACTAAAATTTTAGTGTTTTTGAACTCTGTCCAGAAATTTTATTGCTGAGGTCTAATTTTTTGGAACACTATATGAATTTCTGTGAAATCAATGTTTTGATCAGGAAAGTCTCGTAAACCACTGCAAAAATAGACTAATGGACAGGGTTCCCCTGTGAGTTTTATATGATGGGAATCCCTGTGACTAGTTCAAATATGTCTGTCTCCAGTAACTATAACCAATAAGTATTTTCTTTAGTGAGTTTGTGAAATTGATGTGTGAACGCTCCAAAATACTAGCACATTGCAGCCTAGTAAAGCACCAGCAGAGTGTAATAAGAGAACCAGTACACTGCAATACAGCGAGTATATATTCAAGTCTCTTTGGGGGACTAAATGTCCTATTAAAGTTTAAGAAATATTGAAAACCTATAAATTATATACATTTAAAATTTTAAAAATATCTCCTTTTCCATTTATCATAAAAATAACTATATAAAATTAAATATATGTACTGCTGCGTATAGTATAATATATCCTATATGCTGAACACTGTAAGGCTAAGTTTGCACATAGTATTTCCGTCAATCTTTTGGTCAGTCTTTTTGAAAACACAGAAATTGGGCAAATCTGTCTATTATAATTTTGCCCTGTCCGTTGCAATCCTGGTTTTGGTTGAAAAAAAGACTGATCAAAAGACAGAAATACTATGCAGGAATATAGCCTTTTTTTGGCCTTTTTGCCTTCCAGACAACATGGATTTAGGGTATCCACACATACTATGTTCACAGTAGATTCCACACTGTTGCAATATATTTAGCTGTTGTGATGTTAGAAATAATAAATAGACCATGCTTACCTGTCTGGGCTCCCCTGGCGCACTTCTTCTTTGTTTTCCACTACTTTCCCTACTCAGCAATAGCCCACTCAGTCAATCACTGCGCTGCAGTACAGTGCAGTGATTGGCAAAGAGAGCTATCACTGAGCAGGGAACCAAGAGAAGCAAGCAGGAGTACGCCGGGGGAGTGCGGACAGGTAAGCATTGTCTATTTATTATTTTTAACATCACAGCAGCTAAATGTCTAAAAGTCAAATTTTTCCCAAAATGGTACCAATAAATACTGCCGTGCCCTGTAAAAAATGAGCCGTCATACAGGGGAAGAAATGGAGAAGTTTTAGGGGTTAGAATTTGACAGTGGAAGGAAAGCTTATTTTAAAGCTTTATGTTATTTTTAAGTGGTAAAACATAACAGAAACATAACATATACTGTATAAATTTGGTATGAAACCCCCAAAATAGGACAGAATTAGTTTTGTTGTAATATCAATACAGTGGTGCCTTGGATTACGAACATAATTCGTTTCTGGACCATGCTTGTAATCCAAATCCACTCTTAAACCAAAGCAAATGTTCCCATAAGAAATCACTGATATGCAGACAATTGGTTCCACACCCCAAAAATAAACATTTTTTATTCTGAATAACATGTAAAACAAATGAAACAAACATTTAGAAACAGCTGAATATGTCATATTATAAGTTACTTACAGTATAGTAATCAGCATGTGGAGTATAATGTATAGTAAGTGCATAAACATGAAAAAACAGCAGCAGTTTTTAGTTATTAGGAAGTGAGAATCACAGAGCTGTGCAGGAGTACAGTGACAGAAGCATTTCTATACAGCAGTGTGAATGGCTGAATGTGAGTGCAGGCAGATTATAGCAGCAGTGTGTATAGCTGATTGTAAGTGCAGGCAGATTATAGCAGCAGTGTGTATAGCTGAGTGTAAGTGCAGGCACATTATAGCAGCAGTGTGTATAACTGAGTGTAAGTGCAGGCAGATTATAGCAGCAGTGTGTATAGCTGAGTGTAAGTGCAGGCAGATTATAGCAGCAGTGTGTATAGCTGAGTGTAAGTTCAGGTAGATTATAGCAGGAATGGAGAGGATGGGAAACACAAGGGCTGACAGGGACTGCAGGGAGCATATAGGAATGAGCAGGGCAGATGTTGGCACATAAATGCAGCACTCTGTCGGGGGAGAGAGGAGTTACAGCTATGAAGAGATTACCTCCAAACTCCTGTCCTCTGATGTAAGCCCCCGCCTGAAATAGATCTGCTATGATTTGGAAGGTGAGGGAGACTTCCTGGGTCAGAGTTCAGGGCTGTAGACCCCGCTATGCAGGCCATGCCCCCCTCAGACTCCCCCTCCCATCCAGTAAAGGGAGCTCTTAAACCAAAGCAATGCTCTTAAACCAAGTCACAATTTTGAAAAAGTGTGAGCTCTTCTTGCAAAACGCTCTCAAGTTACTATTAAACCAAGGTACCACTGTACATTCATTTCTATTCTACACTGTACAGACATGCACTGGTTGTCTTACATTCCCCCCCCCCCATATTTTCTCAGAACACGATAAGATTGTTTCCATTCACTGACAGAAAGCAGAGACTTTGAAAGCAAGAAAGGAGTAACCCTTAGTACATTAGAAAGTTACATAACTTCATGCAGTGAAGGGCTGTGCAGTTCTTGCAGCGTCTTTATTAAAGCGTAACTGTCATGTTTTTTTTTATTGCAGAAATCAGTAGTATAAGCGATTATAAGAAACTCTGTAATAGGTTTCATGTGCATTATCAGGCAAACACGTCTTCATTACAGAGAAGCCAGTGAAGACGGGTTCTGCTCTCTCCATTGTAAGCCTAGAGATGAGGGAGCAGGAAGAGGTGACATGAAGGTCAGCTGTTTGTAGACTCTCTGGGCACCTAAAACGCTAAATTCAGGTGTCAGAAAGGTCAGTGGTTATCTATGAACTTACTGAGAGAAGATTGCAGGGTGTTGTGCTGTGCAGGACTGCTCCGTGCTCAGTCACTCCTAACAGCCCCTCCCCTCTCCATAGCCACATAATGGACAGAGAAATCCTGCTTCATCTGATGTGAGGGGGGAGGCTGGGAGATTGCTTTTTCAGTACAGAAGGAAACTCTTTTAGTACATAAAACCTATTACAGAGTTTCTTAAAATCGCTTGAACTGTTGATATTTAATGTTTTCAGAAAAGTGGCCCTGAAATGACAGTTACGCTTTAAGCTTTGGAACGTTTGACATATTCTTCTGAAAGACAATATTCTTCTGATATATTAACTGTTAAAATAGAGGTCAAAATAATACCCAAAATATTATTACAAATCCTGAAAGTAAGTCCAGATAATTCAGTTAGAGTAGAGGGATAGTATGGGCTGTCTGTAAAGCCTCCCAGCATTCCGGGGTATAGGCTACATGGAGCATATTGTCCACATTTCTACAGAGATTATGCACTCAGACGGCTGCACCATCTGAGAGGCTTTCCAAACCCTGATCTGACTTAATCCCTACAGTTTGCACACTGCACTGAGACTGTTCATTCTCCCACCTGCTCTTCCAATGCTTTTCCCACAAAAGCATCTGTAGTTGCTGATCATTGGCATACCAGTGAATGGCTGATGCTTATAAATTTCCTTCTTAATAATACTGTTAATTAAAGAGTACCTGTCATTAAAAATAACTTGTTAATCGCACAGCGATCCTTCTGTGATCTGGAGATATAGTATCTTCTGATTGGCTAATTCCGGCAATGTAAGTCTATGAGGCTACATTGCTGGAATAAGTGAGCGGCCATGCAGTGGATTGCGCTGCTGCCGCATCCTCTCCCTGGCTATATCTCCTGATGACATGTCAAATGTTATTTTTAATGACAGTGAACTTTTAACTAGCATTTAACTAGCACCCTATAGCTGACATATAAATAGCTGACATATAAATATATGCTTGTGCATGCTTTGCGGGGATTGTGGTCGCTGACCGGCACATTGATGTTTTTTGGTTAGGGACTCATGTGTATCAGAAGACCTGCACGTGGTACATGAGGCAATATGGTTTGGCCAAATTATATACTAACTTCTGATGTTGGTTTTAAATGTAGCTGAATAAGCTTTCGTGTCAGCCATGGGTGCGATGTGCAGCCATTTCTGTCTTTTTGGCTTGTGCATATTTTATGTATTCTGTCCCTTTTTTCATTGTGGCTAGCACTCGTGCTTTGTAAGACCCATGTGATCCTAATTAGCAGAAAGCACCTGTGTACATAAGGGGAGGATCTCCTAGTATTCTCCCATTCTACCTGCAGAGGAATGGAGAGAGGTAAGAGCTTGTTCACACTTGTGTTGCTTGTCGTCCACTTTTTCCGCCGGTGGTGCCTGTGGGGTCTGGGGGGGGCCCTTTAGGGTCTGGTCCTGTGACAATGGGGTTGCAGGGCCATTCCGTGGCCCCCCTTCTCTGCTTGTGCATGCTTTGCGGGGATTGTGGTCGCTGACCGGCACAGTGATGTTTTTTGGTTAGGGACTCATGTGTATCAGAAGACCTGCACGTGGTACATGAGGCAATATGGTTTGGCCAAATTATATACTAACTTCTGATGTTGGTTTTAAATGTAGCTGAATAAGCTTTCGTGTCAGCCATGGGTGCGATGTGCAGCCATTTCTGTCTTTTTGGCTTGTGCATATTTTATGTATTCTGTCCCTTTTTTCATTGTGGCTAGCACTCGTGCTTTGTAAGACCCATGTGATCCTAATTAGCAGGAAGCACCTGTGTACATAAGGGGAGGATCTCCTAGTATTCTCCCATTCTACCTGCAGAGGAATGGAGAGAGGTAAGAGCTTGTTCACACTTGTGTTGCTTGTCGTCCACTTTTTCCGCCAGTGGCGCCTGTGGGGTCTGGGGGGGGCCCTTTAGGGTCTGGTCCTGTGACAATGGGGTTGCAGGGCCATTCCGTGGCCCCCCTTCTCTGCTTGTGCATGCTTTGCGGGGATTGTGGTCGCTGACCGGCACAGTGATGTTTTTTGGTTAGGGACTCATGTGTATCAGAAGACCTGCACGTGGTACATGAGGCAATATGGTTTGGCCAAATTATATACTAACTTCTGATGTTGGTTTTAAATGTAGCTGAATAAGCTTTCGTGTCAGCCATGGGTGCGATGTGCAGCCATTTCTGTCTTTTTGGCTTGTGCATATTTTATGTATTCTGTCCCTTTTTTCATTGTGGCTAGCACTCGTGCTTTGTAAGACCCATGTGATCCTAATTAGCAGGAAGCACCTGTGTACATAAGGGGAGGATCTCCTAGTATTCTCCCATTCTACCTGCAGAGGAATGGAGAGAGGTAAGAGCTTGTTCACACTTGTGTTGCTTGTCGTCCACTTTTTCCGCTGGTGGCGCCTGCGGGGTCTGGGGGGGGGGCCCTTTAGGGTCTGGTCCTGTGACAATGGGGTTGCAGGGCCATTCCGTGGCCACCCTTCTCTGCTTGTGCATGCTTTGCGGGGATTGTGGTCGCTGACCGGCACAGTGATGTTTTTTGGTTAGGGACTCATGTGTATCAGAAGACCTGCACGTGGTACATGAGGCAATATGGTTTGGCCAAATTATATACTAACTTCTGATGTTGGTTTTAAATGTAGCTGAATAAGCTTTCGTGTCAGCCATGGGTGCGATGTGCAGCCATTTCTGTCTTTTTGGCTTGTGCATATAAATATAATAACATAGTTTAATATAACAACATGGTACATACCTAGATCAGCCATAACATTGAGGCCACTTTCACAAATTTGTTATTTCTGTATTTGTAGATCCGCAAATATGGAGAAAATACAGACCCATTTATTCCTATGGAACCTTATACACATCTGTAATTTTACTGATCTGTATTTAGGTTATAACCTGCACCACAAAATAAATGGGCAAACCATAGTGCAGTCCATATTTCCAGGATGAATAACCTATCCTTCCAACCTCGGACAGGTTGTGGACAGTTGTATGTGCACATACGTAGTCCTGTCTGTAGCTACGGGTCAGCGGCAATGTCTGTGTTCACACACCGTAAAATAATGGTAAAATATTGTATTTTCTAGGATCTGTGGCAATGTAGAGGGCTATGGGCATGTGCATGTAACCTGAGGGTATATGCACGCAGAGTAATTGTTGCCAAAAACTCAGTGCGGAATCCGCCGCTCGTCCCCGTGTGCTCCCACTGCCCCCTCCACCGGCTCCATAGACTCCACTATATGCTTGGGCGGATTCCGCTGTCCGCTCAAAGAATTGCCATGTCAGTAAGTGTATTCACATTACTTACTGACACAAGGTCCCTGTGTACCTCATGAAGCTAAAAGCAGACTCCTCTCCTCCAGGCTGTGCTGCCCTGCTTTATGTTGAGTCTGTCCATAAGATGGCTGACATGGAGGAGCATGTGACCATGCCCCCCTTCGAAGGCATATAAAGGCTCAGTGGCGGACACTGGGGGGGGGCATGGTCATATAATCCTCCATGTCGGCCATCTTATGGACAGAGTCAACACAGAGCAGGACAGCACAGCCTGGAGCAGGGGAGTTTGAGTTTAGCTCTATGAGGTACACAGGGAGCTGCTGTCAGTATATACAGTGAGTACACTTACTAATAATGTACACTGAACAATTTTGCTATAAATTGGCCAACCCCTTTAAATAAACACCACTAATGAGATCAGTGCTTGTTTTAGGGACTTGCTCGGCCTGTGTATAAGAGCCTAATGTTTCTATTTTCTTTACACCTCTTATAAATTGACCCTGTCACAGATTTTTCTGTTTCATTTCTTCTTCTGTGACAAGTGAGCTTAACATTTCTGGTTTAGGCTGATATGAGGCAGACAGTTGGAAAAGTACATCCTTTCCTATTTACAGTGGACTTGTGTTTATAATGGTGTATATGATAGGATGAAAAGGATTTCTGTTTCCTATATGCTCTGTTATGGAGACCATGCATTGTCACATAATGGATAGCTCCCATTCATAATTAGATATGATACCATTTAAGGAACCAGCTGTGAACCAAGAATGTTCAATGTAAAGCTTAGTGTGATCTGACTTGTAGATTCTCACGCCATAGAGATGGTGTTCATGAGTCATTTTCAAATTCACTTACCTAGAAAGTATCTATAACCTACGTACTATGGAGATCACCATGAACAAATATCGATAAGACTTCTAGTACTAATATCGACTGTGCTGCTGCATTTTTAGGCTATGTTCACACTACGTAAAAGCACGGCCGTTGTTGCCATCGGTGTAGACATAGCCTTATCTTCTGTGGGATCACGACCGGAGCGTATGCACATTGCATAGGCTCCGGCCGGGATCCCGTACGGGGTCGCAAATAACTGACATGTCAGTTTTCTGCGGCCACAATTCAATGAATTGCGGCCGTAGGAAACCCTGACAGTTCACACAATGAAGCGAGCGGCTCCGGACGCTTGCTTCATTGTGTGCTGTGTGAAGTTCTGATGCTGGCACGCGCTGATGCGCCCGCATCAGAACCCTGTGGCCAAAAGATCATCCAGCCGGTACTGCAGTACCGGCCGGGATGATCCGTGCGGAAACCGGCCGTTCCGTGACTCGGCCGGGGTCACGGAACGGCCGGTCTCTCACATTGTGTGTACATAGCCCAATATTGTATCACCAGTTCTAGAAATTGATAATGGGGCTTTTTGACTTTTATCTAAAGGCAGTGTGACACAGCTAGTATTGCCACAAACATAACTGGATTAATGTCTTCTGCCCCAACACTAAAAGCTTTTAAAGTGGTCTAAGTAAATCCAGTTGGTTTAGGCCACGAGAAGCCAATTGGATAGATAGGACTGCCAAAGGTGCCAACCACTGATATTTTATCATCATACCTAGGAATCCTCAACACTACATCAGAATTAAAACTAAAAAATACCAGTGACACACCTCTGTTATATTATTTTATTATTATATTATTAACATTATTAGGCCATGTTCACACATGGCAAGATAGCAGACACGGCCATGTCACAGAACGGCCGATGTCTGAGATTTTCAACCCGGCCAGAGCCACACTTTACATTGTCTGCACAGTCTATTTCTTGCGGACGCTATTCAATGAATAGCAACCACACAAAATAGACATGGCAGTTTTATGTGCGGCCACATTGAACCCACATTGTATACACTCCGGCCAGGATTCCATAGTAGTTAATGCAATTGGCCACTGTGATTAAACAATGGCCATTGTTGTTTATTCAAAAATTACAGTGTGTCAACAAGGCCTTATTGTTCTCCAAAACCATAATAAAAGGTCTAGTATTACTCTAATACTGGAATGTGGATCTCATACTTCAAGCCAGGGTTCCTTACTTGTGTTTTATATATTATTAGCTCTGCTATGTAACATGGAGGGTCTGCAAATTGCATTATTATAATAAAGATAGACAGTTATTGGCTATGTGATTTGGCATTGGGTAGTTACCCCCTGCATATCCTAAATATCAGTGTATATGCTGAAATGACAAGTAATATGACAGGTTATAAATTTGAGACCCACAATATCAAGAATAATATGCAGACATTTGGAGAGAGATTCCTCAGCCGCACAACAACTTCATATTACAGCAGCTAGGACAAAGATACTAGGACACTGCAATGTAACTACTTACAGGATAATAGGGAGAGTACATCAGTAATGTTTTCCGGGGCCTTCACCATAGTGACCTAGGGTCTCTACCATCAATTTCCAACCTGGGTCTTCCAATCCAAGCCACCCAACATTTAATAGATATGCTAGGGTAAGTAGGTAGTGTATAGTAACCTCACCACCAGAAGCCCCTAATCTTAGGATTCTTGTTCAAACATGGAGAGGTGCTGCATCCGTTTACAGAATATAGAAAATATGAAACCATAAAATCTACCTATTTTACTGAAATGCACCTACAGCCTCCCTAATGAGGCTTACTGTGTGCATTGGCCTGATGTGTAGTGTTCAACATTTGATATCTGGTACAGCACCAATAGAGTAGCAGAAGACATTAGCAGTCCCCTGCAGCACCAAATGTCGCCAATATTTTTATGTCCCACTTTGAACAAAAGTATGTATGGACACACACACAAACTCAGCTCCCACGTCAGGCTTTGGACAAGGTATGTGGAGGACGTGTGCCTGCTGTGGTCAGACGAGAAGAATGCCCTTGTGTCCTTTGTCACATACCTTAACAAATGCCACCCCCTCATTGAATTTTCATTGGAGAGTGACCCTGTATGCATCCACTATTTGGACGTAGAAGTTAGAAAGGGGTTAAATGGTGATGTAGTGAGTACCTTGTATTCCAAACCCACTGATAAGAATAACGCACTGATATGTAGTAGTGCACATGCCCCGCAGACTTTCAAAGGGATCCCCCGTGGCCAGTTTATTAGGGCACGCCGCATATGTAGTAATGACGAAGAATATCTTATTCACAAAGAAAAACTCATTGTTAGGTATGCGGAAAGAGGTTATTATTCTGTAGAATTAAGACGAACAGGCGACGAGGTTGGAAGAATAGAGAGGAAAGATTTATTTCATGAGAGCAGGAAGAAGAAGAGTGATGACTGTCCTATGTTTATCTCCACCTATGATGCACATTCTAGGATGGTTGAGAACGTGATCTGCCGCCATTGGAAAATGATGATAAGGGATCCCAAACATGGCCGGATATTTGACAAACCTCCTAGATTTGTGTATAGAAGGTGGAAGACATTGGCCAATCATTTGGTTCGTGCTGACATGAAAAAACGCAGGGCATCAAGACAGATGTTCTTGCGTACGGCAAAACGGGACCTTTCCTTGTAGGAACTGCCAGAACTGTAGCTCCATTATAAGGGGTAATGAACTTCTACACCCCAGAACGGGAACCCCCGTATCACTTAGAGGTAGGCATTCATGTGACAGTAAGAAGGTCATTTACTTCTTAAAATGTCCCTGCGGGATGGCATACGTAGGGCAGACCATGAGAACCATAAAAATTAGACTTAATGAGCATCCCGCAGCCCTTAGCAGAGCAACATTGAGTCGAAGAACAGCTACATGTAAATATGGTGAAACCGGCGTCGCCAGACACTTTGTTGAATCCAGACATAGTGTCAGTGAGCTCAAATGGACGATTCTGGAAGAGATACAGGGGGCTAATGATGAAGAGGTTAAACTTGGATTACTCAGAAGGGAGGTGTTCTGGATTCAGACACTGGACACACTAAACCCCTTTGTATTGAATGAACAATGCAATTTTAATGTATTTCTATAATTTTATGGGATTTCTGTAAGTATTAAATCAGATAATTGACATAGTCTACGGAGATATGAATTATGTATCACTATGTGATTATTGTTACAAGGTCTAACTCAATGTATCTATGTTCTATGGTAGTGGGGGAAGTGATCTGGCGGGATTTCCCCTGTATTTCAGGTTGGTGGTGGGGCTTCACAGTTTATGCTTGAGAAAGAGAGGCTACTCTCGAAACGTCGCTGCAGGGCATGTGAACGCGGACGTCTCGTCAAGACCTTGTTCCGACTGGACCGTAAGAGCTCGATGCGAGCCAAAAAGAGCTCTATGTGGGCCGTGGACTTTATTTCTTCCTCGTTTACAACGGTATCTGCACAAGTGGTGAAATGTTTACTGTATGTAAAGATGTGAAAAATTTCATATAAAAAGAAAAAAAACACATTGGATTCTGTGTGTGTGTTTACATTGGACATATATGCTGGTGTGGCAGGCCCCTAAATCACACGCACCTTAATACGAGGAAGGGGCAGTTATACAAACCTTATTGCGCAGCAGACATTAAATCACTTTGTCCATGGACATAAGTTTAAAGAGGGAACTGGAATATGCTTATTGTTATAAAAATTATTATTACTAATTTCCTTTCAGTGGATTATTAAGCATAAAAGACAAAAGGATCCTATATAAAAAGGCATTTTGTAAGGTACACGCAAATGCAGAAGTAAGTATATCTAGTCTTATTCCTTGAAGAGAATCTGAACGGTTTGACACTGTAATCACATTTGTTATATTGTACAAAGCAATATTTTATACCCAGCCATCAGTGCTGCAAGGCCTACTAAGCTCTTAAATTTTAATACTTACATTTTTAATACAGGAATTCTACTCTGAAAAGGAAACGACTGAGCTCTAGACTGAATATTTCAGACAGCCGTTATGGAGCAAATAATGACCAAGGGATGCTTACAGTTTATTTCTCCTGAAAGCCACAGAACAATTTAGAATTGTATGGTGTGTGGCAGCCTCTCAACTCTTCACCGACAGGTGATGTTGGTGGCGATAGGGGTTAGGCATGTTGGAATTTAACTTGACTTTTTGTTCTAGGAGAGATAAGCCAGCACCAGAGAAGTCTTATCCTCCCTCCTATAAACATTATATGAACATTTGGCTCTGCTGAATGTTCATCTGTATGGGTATGGTCAGGAAAGATAACTGCAGTCCGACTGCTATTGAAAATATATAGGCAGCTCTTGACCTAATCACACATCTGTAGTGCAGCCTGTAGTTGTAGGCTCACAATTGCAGACCACACTGCAGATGTGCATCCGCAGTTTTCTTCCCTGCAGACAAAGATACAGCTCATTTGAGTATAAGCAATGTCGATAAAGTGAATTTTCTCATAAAGTCCTGTGATCACATGAGTATTTGCACTTCAGGCAGACAATCTCTATATCTCTGCAGTGTGAAAGGGATGGGGGGAAGGTAGATGTGTCAATCTTAGGGTCCCATTACACGGCCGACTACAGCCCGATCATTTTAGTAAACAAGCACCGATCTGCTAGATCGGCGCTCGTATACTTGACCTATTAGACAGCTTGATAATTGGGCAATAAAGGCTGCATGGACATTGTTAGCAATGTCCATGCAGCCCTTGCCAAAACATCTGATACCTTACCTCTCGCGCTTCCGGTCTTCTCTCCTGTGCTCCTCAGCTTTCCGGTCCCCAGGGCAGCAGCTTCTGAGTGTCCTGTCAGCTGACAGGCTGCTCAGCCAATCACAGGCCGCCGTGGGAGCAGAGAGAGGTAAGTTATCAGGTGTTTGGGCAATAGTTAGCCGTCGGTCGTGTATCGATTTTACACGTAGTGATGCGCGGTCGGTGCCCAATGATTTTAGGTCCACACATAAGCCAATGGCAAGTTTTATCAGGTGGTCGTTGTCTCTATTACACAGAGTAATAATTGCTCTGTGTAATAGGGCCATCTTTCACAACAGTCGTCATTGTTCAAATAACGGCAGTTATTTTTCTAAATACTGGACATTATTTGCGGAATGAGGTCCTTCTTCTAAAACTGGTTTCTGCCTTCTTAGGACAGCAGGGTCCATGGTTGTTAGCTTAGCCTTAAGAGGCATTTACACGTTCTGTGCATGGTCCATATATTTGGAGGAGGTGCTACAGAACTTACCTTGGGACTCCCAGAATCATCATTCATAATGATTTCGGGAGCTCTGAAACTTTTCAAAATGTTCGCGCAAACGTAGCGCAAAGATTTAACTATTTCTAAGCTAATTGATAATAAATGATGATGCAGTGAGTTCCAAAGTCCATTCCATAGCACATCGTCCAAATATATGGACTGTGCACAGAATGTGTGAATGCCCCTTTAGCTGTTAGCTTAGCCATATAGTATTTTGGTCAGTATATGGTAAGTAATTTGTAGTATAAACCAGGAGTGGGTCCAAAAACACAGGACTGGGTCCAGATTTTTCCAATGATTGGGAAATAGCTTTACCGGGACATATATTGTACAGGAAAGACAGAGCAGAGAGAAGGGGAGGCGGGTAGCCATTTATGTTAGGGATAGTCTTAAATCGACAGTTATCAAAAATACCTATAAAGAGCTGGAGACTCTCTGGGTTTGCATGCAGTCCAAAGAGGGATCTGTTATTAGAATCGGTGTTATCTATAGGCCTCCGGGGCAAAGTGAGAACTATGATAACATGCTGATGGATGAAATTACTAAAATGTCATTAAAGGGGGACATTGTAGTTATGGGTGACTTCAACATGCCGGATGTGGATTGGAATATCCCTTCTGCACTTACATGTAAAAGCAAGAATGTAATGGAGGCTCTTACAGGGGCATCTCTAAAACAGCTTGTGAAGTCACCTACCAGAGGAGAGAACATTCTAGATTTAGTATTTACTAATGGGGATCGGGTTGCTGAAGTTAGAGTGGAAGAAAATTTAGGTTCCAGTGACCACCAGTGTTTATGGTTTGACATACAAACTGACTGTGTCCAATCCCATACTACAACAAGAGTATTGGATTTTAGGAAGACAGATTTTAAGAAAATGGGGGAGTATTTAGATAAAGAATTAAGAGGGTGGGATAAAACATCAGAAGCGAGTTCTCAGTGGGCAGAACTAAAAAAATGCCATATTAAAGGCAACTAGACTACATGTGCGAGAAGTTAGCAAAAGTAAAAGGAACATGTTAAGGAGGAGAATAAAACCTTCTTTAGATATATAAGGAAGAAGAAGAAGAATGGCTGCAGCATTACTAAAATAAGTAATGGGTAGAATACGTTTATTGATGGAGATAAGGCGGTTGCTGACTATTTGAATAGTTACTTCTGCTCAGTGTTTTCAGAAGGCGGCCTTCACAATCACAGGATGGTTGGACACAACATTGCCTCCAGCTATATGGGTTCAGCTCCAGTATATTCAGAGGCTGAAGTTGCAGAGGAACTTGCCCATTTAAAGTTGAATAAGGCGATGGGTCCAGATGGTGTCCACTCCAGGGTTCTTAAAGAACTTGGATCTGTGATTGCTGCCCCCTTACAGATCTGTATAACCAATCCCTGCTAACAGGAGATGTCCCCAATGATTGGAGAATGGCCAATGTTATACCAATCCACAAGAAGGGAAGTAGAGAAGAGCCCAGTAACTACAGGACAGTGAGCTTAACATCAATAGTAGTGAAATTGATGGAAACTCTTCTAAAAAAGAAGATAATGGATCACCTAAGAATCAACAATTTGATGGATCCAAACCAGCATGGCTTTACTGAGGGCCGATCATGTCAGACTAATTGATTTTTTTGGTTATGCCACAAAAGTGCTGGATGAAGGTGGTGCTGTGGATATCGCCTATCTGGACTTCAGCAAAGCTTTTGATACAGTTCCCCATAAAGAGCTGATAGAGAAGTTGGAGAAAATTGGACTTAATCCCTGGATAGTTCAGTGGATTTGTGGTTGGCTGAAGGATAGATATCAGAGGGTTGTTGTTAATGGTATATATTCAGAACAGAGACTGGTTACAAGTGGTGTGCCGCAAGGGTCTGTTCTGGGTCCTATTTTGTTATATATATTTGTAAGTGACATAGGAGAAGGGTTGGTAGGTAAAGTTTGTCTATTTGATGACGACACAAAAGTGCGCAATAGGGTTCATATTCCTGGAGGTGTCAGTAATATGGAAAATAATTTAGCTTTGCTAGATAAGTGGTCCAAACAGTGGAAATTGAAGTTCAATGTTTCCAAATGTAAAATAATGCACTTGGGGAGGAGGAATCCTCTATCCAAGTATCATCGTAACATCGGCAGTTCTGTGTTGGAAAAGACTTCAGAAGAAAAGGATTTAGGGGTAGTGATAGGGGTCTTAAAATGAGTCACCAGTGCAACCAGGCGGTGGGGAAAGCAAATCGTATGCTGGGGTGTATAGCTAGAGGTATAACCAGTAGGAAGAGAGAGATTGTGATCCTGCTGTATAGAGCTCTGGTGAAACCACATCTGGAATACTGCGTCTAGTTCTGGAGACCTCACCTACAAAAAGGACATTGATAAAATAGAACGGGTCCAAAGACGGGCTACAAAAATGGTGGAGGGTGTGAGGCATAAACCATATCAGGAAAGACTTAAGGATTTGAATCTATATAGTCTGGAGGAAAGAAGGGAAAGGGGGACATGATTGAAACCTTTAAGTATGTTAAAGGACTAATTGAGGTTTAGGAGGGAAGTGTTTTTTGTAAAAAACTGAGCCTAAGAACAAGAGGACACAGTGAGAGTTTTTCTGGGGGAAACATCAGAAGCAACGTGAGAAAATATTATTTTACTGAAAGAGTAGTAGATACTTGGAACAAACTTCCAGCAGAGGTGGTTGGTAAATCTACAATAACAGAATTTAAACATGCCTGGGATACACATATATCTATCCTAAGATAATAAGAAAGGAAATACTAAAAGGGCAGACTAGATGGACCCAGTGGTCTTTTTCTGATGACAATCTTCTATGTTTCTATGTTTCTATATGGTCTCTGTGTCAATTTCACTCTTAGTTTTACTTAAGCATAGTAACCAAAATGAGTAACAAATGCAGATGGAAATAATAGCCTTTATCTATTGCTACTAAAAAGAGGGAGTCCCAAACCTGGGAAAGAGACCAAGCTAACCTGTACCTTTCCCTACATGGAGGGAGTGTGTCTGTGATATGAGAGGCTCCTTGCTCACATTGGTATTCTGTTATGGAAATACAAAAACTAATCATATTATCTTTATTGTTTGTGATGAAGGCTATCTTTTCTCTCATATTGCATTATTGCATTCATGTCCTTACCCTATATGAAATCCATATAATGATTACATCTCCTAATTCACTATACCTCAGAAACACACACACACACCTCATCTGCAACAGATCCGTTACAGACCATTGCCTTTGACTTGTAGATTGCACACAACCCTAAACCATCCTCCATTTCTTTTCCATGAGGAAAAGGTCCATAATTTTATTTGTGGTGAAATAAAAAATAAAGTGGCTGACTTACGGTGTACAGCGACAGGGAAGTGTAAGTCACTGAACCATAATTAACTACCGTAGCTAACCATAACTCAGGGCCGTCTACTTTATTAATACATCCCAGCTTCCGGTATAATTGTGGCTGGGAAAATGACTTAAGGATCACATTGGCAAAGTAGACAAGAAGAAAAAGGAGGACTGAGTGATTGTTCCATTCCATACAGCAAACTACAATGTAATAGGATTCTAATCTTATTAATGTAATAGACAGCAGCTTTTTTCTTTCATTGCTCCATCCACGGCGTATCTCTTCAGGCCTGGGTCTTGAAGCATGGTTATGAGGCGTGATGAATACAGTACTTATACAAGTCACTCACAAGGACTGCTCATCTGAGGGCAATGGTGTGGATAAAGTGAATCGATTAGTTATAACAGACTATAAGCAAATATATCCGAAAAAAATCCACAGATCTCATCGGATAAGATGTGTATCCTGTCAAGCTTACTCATGCATGTGCTTAAGAATCACATATATGTAGTCAGGTCTATCAAGGCCTAGTTAAGGAACTTTATGTCTCCTTTATAAAGTGTCAAAATGTTTAGATGTTCTGCTATCATTTACAACTGGCAGAAGTGAATTAGGGAAGTGCATGAGAAGAACAGAAATACTGCGCTCTTTGGCTAATGGCAGCTATCACAGTATACAGCAGACCCATAGTTATGAGATTGCTGTATCATGAGGGGAGGGCTCCATTTGTCTCTCTCTGTTCCCTCCTGCCAGGCTTGGTGTATATACATGGCAATATACAGCGAGCCTGTCAATCACTGCTGAGAGACTTAGGGGAAGTACTCCCCTCATGAATACAGCAGACTAATAACTCTAGTCCGCTCTGTTCTTTATTAGGCTTTGTTAGCCAAATGACGCAAAATGCCATAAAAAATAGTAGGAAAATGAATTTGTCCAACCTCCTTAAAGGGGATTTCTAAGCAGAATAACAGGAGTGTAACTAAACCCATAAATAGATCGGGCTTCTTATCAGGATTCAGGATTTTTTACTCCATAGTTCATACCATAGCAGAGATATAAGCCTCTCTGTTACTATGCAAATTAACTTCAAGAGCCCAGGAGGTGGTCTCCCCAGCATGGCAAGAGCCCAGACCAATCGAGCCAATGTCCTCTTTATGTAGTGCCTGTCCATTGAATAGGTTAGGCAAATGCAAGTGAATACAAAGGCAGTGAATATGAGGGCATTGGCTGGAATTACCTGCTCTTACTGTGCTGGGACACGCCTCGGGCACTTGAGCCTCAATTGCATAATAATAGAGATGAGCGAACCTTGAGCATGCTCGAGTCCATCCGAACCTGATCGTTCAGCATTTGATTAGCGGTGGCTGCTGAAGTTGGATAAAGCTCTAAGGTTGTCTGGAAAACATGGATATAGTTATTGGCTGTATCCATGTTTTCTACATAGCCTTAGGGCTTTATACAAGTTCAGCAGCCACCGCTAATCAAATGCCGAACGATCAGGTTCGGATGGACTCGAGCATGCTTGAGGTTCGCTCATCTCTATATATTAACAAAAGCTATACTCACCTACTAGATCCTTCACCTTTGCTGTTTCTTAGGGGCACTGTTTCTGCTGCACACCACTTCTTAGTCTCCATCTTAGTGGGTATTTCCTTGAGTCAAGACAGGGACTAGGAAGTGCCCATATAGGTTGATTGTGCACTCCCTTGTGTTGAGACGGAGGCCAGGCAATGGTAAGCGGTGGGGACTGGGCTCCATTAGGAGCGCAGGGCTGGGGCATTTGGAAGGTGAGCAAATTTTTTTTTGTTTTTTGTTTTTTAATCTCACCCTGGACACTTTTAAAAGAAGAATAAAAACTCCAGACACCCCTTGTAAGATATAAATCAGCACAGGATTTTTGGATCTGAACGGTGATTACAGAAAGGACTTTAATTGAATTGAGTTAAAAATATACAATATTATAGTTATATATTAGCATTTGAGCACATCACATGCTCTTGTTTGTGGAGAACCCCTTTCATAAAAAAAAAAAGTGTATCTCCAGCTAAGGACATGCTGACTGTTAAAAAAATCAGTGCCCTAAATTATCCAGTAAATAATCGACTTCTCGTGATGGTGTGAAGTTCATCTTTTGTAGAGTATTCTCAAGGAAGACATAAAAATAATGTTCCCATGCTTTCATTAAGAGGCTAAGAGTAACGAAATTCCTCAGCTCATCTTACCAGCTGCTTAATCTATCCAGGTTTATAACAATACAGATTAGGCAAAGAACATAAATATTACTACAGCAATTATTCAATGTGATTAATCACAATGGCTGAATCCAAATGACTGTGCTCTGACATAGAGAAAAATTTTATGTGATCTGGACATAATCACATTAAAAGATAATGCCTAGATTAAGCCAGAAACAATGTACTTACTGGATACAAATGTTCATATGTTTTAAATACTCATATGCAAAATACTCAGTGCTTGAAAATAACTATACAAATGGCTAATAAATATGCTAATCCTGCACAGTATATGGTATATTGAAAAGAAATGTTATTAATAAGGTGAGAAATATATGGGTAATGGTGAACCTGAACTATTAGACTAGTGCATGGATGGCAATTACATAAAATAGTTACCTAGCTTCAAAATATAAGTTAAAGGGATTATCCAGGCTTAGAAAAACATGTCCGCTTTCTTCCAGAAACAGCACCATGCTTTTCTCTAGTTTGGGTGGGAATTTGAAACTCAGTTCTATTGAAGTGAATGGAGCCTAATTGCAAAACCACACACAAACTGGAGACATGGGTGGTACTGTTTCTGGAAGAAAGCAGACATGTTTTTCTAACGCTGCATAACCCATTTAAAAGAAGGAGGCCCTTTGTTCAGGAGAATCATCCCTTGGCCAAAGAGTGTCTCTGGCTCAGGGGAATATGTCTTATTTTGCCTTAGGGTTCTATTGGACGGCCCGATTATTACTGTAAACAAGTGCTGCTAGATCGTCGCTTGTTTACTGAACTATCACATAAACTGACTATCGGGCAGCAAGGGCTGCACAGACATCATTAACAATGTCTTGAAATCTTGTTACAATATTAATTTCCAGGATTCATTATCTATATACTTTCCTAATGTAACATCTGACCAAGCACATACTATGTATTTTAGCACACAAAGGGAGCAGATTAATACTATTAACACATTTTAAAAGCTTTTTTTTTTAATTCCTGATTTTTACTTATTATGGAATTTAACACAGACGTAGGAGACAAACAATGGCAACAAGCATGCAACATGATGGGGGTGAGAAGAATCATGGATACTGACTACTAGAAGATACATTGATATTACTACAACCTTCTTTGAGACATACCTAGCTGTGAAATAAAAAATGTATTGTTTTGCTGTGCTTATAAACTGAACAGTATGAGACTAGAATTAAAGCATTAGCACAAGAATAAAGGAGTTTTATGTGCAAGATTAACAACATTTTCTAATTTAGTGAAGATTCAATGGTGCATTATAGTAGTTGCAGCTTCAAAACACTACATAAAATAGTAGTGCGGGCAGATGATAAAGTCTAAGTAATATAAAGACAAATTTTGGCACAATTAAAAGTTATTTTAGAACAGTTTTATAAAGTGTCTCTGTCATTTGTAAAAACGTTTGACATGTCATAGAGACATGTCAAAAGTTTTGATGGGTACAACGCTTACTGTTCAGACCAGTACCGATGGGGAGAAAAAATGGGGAGAGGACCGCGCTAAAAAAGAGTCGGGCTCCATAAACTTACATTATAAGCTTGACTCTTTTTCTAACACAAAGCAGGAGTAAACCGCACTGCAGTGTCGCTTTATGGACAATATAGAACTTATTGATTTGTATGGTGAAATGCACATGACATTTATTTCAGTTTATGTATATTTTCAGAAAGTCCTATCTGCATAAAAATAGGACATGCACTTATATGGTCCATATTTGCGGAAATAAATCACCCCTAGACGTCAATGGGTCTGTGAAAAATGCAGACGGTGTATAGATTTCATCTGTATGGTGTCTGTATTAGAAGGTCATTTTACTGTCAGCCCTTCCATTTTTGTTTAAAGCAAATGTACCAACAGGTATGATTTCTACATCAACAGACTGGCACTGGCGCGGAGATGCCGATGCCTGCTGGTGCACTCGCTTTAAGCACATGTCCGCAAATATAGATGGCAATACCCATGGTTTTGTGGGTCACTAAAGAAAAAATAACAAGATGTTAGTTAATAAGCATTTTCTTATCATGCTTAACACTTTTTTCATGGTTTTGAATCAGGCCAAGGCCAAGTGAAAAATGATTCTTTATTTACAGTCATATAATGATGTGGAACAGTAAAAAAAATCTACTGCTGGCATGTCCCTGGTGTAGTCATGACTGGCCTTTATAATGTAAGACATCATTTGGACTGGCTCTATAGTATTAGACACCTTGATTTATTTGCACTTGTTACTCTCATATAGTAAGTTGTTGCAAATTCTAACACACTTGTTATAAGAAAAATAAAAAGTCCTGTCTTTGTTTTCCATAGTATTCAAGCTTGCTTTATCTTAGTATAGTACATGTGAAGGTTTAGGAATCACGATAGATAGATATCTGTGATATTGAAAATAAGATGCAAATAATCATATATCCCCTTGGACATGGGAAAATAAACAGTGGCACTTTTGCATACGCACAATTCCTCAAAATAGTACAAACTACTGTGTCCCATAACAAAGCCAACGTGAACACTTATTCTGCTGGAGGCACTTTTATGACAGACTTCTGGGAGGCTTAGGTCCCCTCTGTCATAAAACAGAAAACATATACAGTGAAACCCCTTTAAGTCATCCACCCAGTTTGTGTTAATAATGGTTTTTTGTACAGGTTGAACACTCAAAGGTATACATAATGCAAGTACATTTGTCTAGCGAAATCAGGAAACCTCTACAGCAAATAGATAAACAGAAATAATGTTGTAAAAACCTCAATTCATCTTTTATCATATGTAAAATTACGGGACCTCATGGTACCCCCTTTGATTGCTGGTGCCCAGCAATGCTCTCGCTTATTCCTGTTCCCCATCATGGCTCCCTCTCTTATTCCTGGTCCCCATCATGGCTCCCTTTCTTATTCCTGGTCCCCCTCATGGCTCCCTCTCTTATTCCTGGTCCCCATAATGGCTCCCTCTCTTATTCCTGGTCCCCATCATGGCTCCCTTTCTTATTCCTGGTCCTCCTCATGGCTCCCTCTCTTATTCCTGGTCCACATCATGGCTCCCTCTCTTATTCCTGGTCCCCATCATGGCTCCCTCTCTTATTCCTGGTCCCCATCATGGCTCCCTTTCTTATTCCTGGTCCCCATCATGGCTCCCTTTCTTATTCCTGGTCCCCATCATGGCTCCCTCTCTTATTCCTGGTCCCCATCATGGCTTCCTCTCTTATTCCTGGTCCCCCTCATGGCTCCCTCTCTTATTCCTGGTCCCCATCATGGCTCCCGTTCTTATTCCTGGTCCCCCTTATGGCTCTTGTTCTTATTCCTGGTCCCCATCATGGCTCCCTTTCCTATTCCTGGTCCCCCTCATGGCTCCCTCTCTTATTCCTGGTTCCCATCATGGCTCCCGTTCTTATTCCTGGTCTCCCTCATGACTCTGTCTCTTATTCCTGGTCCCCCTCATGGCTTCCTCTCTTTTTCCTGGTCCCTCTCATGGCTCCCTCTCCTATTCCTTGTCTCCCTCATGGCTCTCTCTCTTATTCCTGGTCCTCATCATTGCTTCCTCTCCTATTCCTGGTCCCCATCATTCTTCCTTCTCTTATTTCTGGTCCCCATCATGGTTCCCTCTCTTATTCCTGGTCCTCATCATTGCTTCCTCTCCTATTCCTGGTCCCCATCATTGCTCCTTCTCTTATTTCTGGTCCCCATCATGGTTCCCTCTCTTATTCCTGGTCCTCATCATGGCTTCCTCTCCTATTCCTGGTCCCCATCATTGCTCCCTCTCTTATTTCTGGTCCCCATCATGGTTCCCTCTCTTATTCCTGGTCCCCATCATGGCTCCCTCTTTTATACCTGGTTGCTTGCTCTACTCGACCTCTCATTCCTGGTCCCCAAAATTGCTCTTTCTCCTTATTCTTCATCCTCAGCATGGTACCCCCTCTCATTGCTGGTCCACATGGCTCTGTTTTTTTCATTGTATCAAATACTTTTTTCATGCAGAATAATGCAAAATAATTATTTAAAAATAAAACAATGTGATTTTATATAGATTCTGCTGTAAATGTACCCATGATAAAAAGGACTTACAAAATTGCCAGTGTATCACTTATTTTCCCCACTGTACTGCACCACGCTCCCCCAGCGTCCTTCTGATGAGTTTCCAGGTCTCCCACTGACCGCAGCCGCTGACACTTCTGAGATGTACTCATCTCAGCAGTGACAGATCACTCAGCCAATCACTGGCTGAGACAGAATGACACTGCGTCCAGTAATGGGCTGAGCGGGCTGTCACTGCTGAGATGAGTTTGTCTCGGAAGTGGCTGCAGTCAGCAGAAGACTCGGAGATGCCGCAGGAGGACACCGGGGGAGCGTGGGGAGGTAAGGATAAGATGTTTGTTAAGAACAGCAACATAAAAAAGTGCCAGATAACCCCTTTAAATAACACTGGGCAGGATTAGCAGAAGCAACACTTGTCCTGTTCCACTTCTTCTGTAGTGTACTCCCAGTCAATACAGATAAGGAAATAATATATGCTGAAATCCCCATGATCAGCTTTCCACCCAGGGCAGTTGCAGCCACTGCAGGGGAATTGTAGTATTAAAGAGGTTATTCAGCCAAAATCTTTTTCTTTCAATTCAGCGGGTTTCAGAAAGTTATATAGATTTGTAATTTACTTTAAAACTACTTTAAAAAACTCACTTTAAAGAGGATATACCACCTGGTACATCCTCTTTAACCTAAACCCACTGATCGCACGGCGCCGTTCTATGCACCGGAACCGGCCGGTGCTCAAGCACTGGAGGCGGGCCGGGCCGCCCCCAGTGGGAGGGAATTCCCTCCCCTCCATGACGCGGCTCCCTTTAAAAATCTTGTTTTCCCATACTTATCAGCAGCTGTATGTCCTGCAGGAAATGTTTTCTTTTCATTCTTTGACCATGTTCACACATGGCAAAACAGCGACCGTTCTATTACACATACTCTACTATCGGCCAATGAACATCACTTAAACTTAATTGGAATGCAAGCACATTCGGGTGTGCCTGCACTCCAATTAGCCATAGCAGACGATGTAAAGCACGGCCAGGGGCCATACTTTACATTGTGTGCACAGTCTATTTTGTGCGGCCACTGTTCACTGAATACCAGCTGTACAAAATAGACATGGCAGTTTTCTGTGCAGCCGCTATTCATCCCGGTCGTAATAAATACAGTGTGTTATGTGGTGTGTTACTTGTCTTTACACCCCTCGCAAAAGCCTGTACTTCAAAGTAGCAGTGGTAATGAAGTAGTACCTAAGTTTTACCACTAGATGTAAAACTTAGGTACTACTGTGCAGGCTGTGGCACCTCTCCAGCAGCCACAGCCCGCACAGCTCTGGGAGTCGGGTCGTGACATCACCATGTTATCCAGGAAGTGAAGCCTTGATGCAGTAGTAAGTGCAGGGAAAAAAGCACTTCATAAGCATTTCCCGTAATAAGTGTATTTTGGGGATTTGTATAACTTTTGGGGGGCAATACAATACTTTGCTAAAAATTTTCATTGGACTTCTCCTTTAAGGATAGGAACAGCTGCTGGTTAGGGGTCTTTAGCATGAAAGAGAGTTATATCCAAGGTTTTGCAGTGTGCAATGCAGTCCAGACTACAGGCCGCACAGCACAGCCTACAGTCAGCTATTCAAGATACTTCTGGTCCTGTATGTGCTGGATCAGAACTTTCCTGCTGCCATAACAATAACTGAACATTGAGGCATTGCTATTTAATCAATTTCAACAGGCAGCCCATTTTGTATATTTGAGCGCTGGGTAAATGACCTTTAAAGTCTGTATAGGAGGACAAACCCATCTTGCATGTAGTCATTGTTTTGATTTCTGGCAGCTCTTATTCGAGTGGCATGATGAATACATACCCGGGGAATGATATAATCAACAGAAGCAATTGTGTTTAGATTCATTTCTTCCATACGTTATTCCTTACTATGGGCGTCTGTAAGATTACATAACCTTTGACACATCAACTCCTTATCACAGCCTGTGAGAAAATACATTCTTATGAAATGTGGTTTTCTCAAATCCCCCCCCCCCCCCCCCCAAAAAAAAAAAACTAACAAAAATGACTATAAAATTCGGAACCACTAAGTCCAAAGACATGGGGTGAGAATGAACCAACACCAGCGATACTAAGATCCATTTCCCCCAAGCCATGTTGTAGCTGACTAAAGCCAATCAGAAGCCGGAGTGTGGCATCCAAAGACGGGCTATTCATTTGCAGTGCTGGGCGTGATTTATCTGTGGGATATAGGCAGAGGAGAGAGGATGATGAGGGCCATTAAAATGTAGGGCGATGCTTTTTATGATTGAAGTCTGTATTACAGCGGCCATAAAGCAAGGCAGCGAGCGGCCATTAACATTTCCATCATCAGATCTCGCAGCCTGTCACAAGAGCATAACTCATCTTTACTGCGCCGCTCTCTACGCCGGGCCTGATACAATGTCTGAAGAGATACGCAGCATTCATAGAAAGGTGGGGGGAAGAGCTTGTTCGGGATGTAATGTCCTTCACGGAATTATTCCCCTAGTCTAACCAAACCCTCTTCCCTGCCCCCTCCCTTCGTCAGACACACACACTGCTCTCAGACACATGGGGATGTTCTTGCACAGTCCTCCACCTAGCACCACGTCTCACTTACGGAGAATGCAGACAGCACCTGTCTCAGCACATTGCTCGCCATATTATATGCATTATTACGCACTAGTTTTCTTTCAGTCAATAAAAATTTGGTTTTGTGGTCATAGGCTGCATCAGCAACATGTGACAGACAAAGCAAAAGATGGGACATAATGCGTTAAACTGCCTTTATATAAAAAATCAGTTCCTCGCCTTCTACTGACTCAGTCGGGTTGTAACAATTATAAGATATTATGTTGAACTTCTTTGAAATGTCTCAGAGAAAGCTGGGTGACAGCCAGCACAGACTGAACCACCAAACAGGGGCTAGAGGATGACCCCTCCTGACTATACACTGTGTTGCAGGCAGGTTGCATGGAGGCCGCCCATCTCTCCACTACAGTTTCTGCTATGTTCTGTCATACATACTGTATGAAGATATCCCCCAGCATATTGATATTTTCATATCAATGAGCTGTCATTCACAAGGAACATAAAATTAATGTGAGTACTTGGTACTTCGAAGAAGTTGTGCACTTTATTAGTTACATTCAGTAGCAGATTATAGTAGGTCCGGTTTTGGGCGGTAGCCCGGGGCCCTGAGCTCCTGTCAGGTCCATGGCCGCCCAAATAGACATATGTTCAGTGATATATTGTCTCCTGGCGACAGTTCTGCCTAAATTTATCTATATCATAAAAATCAAAGTCTGTCTGTCTGTCTGTCCTTCTGTCTGTCTGTCCTCTATAGACTTCCAAACGCCTGAACCATTTGACCCCAAATTTGGCACACAGATACATTGGGTGCCCGGGAAGGTTATTGCGAAGGTCCCGTCCCCGCCAGATGTACAGGAGGGGAGGGGGAGGGGAAAGAGAGGCGCCCCATAGAGATGAATGGGAAAATCTCCTCACTGCAAACACAGGTGATATAATTAGCTGCAGCAGACACGGCAGTTGGGGCCTTAGCAACCAATAGGATTACTGCTTTCATTTTCACAGGGAGCAATGGTTGCTAGGGCAGCTGCCTCACAACATCCACAGTAATAACTGGTAGACCCCCTACTCCATCTATACAGTACATGTATACAGGACCCCCTACTCCATCTATACAGTACATGTATATACAGGACCCCCTACTTCATCTATACAGTACATGTATATACAGGACCCCCTACTCCATGTATACAGTACATGTATACAGGACCCCCTACTCCATCTATACAGTACATGTATACAGGAGCCCCTACTCCATCTATACAGTACATGTATATTCAGGGCCCCCTACTCCATCTATACAGTACATGTATATACAGGAACCCCTACTCCATCTATACAGTACATATATATACAGGACCCCCTACTCCATCTATACAGTACATGTATATACAGGACCCCCTACTCCATCTATACAGTACATGTATATACAGGGCCCCCTACTCCATCTATACAGTAATGTATATACAGGACCCCCTACTCCATTTATACAGTACATGTATACAGGACCCCCTACTCCATCTATACAGTACATGTATATACAGGGCCCCCTACTCCATCTATACAGTACAGGTATATACAGGGCACTACAGGTATACAGGGCCCCCTACTCCATCTATACAGTACATGTATATACAGGACCCCCTACTCCATCTATACAGTACATGTATATACAGGACCCCCTACTCCATCTATACAGTACATGTATATACAGGACCCCCTACTCCATCTATACAGTACATGTATATACAGGACCCCCTACTCCATCCATACAGTACATGTATATACAGGGCCCCCTACTCCATCTATACAGTACATGTATATACAGGACCCCCTACTCCATCTATACAGTACATGTATATACAGGACCCCCTACTCCATCTATACAGTACATGTATATACAGGACCCCCTACTCCATCTATACAGTACATGTATATACAGGACCCCCTACTCCATCTATACAGTACATGTATATACAGGACCCCCTACTCCATCTATACAGTACATGTATATACAGGACCCCCTACTCCATCTATACAGGACATGTATATACAGGGCCCCCTACTCCATCTATACAGTACATGTATATACAGGACCCCCTACTCCATCTATACAGGACATGTATATACAGGGCCCCCAACTCCATCCATACAGTACATGTATATACAGGGCACAACAGGTATACCAAACTGTGACTGGGTAACACTGCTACACCAGACCTGACCAATACCACCATACTGTGACTGGATAACACCTCCATACCAGACATGACCAATACCGCCATACTGTGACTGGATAACACCTCCATACCAGACCTGACCAATACCACCATACTGTGACTGGATAACACCTCCATACCAGACATGACCAATACCGCCATACTTTGACTGGATAACACCTCCATACCAGACCTGACCAATACCGCCATACTGTGACTGGATAACACCTCCATACCAGACCTGACCAATACCACCATACTGTGACTGGGTAACACCGCCACACCAGACCTGACCAATACCGCCATACTGTGACTGGATAACACTGCCACACCAGACCTGACCAAGACCGCCATACTGTGACTGGATAACACTACCAGACCTGACCAATACCGCCATACTGTGACTGGATAACACTGTCATACCAGACCTGACCAATACCGCCATACTGTGACTGGATAACACTGTTATATAAGACCTGACTAATACCGCCATACTGTGAATGGATAACACCGCCACACCAGACCTGACCAATACCGCTATACTGTGCTGGATAACACTGTCATACCAGACCTGATCAATACCGCCATACTGTGACTGGATAACACTGCCATACCAGACCTGACCAATACCGGCAAACTGTGACTGGGTAACACCGCCACACCAGTCCTGACCAATACCACCATACTGTGACTGGATAACACCATCATATCAGACCTGACCAATACTGCCATACTGTGACTGGATAACACCGCTATACCAGACCTGACCAATACCACCATACTGTGACTGGATAACACCGCCACACCAGACCTGACCAATACCGCCATACTGTGACTGGATAACACCCCCATACCAGACATGACCAATACCGACACACTGTGACTGAATAACACTGCCATACGGGTAAATACAACCCTGCAGGTATACAGGACACTACAGGTATACAGAACCCCAAAACTATACACTACAAGTGCACGGGACCTCCACAAAACTATATACTACAGGTATACAGGACCCCAAAACTATATACTACAGGTATACAGGACCTCCACCAACTATATACTTCAGGTATACAGGACCTCCACCAACTATATACTACAGGTATACAGGACCCCAAACTATACACTACAGGTATACAGGATCCCAAAACTATACACTACAGGTATACAGGAACTCCACCAACTATATACTACAGGTATATAGGACCCCAAACTATACACTACAGGTATACAGGACCTCAAAACCATACACTACAGGTATACAGGACCTACACCAACTCTATAATACAGGTATACAGCACCTTCACCAACTCTATACTACAAGTATACAGGACCCCAAATATACTACAGGTATACAGGAACTCCACCAGCTATATACTACAGGTATATAGGACCCCAAACTATACACTACAGGTATACAGGACCTCCACCAACTCTATACTATAGTTATACAGGACCCTCAAACTATTTACTACAGGTATACAGGACCCCTGAACTATATACTACAGGTATACAAGACCTCCACCAATTATACACTACAGGTATCCAGGACCCTCAAACTATAAACTACAGGTATACAAGACCTCCACCAACTATACATTACAGGTATACAGCACCAACTATATACTACAGGTATACAGGACCCCCAAACTATACAGTACAGGTATACAGGACCTTCACCAACTGTACACTGCAGGTATACAGGACTTCCCTCAAATATACACTATAGGTATACAGCCCCCCCAACTATGCACTACAGATATGCGAGACCCCTAAAAACTATACATTGTGGGTATACAGAACCCCTCCAACTATGCACTACAGGTATACACTAATTCCACTGATTAACTCAGATGAAACAATACCTTTAGCTTGGCCTCCTGGGCACCTTAGAACAAATCTAATTAACACACTGACACTTTATACCCGGGCAGTGCCGGGTACATTTTCTAGTATATTATATATTATAATTATTTATTTATAAAGCGCCCTTAATTCCAGAGCGCTATACAAGCAATGGGGGTTACAAACAGGAACAATACAAGATCAAAACACATTGAAGGCAAATGGCAGACTGGTACATGAGGGGGCTTACAATCTATAAGGTACGGGGAGAGAGACAGGAGGAAAAGTGCAGCCAGTCAAGCGTGATGCTGAATTATTATAGGTTGTAGCCTAGCCGGTAGTCCTAGTTTGAAGAGATGGGTTTTCAGGTTACTATTGAAGGGCTTGGTGGTGGGTGAGAGCAGGTTGTGTCGGGGTACTGAGTTCCAGAGTATGGGGGAGGCTCGGGCAAAGTCTTGTAGGTGGTTATGTGAGGTACGAACAAGGGGAGAGCACAAAAGGAGGTCATTGGAAGATCGGAGGTTGCGTGAGGGACAGTAGCGGGATATCAGGTCAGAGATGTACAGGGGGGGGCAGGTTGGTATGTCATGGTTAACATTAGAGAGCATACTGAAGGACCTTAACATGTGACTGTGATGTCACCACAGGTCCTGTACAGTCTCTACTATGGAGGAAAAAGAAATCTAGTGCTGCCATAGTTACAGTGGGGTGGGTGCTGACAGGCTGCTGTGAGGGGATATGTACCACAGTCACTATGCACCCCAAGCTGTGGAGTATACTTTATAAACTACACACAGTAAGGACATGTGGAAAGCGGACAGTTGGACAGTGGTACGCTACCACCTCCACAGCACCTGAAGCTGAAGAGGAATCTGACGGCAAGGAGGGAAAATAGTACTGTACTGATGGTTTTATATTGAATACAATAAATAACAGCTAATATATGGGGGGGGGGGTTGCCCTCACCACTATCCTGGGGATGGGCCATCAATGTTTTTGGTCCTGCTAAATAATCCGCTGCGATAGTCTGCACTGTCATTGCCTATTGCTCTACATTCTCACAGCTGATCTTCATTCTGCTGCGAGAATGTAGCCACTGCCCACTTAACCCAGCAGCTGGCGGGCTTTAACAAGCTGATACAATACCTGCCCGCGCTCCCGCCTGCTTCTCTGGCTCCCAGGTCATTGACGTCCCACTCAGCCAACCAGTGACTCAGTGGCTGCAGCAGGACAGCGCACTGATTGGCTGAAAGGGACCTGGGAGCCGGAGAAGCAGACGGGAGCTTGGGGAGGTAATGTATCAGCTTGTTAAAGCCCGGCAGCTGGTGGGTTATGTGGGCAGCAGTTATGTTTTGCTGTGAGAATGTAGAACAATAGGCAATGACAGTATAGAGTATCACAGCAGATTTTGCTGTGGAGCTCGCAGCGTGAACCAACTCTTACTCAAACATTTTGACCTTACTCACACAGTGAAGGTTTGGTGTTTTATGTGTGGTTTTTTTTAAGCCAACACTAGATCCGGAAGCCCTGGCCCCTGTACCTTGCTCTTTGCCACATTTTGTGTGTTTATACTATATTGATCTGTTGCACTATGGTGTTTTGTTATGGGTTATATTGTTTTATGGGTTATGTTTTACTGTGGAGCTTGTGCTCACAGGGGCTTCAGACTGCTGGGCTTGGTGGTACCCTTGTTTGTGTGGTGGTGAGAGTGCTGCTTTCACTGGCAATTTATACATTTGCCTACCTAGGATGACACCTCATTGCCCTGGGAACCCTGTCTATGTCATAGGAAAGTCAAGGGACTGTAAAGTTTTGCCATGACCTTCACTGAGTGATGTAAGCTATGCCTATATATGCTTCATTTTGGCATCATATTAGACATTGAGTGCATCATGGAGATTGCTGAGAGGTCTAGCCTAGTCAGTGCTCAGTGACATGGCCAGTGGCTAAGGACACTGAGTCCAAGAAGAGACTAGCATCCCAATATCTCTCTGTCACCCCAGACAATACCACAACCAGTAGTGGTCCAGATGCCTAATGACTAGAGTTAAGTGCAAGTGGTGCATGCTCAAGTCTGATTGTTCGTCATTTGAAAACCGGTGGCTGTATCCATGTTTTCCCAGATTTCTAGGGCTGAATCCAAATTCTTCAGCCACTGATATTTAAGTGCCAAACGATGAGCCTCGACCATACTCAAGTTGCACTCATAATGACCTCATGTGAGATATGTATAAGAGGCCTTATTCCCAGAACCCAGACCGAGACTAATAGAGGTTCTCTGGAAGCATTACGTGTACTTAGACCACTAGGCACTGGAGCTATTAGTGGTATAGGAACCACAACTTGTTTTGTGTTATTAACAGACAATGATAAGAACAGTATATTGTAATCTGTGAACTTAAAGCCAGCATCTGGAACGAGTGTGCCATAAAGCACATAAATGCAATGAATATCTCTGAAAGGCCTGTGGCAGAAAGTACAGTGCCCTCTTCGCATAAGCATCCATATAAAACTATTGTATGCAGTAAGAAAACGTTTAAGGCCATATTAGATCTGCGCCCAGTTCTTGAGCCTATTGCATGGCTCGATAATCACATGGGCAGTGCTGTACTAATATCCCTAGTTATGTCTGTACAGTCTTTTTCTTTCAAAACAGCTGGTTTTTAGAAAGTTATATAGATTTGTAATTTACTTCCATTTAAAAGTCTTAAGTCTTCCCATACTTATCAGCTTCTGTATGACCGGCAGGAAATGATGTTTCAGTCTGATACAGTGCTCTCTGCTGACATCTCTGTCCAAGACAGGAATTGTCCAGAGCAGCAGCAAATCCCCAAAGAAAACCTCTCCTTAAAGGCAATGTGTCACAAAGTAAAAAAAAAAAAGTCTAAAGAGTTAAAACTGAATTTGTTATTTTTTTGTTAATTTATATGTGGTTTTTAACTTTTTTACATGTAAGGAAATATGAAAAATAACTATCTAAATTTTCATATTTCCCAGTGATGGCCCCTAGGGGGAGCTCCAGCAGAAAAACTGCTGGTAAAAGTAACCTGATATACGGCTGTGCTGAAAAAAGAGGCAGTCTCTGCTCAACTGCTGGGACATTATCACCTCCCTCCTCTTTTCACAGGAGAACAAAGAGGGGGAAGGTGATAATATGTGTACTGCTGGGCAGCGCCATTTTGTTGTTGTCTGCACAGAAGTACACCTACAACAAGCGTGTCCCTAGTCCTTCATAATACGCCTCAGTGTCACAGTACACAGGTAGAGGATATATAATACAGGAGAGTACAGGCTATTGCTCTCTTGTGTCCGCAGGTATATATATATATATATATACCTTTTCCTACCTGTGTAATGTATATACACTGATGACACCAGAGAGCAATAGCCTGTACTCTCCTGTATATATATATATATATATATATATATATATATATATATATATATATAAATAAAAATAAAATACTGCTGCGGAACTCCAGGATCATGAAAAAAAGTGAACGGAGGTTTATTCAATCCATGAACAGGGTATGCGACGTTTCAGTCTTTCAATCGAGACTTTTCTCAAGCATGTGAATACATCAATACACACATGTTTTTATAGTCTAAGGGTACAAACCCACTTGACGTATTTGCTGCGTGAATCAGTCTTAAAAATAAGCAGGCAAAAAGGCAGGTTGGCTTTATACGATTGTTCTGCGTTAAAATACGCAATTGCGTATTTTTGAAGCATGAAGCTTGTTGTTAGCAAAGCATCAGTTGTTAACAACCTGTGCGAAAAACGCATGTAGCTTCATGCTTCAAAAATACGCAATTGCGTATTTTAACACAGAACAATTGTATAAAGCCAACCTGCGTTTTGCCTGCTTATTCACGCAGCAAATACGTCAAGTGGGTTTGTACCCTTAATCACATTAATCAATCAATACAAAATTAGTGAAATTCAGTCCATAATTAGTGCAAAATACTGAAATCGTGTCTCAAAAAATCAGGTGTTAAATTCAAAAGTTATCAGGGATGTATCATGATCACTTTACACATCCATAGTGGTAGTGAAAATATACAAATCATAAGCGTGACAGCAGTGAAGTGTGCACAGTATACTTAATAATATAAATTTAATCATACGGAGTACTTGGGTCTTCATCACCACACGTCATCAGTAGTATTTGAAGCAACTGTTAAACAACCCTATCCTACAGTGGAACGCACGCCACCAGACAGCGCACGCCGTCCTGGAACGCAGACTGCTATCCTACCTGTGTAATGTGACACTGCTGATACCAGAGAACAATAGCCTGTACTCTCCTGTATATATATATATATTGTTCTCTGGTGTCAGCCGTGTCACACATTACACAGGTAGGAGGTATGTGTGTGTGTGTGTGTGTGTGTATACATATATATATATATACATATACAGGAGAGTACAGGCTATTGTTCTCTGGTGTCAGCCGTGTCACACAATACACAGGTAGGAGGTGTGTAATATATATATATGTGTGTATGTATATATATATATATATATATATATATTATACACCTCCTACCTGCGTAATGTGTGAGAAGGCTGACACCAGAGAAGAATAGCCTGTACTCTCCTCTCCTCTGTGTGTGTGTGTGTATATAATATATATATATATATATATATATATATGTATATACTATATACACACACACACACAGAGGAGAGTACAGGCTATTCTTCTCTGGTGTCAGCCATGTCACACATTACGCAGGTAGGAGGTGTATAATGTATATATATATATATATATATATATATATATATATATATATATATACACACACACCTCCTACCTGCGTAATGTGTGACACGGCTGACACCAGAGAAGAATAGCCTATACTCTCCTCTCTGTGTGTGTGTATATAATATATATATATATATATATATATATATATATATATATATATATATTATACACCTCCTACCTGCGTAATGTGTGACACGGCTGACACCAGAGAAGAATAGCCTATACTCTCCTCTGTGTGTGTGTGTGTGTATATAATAAATAAACATATACATATACATATATATTTACACACACACACACACAGGAGATTCTTCAGGCTATTCTTCTCTGGTGTCAGCCGTGTCACACATTACATATATATACATATATATATATACACACATATACACACACAGGGGCAGCAGATGGGGGGTGGCAGGGGGAAGCAGATGGGGGGGTGGCGGGGCAGCAGATAGGAGGGTGACGGGGGCAGCAGATGGGGGGGTGACGGGGGCAGCAGATGGGGGGATGATGGGGGCAGCAGATGGGACGGTGACGGGGCAGCAGATGGGGGGGGTGACGGGGGCAGCAGATTGGGGGGGGGTGACAGGGGCAGAGAGGTCCGACGCCGGACAGTCAGAGTGGGTAGCCCATCAGAGGATCCTGAAGAACCAGGAGCAGCGGACACAGACCTGGGAGGCCGCACATCTCCACGCCACCGACGTTCACTCACCTGCTGGACGCCCACGGAGAGGGGAAAGCCTGTACCCATTGCTGGCCGCTCCTATCCTCTGCCTGCAGGCTGCCACAGCTACACAGCTGTTCCGCTGCGGTGGTGAGAGATCAGGAGCAGCTGTTTAAAATTGGCGGCGGCCGCCGCTAGCTGCTCCTGATCCTCTCACCACCGCAGCGGAACAGCTGTGTAGCTGTGTCGGCCTGCAGGCAGAGGATAGGAGCGGCCAGCAATGGGTACAGGCTTTCCCCTCTCCGAGGGTCAGGGCGTGAGCGTCCAGCAGGGGAGTGAACGTCAGTGGCTGGGAGGTGTGCAGGGTTCCGGGTCAGTGGCTATGAGCGGCAGCAGGCACCAATTTCAAACAGCCGCTGCTCCTGGTTCTCTCCCCGCCACAGGGGATAGCTGTGCCTGAGGGGCTGGCTAGCTGAGGCAGCCTGCAGGCAGGGGAGAGGGGCGGTGGGCAGCGGCCGAGGAAGGCATCCCCCAGCGACAGGTTCTGTGTGTTCCTGGCAGCAAAGGCACATGTCAGTGCCGGGCACACACAGGCTTCAAGAAAATGGCACCCGCACCTGCCCATACTCGGTCTAGGGTGGGTACTGCGCAAGTCTCTGCGCGTGTGCAGTACGGGCGCATTGTAAGTGAACCAGACGGACTCCGTCGGTTCACTTCAATGCTATGAAGGTGCCGTATAGCGTCTGTGTATGTGTCGTGAAATGACGTCATACACAGACGCTAGTGAACATGGCAGCCCCCTGTGCAGGCATCACACTGTTTTAAAACAGTGATGCCTCATGTAAAAATAAAAACTAAATTATGTAAAACACTTATTTATCATGATTACATTTTATAATAAAATAAAAAAAATGGTGACATGTCCCCTTTAAGCACAGCGACTAGCTCCACTGCTACCTAGCCTGATAAGCGATGATCAGTCGGGTTTTGTCCCAGGCCGTCAGGCATCTGACAATACACGTAGGCTGCTGAACATCTTGCACATAGTGAAGTAGAGGGGTGCCCCCGTCTTGGTGTTGGCGCTTGATGCTGAGAAGGCATTCGACCGGCTTCGCTGGTCCTTTGCCTTCTCGGTAATCGAAAGGATGTGATTTGCTGGCAATATAATATCTGCCATAGCAGCATTATACTCAAATCCTTTGGCAAAAGTGTTTGTAAATGGAGCTTTGTCACAAGATCTCATAATAACTAATGGAAGCAGGCAGGGGTGCCCACTGTCTCCTTTAATCTTTATACTTTCTATGGAGCCTTTGGCCCAAGCCATACGCAGCAACGGAGATATTACAGGGGTTATGATCGGTGATAAGGAGCATACTATAACTCTTTATGCAGATGATGTCATACTGACACTATCAAATCCAATGGAGTTTTTGCCAGCGGTTATGGACCTGATCAATAAATATGGTATTCTATCATACTATCACCTCAATACATCTAAAACTCAGGCACTACAACTTAATTTACCCCAGGAGGTATATACTAACATAAAAGAGACATTTTTCTTTTGACTGGAAAGCAGAGGGAATAGATTATTTAGGAATCACACTGACAGCCCCACATGATAGGCTATACGCAGCTAACTATGAACCTTTGTTGAAAAAGGTGGCTGAAGAAGCCCAGATACTGTCTAAATACGATATTTCCTGGATTGGTAGGGTGGCCTTCTGTAAAATGTTTCTATTGTCCCGATTCCTATATGTGTTTCGTACTGTCCCAATAGCTCTACCTGCCCGCTTTTTTACTAAGGCCCAAAAAATTATTAATTCCTTTGTTTGGGCAAATAAGAGATCAAGAGTTGCCACAAAAATTTTGTTCAAACATAGAGGAGTTGGAGGGCTGGGTGTCCCCGAAATAAAAAGTTATTATATTGCCTCTATGGTAGCGGGAATTAGAAAGTGGTGGCAAGCAAACTCGTCCGCTCCATGGATACAAATAGAATCTAATGAAGTAGCCCCACTTAGCCTTAACCATGTTATGTTCCTCCCTTTCTGGAAGGGACTACGCTTTGCCTGTTCTAACCCTTTAGTCCTAGCATCTCTCCAAGCTTGGAAACAGTACCACATTTCCTCAGACTCCAACGCTGATCTTCACCCCTCTGTAATCCCTCTGTCATTTATTGAAGCAAATTTGCCAAATCTTTCACTTTCCGAATGGAAAGCTAAGGGTCTAACCACCACAGCACAATTCTATGAGGCTGATCTTCTCCGCCCTTATCAAAGTCTGCAGGATGAATTTAATATACCAAAAGAAGACTTCTACAAATTTTTACAAGTAAGACATTTTTTTGCAAAAGCTGAGACCTTCAGGAATAAGGGCGGAGAAAACAGTATTTTTATTCTTATTTTCTAACAAAAAAGGCCTGCGTGCTATATATGAGCAACTAAATAACCTGACGTCCTTTACAAAAATGCCGCCTTGTGTACTTGGGAGCGAGAGCTGGGCCGGCAATTTAGTGACAGAGATTGGCAAGCAGCCTTTTCTGTTATACATAAAACCTTCACATGTAGCACCCATATAGAATCTGCTATAAAAACCATCTTGCAATGGTACTACACACCCACAAAACTGGCTCATATCTACCCCGGAACATCAGACAAATGCTGGAGGAATTGTGGCGACCGCGGCACGCTCTTCCATCTACTTTGGCAGTGCCCTGTAGTGAAACCGTATTGGAACTCATGTATTACAATCATTAATAGAGTACTACAGGTGCAGCTGCCCCTGGGGCCCCACATGATCCTTCTTTTCTTGGATACCCACTCTATTCCTCCCACAATCAGACCATTAGCTTGTCTACTATTTATACATGCAAAAATAGTGTTATCCAGATACTGGAAAACCTGTAACCTTCCTCCAGAAAATGAGTATATAACTGCAGTAAACTCATCTTTCCATTTTGAAAAGGTTTTAGCATATGGCGCTGGCTCAACTCAACCTTTTCTACGCAAATGGGGTTTATGGATGGAATCATCATACTGTACACACACACAATAAGCAGCTCACATATGGGCTTTGAGGAAATGTACATTATATTATAATATATTATTTTTCTCTCTTTACCTTGTATATTATCTTTACTGACAAACCAGTAGACTTTACACCAATTTTCTCAGGAGGTGCTACACCTAATGTCATTCTACCATGCTGAATGTATGTTACCACAATTTTATATCTATATAATATACCGAATGTTATTCCTGTTGTTTCTAAACGTTAACTATACTGTTGGCACTAAAGTCAGTGCTTATAGATTTTCTCTTTTGTAATTTGTTCTTAAAAAACCTAATAAAAACATTGAACCAGAAAACCTCTCCTTACTTTGTAACACAGATGCAAAACATACAATACAAAACTAAAAACCCTACACTATGCATCACAAACACTGCACTACATGAACATCATAATAAAGCTCACATGTCAAGCAACAAACATAAGAGGTCCTAGATAAAGGATGTGGAGAGGAAAAGCCTGAAACTTTATTGAGATGTAAACACCCCAAGGAGAAAGGTGAAGGTGTTTTCCCTACAAACTTCCAGAACCAAAAAGGGCATCAACCCGTAATAAAAAAGAAAGAT
Organism: Dendropsophus ebraccatus; assembly: GCF_027789765.1. Taxonomy (NCBI): domain Eukaryota; kingdom Metazoa; phylum Chordata; class Amphibia; order Anura; family Hylidae; genus Dendropsophus; species Dendropsophus ebraccatus. The sequence goes on from NC_091458.1 coordinate 54,021,481, forward strand.
CTCTTAAGAGGGAAAATGATGCAAGGACATTGGAGACTTTTATATGTGAGTCATATACCACATTCTGTGGTAGCCCACCCTACACCTATGGCTCTACACCTAGGTTGAGATGTCTTGAGAACAGCCTCCATCACTAAGAGTGTGCCTGTCATCAGGTCCAGAGGAGGAACAAATAGAACAAGGTGCTGAGGATGTAACTGGTTACATTAGGAAAGATATAGGGAGTGTATCTTGCCACTCTTACCATATTTTGTGTTTTTTTTTGTTTTAATCATTTACCTCATGTTGCATTTTATTTGTTTTAGGGTGCCTTCAAACACCGGATCCGCAGCTGATTTCACGCTGCGGATTTTCAGCGAAATCCGCTGTGGATCCAGTGTCAGTGCATCCCTATGAGAATACATACTGGCAGCGGAATTGACATTCCGCCATGAGTATGTAAATTAACCCCCCGCCAGCTGGAGCATACCTCACCTCCTCCCTGCTCAGGCTTGCTTTGGGGGTTCTTGGCAGGACATCCCGTCAGCCAATCAGTGGCTGCAGCAGGGCAGCGTACTGATTGGCTGAGTGGGACGAGCAGAAGCTGGGAACCCCCAAAGTGAGCCGGAGCGGGGAGGAGGTGTTGTATGCTCCGGTCGGGGGGGGGGGGGGGGAGTTAACTTACATACTGGCAGTGGGATGTCAATCCCGCTGCGAGTATGTATTCTCATAGGGATGAACTGACACTGGATCCGCTGCGGATTTTGATGCAAATCCGCTGCAGATCCAGTGTGTGTAAGGGCATCCTTAATGTTTTAGTGAGGGTAAGGTATTTCCCATTTTGTTAATTCAGCAGGGGTGTGGTGGTGACAGCAGTTGTGGAAGCAGGAGTAGTACAAGTGACCTATAAAAATCGTTATATCGTTCAAATTTAAACAATAATCGTTCTGTGTAATTTCAGGCAACGATCCAAAAAATCGATCGCATGTCGTTGATTGTTGATTTAGATCTGATCCTAAAATTATCGTTAATCGTTCGCTATAATTCCACATTTGTTTGCTCAAGTTCCGCATTTTTTTATTAATCGTTCAGTGTAATTGTTTTGCTGGGATCAGAAGGAATAAACGATCAAAGTAACAATCACAATAACGATCGTAGTAACAATTGTAACTAACGACTATCGTTCTGTGTAATATGGTGAACGATTTCAGGTTATCGATAAATAATCTTGTTTGCGATCGTTTATCGTTAGTCGTTAAAAATCGCTCTGTGTAATAGGACCCTTAGTAAAAGCGGAGAGGAGAATCTTTAGGAGACCACTGAAAGAGTGCCAAAGAAGATTGCCTGTGACTGGGAAAGATGTGAGGAGACATTGGGAAATGGATTGCACTGCATCACCTCAGCAAATGCTTGAATTTTTTTAAATATATGTTACAGAGTGTGAAACTCTGCAAAGAGCTGTATATTGTAAACTGGGAAATGATCTGGCCCAAAACCAGTGTAGGTAAAAGGGGTTTTTGTAGTCAAAAGTTGTTGATAATCTATCTTTGGCACCCCCATCAATTGGCTTTTGGCTAGAGCCATGGCTCTAACATACACAGAAAAACAGAGCTGGATGCAGATTACTTAGTACATTGTATAGGGGCTATGTTGGGAAACTGCAGCTCAGCTCCTATTGAAGTGAGAGGGATCTGAGCTGCAGTATTTATTTTCACTCAAAGGTCCATTCTGCCACATGTATATGAGGGGGAACAGTATTCCCCCATTCCTGCTATAACCATATCTTAGGGTTAGCACGTCGACTGCAACCATTTTGGCTCTCACATGCACATTCCAATTTAGGAATTCATTCTTGACTAGTGTCAAGGAGGCTCATCCTATTGTTCCCTGGGCCCTAGCAAGTGTCGCAGAGCACATTGCTGATTTTGCAATTGGGAAGGCTTACAGCACAGTGAGACATAGTGGTGCTTGGGCCCAGGTACTCATAAGCTACACCTCCTTGAAATTCTTACAAAAAGGCGCTTTTATTAGAAATAACAATATAAACAAACACACAACAAGGGAATGTTCTGAAATTATTGATATCAATGCAGCAGTGCTGCCGCACACTTGGTAGATGGTTAGGGGGTAACAGATTCACTTTAATGATAATAAGGATATTCGATGATCAAAAATAGGAGGAATATAAAGTGTTAGGGGCTCCATACATGAGTGTATTACAACCACATCTGAATTCCTATTATAGACGCATGTTCTGGCCTGACTATAGGTCTGTTAGACTATAGACCTGCAGTCAGACTGGGACTTTTGGCAGTAATATGAATGCAAAACTACCGCTGTATTATGCTCGTGTGAATTCAGCTTTTAGCCAATTTTCTGTGTATCAATAGACTTTTTTCTTCAGACGTCAGCTGCAACAGACCCTAAAACTGACACGTTACAAGGGACGTTTCCAGCTTCAGATCAATTACATTAGAATACTGGAGTAGCTGGCTTCCCCAGAGCATTTTAGCAGAGGATATAAAACCTGGATTGTCTGACTGGCCACATGTAATGTAATGCCAGGTGGTCACTTTAGCCTGGGTTTGCCTATTGTACAGCTGCAGTAGACCCGATCTATATGTCCCGTGGATCAGAGAGAAACACAAATCTTTAGCATATACTATGATACCCAAATAAATTCCCCCTTGTCTGTACACATGCAGTGGAAGTGTGGGACCAAAGACATAAAGCTACATCTGCGTGTGAAGGAATGGTTGGGGATTGGTGTGTGTTTGGCTACACATTGTGTGTCAGGGGGTTTGTGTGTTCACACTCGAATGAGTTTTATGGGAGCACATCACATTGTATTCGTTAGGGATATTGTTCAAGAGCGCTTAAGCCAATATTTCAAAGTAATGAAGCAGCCTTATACCTTAGGATCTCCTTAATAAATATATAATAAATATCACCATATCACAGAAATGTAATAAGGAATAGGACACGGAACGCCATTTTCAGCTTCTAATACCACCCCTGGGATTTCAACGCCCACAGAGGCTGTAATTCTTTGTTCCTAACCAGCATTGACATTGCACTTTGCCTAAGACAAATTGACTAGTTTGTGCATATGTAACTAGAAGGAACAGAAGAGTATAAATATTGAGAGGGATTGAAATTGTAAAGGGAGTCTCAGCTTTTGACATCTCTAATAAGAGACACATTGTAATAGATTGTTGTGGCCACCAAAATAAATATCCCCGCAGCCGTGCCAATTATTGCACGCAGACCTGAAAGAGAGGAGAATCATATATAATCTGTTATGGTAACTAGATCTATGTAGTAGGGGAGTATCACACACAGTAGTTTTTGGGAAATCTGCTTGTGCAGTTTTTGATGGATTCAAAAGGAATGAGAAATAAAGAGTTATGCGTCTCCTTCCTGCTGGATCCACTTCTGACTTTCCATCAAAAACGGCATCAAAAACATTGTGTGAAAGCTACAAAGTGTGCAGGAATCTGATGAAAAACTGCCGTCGGCTGCCAATAAAGCTTGATCTAAAACACAGTAGGAGGATTTATCATAGCTCCCTATAGCAGCCAAACTAGAATCTGATTGGATCACGTGCCCCAGTTTTAACCAGTTCAGGTCCAGGCTTTTCTGAGCCATCAGGCCCAGACATAGGGTGGCATTACACAGGACAATTTTTCGACGATTAATGATAAACGGTCTCAAATGACTGCTATGACGAACGTTCTTAACAGGATGGTGATCGTTACTTATGGTCGTTCTTGTGCTCGTCCTTTCCTGGCTGAGAGACTAGGGAACGAGCGAAAGACACGCTATTTCACCGAACGATGTTCAAACGATTTGTTAACAATTAACGATAAAAACAGGTCAAGATTCTATTAAATGATCAACGATTTCTCGTTGGTCGTTTGATCGCTGCCTGCTATTACACGTAACTATTCTAACGATCCGAACAATCTAACGATTTTTTAAACGATAATTGCACCGTGTAATAAGGCCCATAGTTTAGCTCTCTTTATCATAAGCTAGGTTACAAGGCTATAACAGTTTGTCATAGATAACAAAAGTTTTAATCCTCACCAATCTTTAGACATAGGGTTCTATTAGACGGGTTGATGGCAGCCAGATCAATAATGTAAGGAATGAACACCTACAAACCCCCCCCCCCCCCAAAAAGAACTACAAAATAAGAATGATAATAAATAAATTAGATTACAAACATCCCTTCCATTCCCGCATCATCATAATGGTTACGTCATGTTATCAGCAGCAACTTCATTAATATAAGGTGCCATAATAAGATATGGTATATAAGCAACAATTAATTCACAAATAATATATAGCAGCTATTATAGAGAAACTTGTTGTAAACATACAGATATATAGTGGCAACACACACATATTACATGTAATCTCTTATCAGTGTATATACATACATATATATATATATATATATATATATATACTCACCGGCCACTTTATTAGGTACACCTGTCCAACTGCACGTTACCACTTAATTTCTAATCAGCCAATCACATGGCGGCAACTCAGTGCATTTAGGCATGTAGACATGGTCAAGACAATCTCCTGCAGTTCAAACCGAGCATCAGTATGGGGAAGAAAGGTGATTTGAGGGCCTTTGAACGTGGCATGGTTGTTGGTGCCAGAAGGGCTGGTCTGAGTATTTCAGAAACTGCTGATCTACTGGGATTTTCAGGCACAACCATCTCTAGGGTTTACAGAGAATGGTCCGAAAAAGAAAAAACATCCAGTGAGCGGCAGTTCTGTGGGCGGAAATGCCTTGTTGATGCCAGAGGTCAGAGGAGAATGGGCAGACTGGTTCGAGCTGATAGAAAGGCAACAGTGACTCAAATAGCCAACCGTTACAACCAAGGTAGGCAGAAGAGCATCTCTGAACGCACAGTACATCGAACTTTAAAGGCAGATGGGCTACAGCAGCAGAAGACCACACCGGGTGCCACTCCTTTCAGCTAAGAACAGAAAACTGAGGCTACAATTTGCACAAGCTCATCGAAATTGGACAGTAGAAGATTGGAAAAAACGTTGCCTGGTCTGATGAGTCTCGATTTCTGCTGCGACATTCGGATGGTAGGGTCAGAATTTGGCGTCAACAACATGAAAGCATGGATCCATCCTGCCTTGTATCAACGGTTCAGGCTGGTGGTGGTGGTGTCATGGTGTGGGGAATATTTTCTTGGCACTCTTTGGGCCCCTTGGTATCAATTGAGCATCGTTGCAACGCCACAGCCTACCTGAGTATTGTTGCTGACCATGTCCATCCCTTTATGACCACAATGTACCCAACATCTGATGGCTACTTTCAGCAGGATAATGCGCCATTTCATAAAGCTAGAATCATCTCAGACTGGTTTCTTGAACATGACAATGAGTTCACTGTACTCAAATGGCCTCCACAGTCACCAGATCTCAATCCAATAGAGCATCTTTGGGATGTGGTGGAACGGGAGATTCGCATCATGGATGTGCAGCCGACAAATCTGCAGCAACTGTGTGATGCCATCATGTCAATATGGACCAAAATCTCTGAGGAATGCTTCCAGCACCTTGTTGTATCTATGCCACGAAGAATTGAGGCAGTTCTGAAGGCAAAAGGGGGTCCAACCCGTTACTAGCATGGTGTACCTAATAAAGTGGCCGGTGAGTGTATATATATACACTATTGCCACCAGATACCCGCAAGCCCTCATTAAAATATACATATCCATAAACTGCAGAGTATAATAATAAGAACATGTAAGCTCCAAATAGATGAAAATGCTGCCCTAATGTATACCGCGGAATAGGGGGACCCACGGGCTTCCTCGGGAGGTCATTATTTATTTATTATCATTCTTATTTTGTATTTCTTTTTAGGGGGTTGTAGGTGTTTATTAGTATTTTCTTTTTCCCTCATACGGGATTTATTTGATAGGGGTTTTCCTGAATTGTAAGTGTAAATAATGTAAAGAAGTTTACTGAAAATATTACACAGCTCGATGATCATTTAGCAAGGGCTGCACAGACATTGTTAGCGATATCTATGCAGCCCTTGCCCTAAACTGTTATACATTACCTCTCCACACTCCTGGTCTTCTCCTGACCTCTCCTGATACTCCTCTACTCTATTCTACATTCACTTCACAAAGTCTACTATAACTACTTCTCGCCTGCACCTGCTTGCCAAAGTATTCTTATTATCTTGTATTGCACTGAAGATTCTAACAGAGGTTCTTCTGGTTAAGTTACTGGACTGCTCTATTTTTTATTGCACCTACACACCAATTCACACTTGGGCTACCCAAACCTTAAGCACAGTGCCCGTTTGTCCGGGGGGTGGGTTCCAACACCACTCCTGGCTACCGTGACAAGTGCCCAAGTGACCCTATAACCACAGAGCTGCCACAACACCGCACTTATCTAGTGAAGGGAATGTTGCCCAGTTGTCGCTGACTGCCTTGGGTTGGGGTGGCAAGTATGCAGGGATTTGGGGGCCTAGCACCAGGGCTCACATTATTGTTCTGTCCGTATCCTCCATCCAGGTCCCGGGTTCCTTTACAACACCCTTTAAATCTACCTGTAATAAAGTCTGGACCTTGCACAGCGTGCAACCCATTTGCATTCGAAACTTTGTGTATCTATGGAGATCACCACCCTGGGTCAGTACGGCACATTACCCACTTTCTGATCCAATTGGTATTATGTGCATTACCAATCCAGTGTGGCTGTTGTTAGGGCCACGGCGGCGTCCCGCGCTCCGGACCGCCGCCGTGACTCCTCACCCAGTTCCGCAGCAGCCAGGGTCCACAGACAGGGACCCGGCGCTGGGGCTACTTCAGCCCAGGGGGGCACCTCACCTTGCCTCGTTCCTGCCTGTCACTGTGCCGGCCGGCGCGCGCGCGCCGGCTGTCTCAGATTTAAAGGGGCATTGCGCTCCTAATTGGTTTAGTGTCTATCACTCCCCTATAAGTTCCAGCCCTGCCCCCTCCCAGGTGTTGGAGCCTCTACATGCTTCCCATATCGTTTGGCCCAGCTCCCTGTTGTTCCTGACCTCAGTCCTTGTTCCAAATCCCTGTCCTCTGTCCCGGTCCCTGGTCCCTGTCCACTGCTTAACCATTGTTCCTGTGCTCTGCCTGCCACCTGCGGTTAAGCCTACAGACCTCTGCCTGCACTACATCTCCTGCCTACTGCTCCTGTCACGCCTCGCCTGCTGTCACTAGCAACCAAGCCAGGGGTAGCGACCTGGGGGTCGCCTGCCGCAGCAAGTCCATCCCGCCTTGCGGCGGGCTCTGGTGAAAACCAGCAGCCCCTTAGACTCCGCTCCCTGGTGCGGTTACCACCATCGCTAGTGACAGTTCAGTGGATCCACGACTCCAGGCGTTACAGTTGTCTCCATGGATACCCAAACTTCTGGCAGCAAATGGATTGCATGTTGTGTTGGGTCCAGACTTTGTGACATGTAGAGCCATCTTTCCCATAGGGCAGGGTAGACAGCTGCCCAGGGGCCCAACTGACTGTAAAACACTGTCTCTGACAGACGAAGGGGCAATAAGCAATTTGCTCCTCTGCCCTTCAGTTTCATTCTCTCCTGAAAGAACAGGGCCACGGACTGCACCACAGGGAGATGCCCCCCCCCCCCCCCCCCCCCCCCCCGCGCACTGCACTTACTAGAGGGCCCTCTGTGCTTAACAAATCCCTGTAATGAGAGGCCGATGGACCCAAGAAGACAGAGCTGTGGGACAAGTTCACAGCTCTGTTAAGACAGCCCTGGTGACATGCAGACTTTAAACTATAGTCCGAGGAATGTAAAATCGTGATGCTATTTGCTGAGCCACTGCATCCACCATAAAGTTGGTTACCTGTTTGGCTGCATTCTAGTTAACACATTATTGCCTCTAAAGCCATGTGGCACTTTTAAAAATTATACCATGTAGCCCCACAATCAGAAGGTGCTGAAGCTTCTCTGCCTAATATAAGAAGTAAAGTACGATAAATGATACATGGTAGCTGGGGGGAGGGGGGTCTGTTAAAATATTTGCATTGGGCTGGGGTGACAATGCGATTTCGGTTGGAGCATGACTAGATATCACTGTGTCACACTACCTGTTGCATGACCCTTTCAATTATACAAGTGAATGGAGTCGTGCTGTGACCCCACAGTTGCAGAAAATCCATCCAGGATCGATTGTTTGCAACTGAAGGGCCATGGTCACGGCCCTGAGACCCCTATCCCTTACACACTCTGAGACCCCATACATTTGTATGAGTTAAGGGGTTGTGCAACAAGGTGATTCTGGAATCGCTGTGTAGCTCCAGCCTTACTTCTAGATATACCCTATACCCCCATTCTACTAGCACTCTACTTGAGTGACAATCTGTGGACAATCTGTAACTTTAAGATGCTGGGCACCAGTAAAAAGTGCTCCAGGTCCCCCAATTCTAATACTTTATTAACAGTACAGGTAGGAAAGAGAGGCCTAATGGATCTCAGGTGTAACCGCACTCTCTGCACCCCCTATAGTTACACCCCTGGTTGCAATACCACATGCAACCTGTGAACAAATGTGGTGCATTTTTTACAAAGACAGAAGCCATGTTTTTTGTAATCCTGGACAATCCCTTTAAGCCTTTTTTTCATTTCTCCTACCTTGTATCTGCAAGAAAGTGATTTCTCCTGTTTAATTTGAATTGAAAATTATGTCCTTGAGCGCCGCAATCTCATCAGTGTTTTACAGTTTTAGCAAATGGCTCTTTAGCGATCTGCTTGGAGGTCAATTAATAATTACGTTGTTAATTAATGGTAAGTCTGGTAATACTATTGATTCCAGTCCGGTGAAGTAATGTATGTTCCTATCCCTTACACTGCAGGTTTTTACTCACTTTGTCACCTTCACTCTTAGGCGATAATTGGAATCTGATTGGCCGCTGTCCGTGACAACCATGTTTGTGTCCTGTACTGATATGCATCATATTATTTTCATCATCCTCAATCCTAATTTTGACAACTTATGTCATGGTCTCTACAGTCATGGCCAAAAGTTTTGGGAATGATACAAATATAAATTTCTACAAAGTCTACTGCTTCAGTTTTTAAAATGGCAATTTGCATATACTCCAGAATGTTATAAAGCGTGATCAGCTTAACAGCAATTACTTGCAAAGTCAATATTTGCCTAGAAAATGAACTTTATCCCCCAAAACATCCCTCAACATCATTGCAGCCCTGCCTTAAAAGGACCAGCTAACATCGTTTCAGTGATTGCTCCATTAACACAGGTGTGGGTGTTGATGAGGACAAGGCTGGACATCAATCTGTCATGATCAATCTGGACACTTTAAAAGGAGGCTGGTGCTTGGCATCATTGTTTCTCTTCTGTTAACCATAGTTATCTCTAAAGAAACACGTGCAGTCCTCATTGCACTGCACAAAAATGGCCTAACAGGGAAGAGTATCACACCTAGAAAGATTGCACCTCAGTCAACAATCTATCGCATCATCAAGAACTTCAAGGAGAAAGGTTCCATTGTTTCCAAAAAGGCTCCAGGGCGCCCAAGAAAGACCAGCAAGCGCCAGGACCGTCTCTTAAAAGTGTTTCAGCTGCGGGATCGGGCTACCAGCAGTGCAGAGCTTGCTCAGGAATGGCAGCAGGCAGGTGTGAGTGCATCTGTACGCACTGTGAGCGGAGACTCTTGGAGCAAGGCCTGGTCTCAAGGAGGGCAGCAAAGAAGCCACTTCTCTCCAGAAACAACATCAGGGACAGACTAATATTCTGCAAAAGGTACAGGGAGTGGACTGCTGAGGACTGGGGTAAAGTCATTTTCTCTAATGAATCGCCTTTCCGATTGTTTGGGACATCTGGAAAACAGATTATTCGGAGAAGACGAGGTGAGCGCTACCACCAGTCTTGTCTCATGCCAAAGCATCCTGAATATAATTAATGTGTGGGGTTGCTTCTCAGCCAAGGGAATCGGCTCTCTCACAGTCTTACCTAAAATTACAGCCATAAATAAAGAATGGTACCAGAATGTCCTCCAAGAGCAACTTCTCCCAACCGTCCAAGAGCAGTTTGGCGATCAACAATGCCTTTTCCAGCATGATGGAGCACCTTGCCATAAAGCAAAGGTGATAACTAAATGGCTCAGGGAACAAAACACAGATTTTGGGTCCATGGCCTGGAAACTCCTCAGATCTTAATCCCATTGAGAACTTGTGATCAATCATCAAGAGACAGGTGGACAAACAAAAACCAACAAATTCTGACAAAATGCAAGCATTAATTGTGCAAGAATGGACGGCTATCAGTCAGGATTTGTTCCAGAAGTTGATTGAGAGCATGCCGGGGAGAATTGCAGAGGTCCTGAAGAAGGGTCAACACTGCAAATATTGACTTGCTGCATTAACTCATTCTAACTGTCAATATAACCTTTTGTAACTCATAATATGATTGCAATTATATTTCTGTATGTGATAAAAACATCTGACAAACACACATAAAAACCAGAGGGCAGCAGATCATGTGAAAATATAATATTTGTGTCTTTCTCAAAACTTTTGGCCATGACTGTATGTCTACTGATCATCAATGATATCTTTACTTCAAATCAATAGAGTATTACTTTCCACAGGACTTAATTTGTCAACAAACACCACATTGAAACACAAGTTAATTTACAGGAGTCTGAAAGACAAAATAGTCCCCAGTACCACTGATGGCCTCTAGATGGCAGCATTGAGAATGGTTTCCTTGCACACTGTACAATAACATAACACCGAATGGTGTTTAAGTGTGTGATGGTGGAAATTTTTTTTCTAGGATATTAAAGTCTTTGGGCGCCTTTTTGTATATGTTTAGAGAACACAGTCTAAATACAGCATATCTCAAGTTACTTTTACACATTATAATAACTAGCTAGTATTTCATTTTTTTTTAATGAAATACTCGTATGTATTAATGAACTAAAAGAACAAGAAGAAGCACTAAAATCTTCTTGCCGAGCCCTACTACATTTTGACTTTATAGCGTGGCATCTTTCAGTATTGCCAGTATTGTATTCTGCCTCTTACTTATAGGAAGATTCACACTTGTCTCACATTATAACAAAATATGTGGCACAAAGGGTTAACCAATATACTCTAAGCCATTCAAATTTAACATGTCCTGCTATGAGGGCACACAGCACACTGCATCATTAGATCATTCCCTGCTATGGAGATTCAGGTTATTGCTTCATTAACCCCGTTTTATATCTGGAGCCTATGGTACATTGCTCTGTTAGTCCATTATCTGCTGTGGCGACCCACGGTGCTTTGCTGAATGAGTTGCCCTTATGCTTTGGAGATATTTATAGCATTTTTTTTATCATGTTATTGGTAGCTATCCCTGTACTCTGTGTGTTCTTTCGGTGCAGGACATGCATGGTGCATTTTTAGTCTTTATTTAGTAGCCATAAAATTGTATATATAAGTAGTCAGTTATAATGTAACAAGTGGTCTAAATAGGTGGTGCAGAGGTTGTAGCTGCATATGTGTCCTAATAGCCAGCAATATTATAAAGGGGTAGGACAAGGGGTGCTCCAGAGAAGGGGTAGGACAATAAATAAAGGGGTATTCCAGAGAAAAAAAAATATGCTTTTTAAATTAACTGTTGTCAGAAAGGTATACAAATTTGTAATTTTCTTTAAACAAAACTCAAGCCTTCCAGTACTTATCAGCTGCTGTATGTTCTGCAGGAAGTGGTGTATTCTTTCTAGTCTGACACAGTGCTCTCTGCTGCCATCTATGTCCATGTCAGGGACTGTCTTGAGGAGCAGCAATTCCTCATAGAAAACCTTTTCTGCTCTGGACATTTCCTGTCACAGACAGAGGTGGCAGCAGAGAGCATTGTGTCAGACAGGAAACACCACTTCCTGTAGGACATACAGCAGCTGATAAGTACTGGAATGCTTGAGATGTTTAAATAGAAGTAATTTTCAAATCTGTATAACTTTCTGACAGCAGTTGATGTAAAAGCATTTTTCCTCCGGAGTACCCATTCAATATGACAATTTCTTCTAAACTAATTAGTACAATGACCAGGTGTCCAGAAGGTGCCAGAAAGTCTTGGGTACTCACTTTATATCAGCAGTGTATACACAGCTAACTTTAAGGACCACCAGTAAAATGGGGGTGACATGGAAATCCCCTGGCTATACTATTCATAAAAGGAGAGGTTGAGAGGTGGCCATGCATACATATGGCTGCCTCCACTGCCGTTTATAGGAATCGCTGACAGCTGTGTAATTTCTATACACCAGTGGAAGAAATCCCTTGAATACATACCACCTCACCTATACATAGTTATGATAGGAGGTGAAGTGTAGTCCAAGTCCCACAAGTGGTATTGGGGTCTCCACTATTTCTTTTACCACATCGGCCTTTATTAAACTTCAAGGGGTTACCCAATTAAAACGTGTGTGGGGGGGGGGGGGGGAGGTACGGGGAGCTGCAAGGGGATAAGATGTGTACATTTCACATTAACCCTTTTGTAGTGCAGGCTTGGACTTTGGCAGAATTTAAAAAAATGGATTCATTGACATGATGCAGTCATATTGCGGTTGCAGTTGGCCATATGCAGTAAATACGTGTGAAATTCTGCTGTTAATATGTGTTTATTAATACTAGATAGCTTTTGCTATTAAACAATTATACAAGGGTACAAGGGTTTTATACAAGGGTATTATTGCTTAAACTGGTATGTATCTAAAAAAAGTATTATCTGCATATGGCCAAACCCAATGTATTTTCTGTATTTTCATGTGTATTTTCACCCTAATGGTGACATCTTATGCCACTGCCATGTTAGGTGCCATACTCGTAATAGTTTATCTATAGCCTATAAACCCATCAATCTTTTGCTCTATAGACGCATTGAATTCAGTTCTTCTAGGAAAGCTCCATGAAACACAGCCCCAGACTAGAGCTATATTAGGGTATGTGCACACTACAGAATTCCCGCAGATAACTTACTACGGATTCCGCCTCTTGCTTCCGCGCGCTCCTGCTTGACTCTCCGTCTGTCCCATAAACTCCATTCTATTCGCCGTCCTCCCAAAGAATTGACATGTTAACGGCGGAATCCGCCTGAGCGCAGAATGGTTTCTATGGGACAGGTGGAGAGTCAAGCGGGGTAAGCGGCGTGTTATTTGTGTCCGTAGTGTCCACATACTCTTCCACAGAATGATAATCAGCCGAATCAGGACGATTCAGCAGATCATTGCTCTGGGTAATAAAGACAACAATAAGCCAATGAGAACGATCATTGGCTGATCCTGTCTTTTGATCCTGGCCTAAAATCATAGGGCCATATTACACAGGACGATTATCGTGCGAAAAATCGTTAAATCGTTCAAATTTAAACGATAATCGTTCTGTATAATTGCAGGCAACGATTGAAAAATCGTTCGTATGTCGTTGATCGTTGATATAGATCTGAACCTAAAATTATCGCTAATCGTTCGCTGTAATTCCACGTTCGTTCACTTAAATTCCGCATTTTTTCACTAATCGTTCAGTGTAATTGCACATTGTCCATTGTTTTTCTGGGATCAGAAGGAATAAACGATCATAGTAACGATCGCAATAATGATCATAGTAATGATCGTAACTAATGATTATCATTCTGTGTAATATGGTAAACAATTTCAGGTTAACGATAAACAATCTCGTTTGCGATCATTTATCGTTAAAAATCGTTTAGTGTAATAGGACCCATAGGCTGTCGGTCGATGGCTGATGATTCTGTAATAAAAAAAAACAAAAACATTATCTGTCCGTGCAGCCCTTGCTAAACGATTATCGAGCCATGTAATAGGCTCGCTTACAGGAGGCATCGGGCCGTCTAATATGGCCCTAAGCAGCTAAAGTACAATGCACAATCTGGTTTAACTGCTGTCCACTTATGCTGCGTTTGCACGGAGCGATAATTCGCCCAATCGATAGTTTAACGATTTTGAAGCAACAATTTGGTTTTTATAACAATCAGTGTTTAGACGAATAAATCGTTAGAAAAATCGTAAGAAAATTCGTAAGAAAATCGTTAATGCAATCGTTTTTAAGATCGTTTAAGCCCATCTTTTACATAGGGTGAATCTTTGAAAGACTGTTTACATGAAGCGATCTACGAATTTTTAGCGAACGATGAACGAGGATTTAAGAACATGTTAAAAGATCAAAATGAACGATTTTTCACTCATCACTTGATCGTTTGCTGTGTTTACATGGAACAATTATCGCTCAATGCGATCGTTTTTGCAAAAATTCGTCTGATAATCGTTCCATGTAAACGTAGCATTAGGAAGCAGCACTGACTGACAATCAATTTCATGTGCAATTAGCAAGACACGCTCAACAAAGGAGTGGTCCTGCAGGTGGGGACCACAGACCACTTCTCAGTACCTATGCTTTCTGTGATGTTTTGGTCACTTTTGAATGTAGGTGGTGCTTTCACACTCGTGGTAGCATTGAGACGGAATCTACAAACCACACAGGTGGCTCAGGTAGTGCAGCTCATCTAGGATGGCACATCAATGTGACCTGTAGCAAGAAGGTTTACTGTGTCTGTCACGATAGTGTCCAGAGGCTGGAGGCGCTACCAGGAAACAGGTCAGTACACCAGGAGACATGGAGGAGGCCGTAGGAGGGCAACAAACCAGCAGCAGGACTGCTACCTCCGCCTTTGTGCCAGAGCCCAGCAAAATGACCTCCAGCAGGCCACAAATGTGCATGTGTCTGCACAAACGGTTAGAAACCGACTCCATGGTGGTATGAGGGCCTGACATCCACAGATTGGGGTTGTACTCACAGCCCAACACCGTGCAGGACGCTTGGCATTTTCCAGAGAATGCCAGGATTGGCAAATTTGCCACTGGCGCCCTGTGCTCTTCACTGATGAAAGCAGGACCACACTGAGCACATGTGACAGACGTGACAGAGTCTGGAGACGCTGTGTAGACCGATCTGCTGCCTGCAACATCCTTCAGCATGACCGGTTTGGCAGTGTGTCAGTAATGGTGTGGGGTGGCATTTCTTTGGAGGTCCGCACAGCCTTCCATGTGCTCGCCAGAGGGAGCCTGACTGCCATTAGGTACAAGATGAGATCCTCAGACCCCTTGTAAGACCTTATGCTGGTGCGGTTGGCCCTGGGTTCCTCCTAATGCAGGACAATGCTAGACCTCATGTGGCTGGAGTGTGTTAGCAGTTCCTGCAAGATGAGGGCATTGAAGCTATAGACTGGCCCGCCCGTTCCCCAGACCTGAATCCGATTGAGCACATCTGGAACATCATCTCACTCCATCCACTAACGTCACATGCACCACAGACTGTCCAGGAGTTGGGGGATCCTTTACTCCAGATCTGGGAACTATTTGCCACCTCATCAGGAGCATGCCCAGACATTGTAGAGAGATCATATAGGCACGTGGAGGCCACACACAATACTCAGACTCATTTTCACTTGTTTTAAGGACATTACATCAAAGTTGGATCAGCCTAGAGTGTGTTATTCCACTTTAATTTTGCGTGTGACTACAAATCCAGGCCTCCATTGGTTAATAAATTTGATTTCCATGATTGAATTGTTTTCTATGATGATTTTTGTGTGATTTTGTTGTCAGCACATTCAACTTTGTACACAAAAAAGTATTCAATGAGAATATTTCACTAATTCAGATCAGGATGTGTTATTTGAATGTCCTCTTTTTTGAGCAGTGTATATATCAGCACAGAATCTTCTGCTATCAAATGCATAAGGTTTTGTCTTAAAGGGAACCTGTCACCCCCCCCCCCCCCCCCCCGTGATGGGGTGACGGCTGCCCGACCCCCCGCTAGAGCCCCGGATACTTACCCCACCTCGCCAAGTCCCGCTCTTGGAGCCTGTCCCGGGATGGAGATATCCTTGGCGGAAGCCTGGCGCGCGCACTGCTGAGATTAGTCCGACACCCATAGAGAATGACGGCTCCATTCATTCTCTATGGGCGTCTGAATCATCTATGCAGCGCGCGCCGGGCTTCCGACAAGGATATCTCCATCCCGGGACAGGCTCCAAGAGCGGGACTTGGCGAGATGGGGTAAGCATCCTGGGCTCTAGCGGGGGTCGGGCGACCTTCACCCTGGCACGGGGGGGGGGGGGGGGGGGGGACAGGTTCCCTTTAAACATCCTTTTGTAAAACAGTTTATAGACATTAGCTTAATGGACAAGAATGTTACGCAGTATCTGGATGATGTTTTGACTTTTTTTATTTTGTATATAACATTTTTGCAGTTAATACACAGATATATGTATATCTCCTCATCCGTTCTGGGGTACGTGTTTGTGCAGCTTTAATGGTTTAAAAGCAATTGTTTATAATACTCATTTTTAACAACATAAAGTGCGCTCATAATGTCCCAGCATGTTTAATGCTCAGAAAACAGCATGAGACAACGTCTGATTTTAGTACGCTCTCATCAGGGTACGTGATGGTTCATTATGTGAGCATACATGGTAAGACAATGGCAACATGCAGTACAGTAAATCTGCATCCTGTTAATCTCATGGTGGAAACTTCCTGTAGAGAGCACTGCAATAAGAGCCCCGTGCACCAGGAAACAAGAGGACAACATCTACATCAGCATCTACTCATTGATTAACTGTTAAGCAGACGTGGCTTATAGAGTAGTCTTTTTCCACCATAGAGCATTTTTCTCAAGGCCAAGTTCACGCTTTGCAGTTGTAGTTGTATTGAAGCACAATAACACATTACTATAGTGTCACAAAAATATGTGTGTGTTAAAAGGTCTTGTTGGTGGTGTTAATAGTGCTTCAACAGTGCAGTAATTAAAGTAGCACTCTGCTTTTTTTATTTGCTCCCCTGCTGCAGGCCCCCTGGTATACTTACCCATGATGATTGCTTTCCCAGTACGGTGTCATTCTGGTGATCCAACATAATTCAAATCCCGCTGGTGACTATATCAGACTTCCTCTTACCCCTCTTCTCTCCCCAAGACTTTTAAAGACCGGAAGTGTGTATATGCATATATACTGTGTATATATATATATATATATATATATATATATATATATATATATATGATGCTTCTTTACTATAGTTTGTAAGTTTAATTCCCCATAATCAATAATTATTATTAATATATAATTACTAGTAGAGATCCCAGTCCAGGCTGTAATAGAAGATGCATCTTACTAGAGGGAAGAGTTCTCATCCCCGGACCATGTCTGCCGTTCTTATACTATTCAGTTATAGTGCTGAAATGATGTGTGCACACAAAATAGTTGCCAGCCCTGCCTCCACGTAGTACCAACTACATCAAACTGTACATGCCTGTGGGAGCTGACTGTGAGTGTAGTAGTAGCCACTCTCCGCTATACTGGTAAGTAGATGGAATTGCACCGTTCTCCTTTAACCTGCCCACAGTACCCACAGTACAGTCTAAATAATTATACCCTCTATTGGGCCAAATATCTAAATGCTGTAGCATGTCATATATACACTCACCGGCCACTTTATTAGGTACACCTGTTCAACTGCACGTTACCACTTAATTTCTAATCAGCCAATCACATGGCAGCAACTCAGTGCATTTAGGCATGTAGACATGGTCAAGACAATCTCCTACAGTTCAAACCGAGCATCAGTATGGGGAAGAAAGGTGATTTGAGTGCCTTTGAACGTGGCATGGTTGTTGGTGCCAGAAGGGCTGGTCTGAGTATTTCAGAAACTGCTGATCTACTGGGATTTTCACGCACAACCATCTCTAGGGTTTACAGAGAATGGTCCGAAAAAGAAAAAACATCCAGTGAGCGGCAGTTCTGTGGGCGGAAATGCCTTGTTGATGCCAGAGGTCAGAGGAGAATGGGCAGACTGGTTCGAGCTGATAGAAAGGCAACAGTGTCTCAAATAGCCAACCGTTACAAGGTAGGCAGAAGAGCATCTCTGAACGCACAGTACCTCCAACTTTGAGGCAGATGGGCTACAGCAGCAGAAGACCACACCGGGTGCCACTCCTTTCAGCTAAGAACAGGAAACTGAGGCTACAATTTGCACAAGCTCATCGAAATTGGACAGTAGAAGATTGCAAAAACGTTGCCTGGTCTGATGAGTCTCGATTTCTGCTGCGACATTCGGATGGTAGGGTCAGAATTTGGCGTCAACAACATGAAAGCATGGATCCATCCTGCCTTGTATCAACGGTTCAGGCTGGTGGTGGTGGTGTCATGGTGTGGGGAATATTTTCTTGGCCCTCTTTGGGCCCCTTGGTACCAATTGAGCATCATTGCAACGCCACAGCCTACCTGAGTATTGTTGCTGACCATGTCCATCCCTTTATGACCACAATGTACCCAACATCTGATGGCTACTTTCAGCAGGATAATGCGCCATGTCATAAAGCTAGAATCATCTCAGACTGGTTTCTTGAACATGACAATGAGTTCACTCTACTCAAATGGCCTCCACAGTCACCAGATCTCAATCCAATAGAGCATCTTTGGGATGTGGTGGAACGGGAGATTCGCATCATGGATGTGCAGCCGACAAATCTGCGGCAACTGTGTGATGCCATCATGTCAATATGGACCAAAATCTCTGAGGAATGCTTCCAGCACCTTGTTGTATCTATGCCATGAAGACTAGCATGGTGTACCTAATAAAGTGGCCGGTGAGTGTGTGTATATATATATATATATATACTAGATATGTGTATATCTATTTTTGTATATATAAATGTGTGTATATATTTTTCATGTATCCCAATGTATACCTCTGCTGTATAGCTATGACAGGGCCCTTTACTGGTGCCTGTCATACTTATGACTATAATCTTAAAAGAATGTAGACTTTTTCGCTATAGTTTACTTTTTTGTTTTGTTTTGTCACTGCATCTTCCTCTATGGAATAGCACACAGATCTGCACTATTTCAATCAGCTGGGAAAAAAAAAACCTGAAACCCCTAACGGAAACCACCAGAACAGAGGCCAGAATGAGACTTTTTTTGTCTTTCGTCAGATGATTACTGTCTATAAATGTGTTTACCGTATGAGCCAGGAAGTTTTCCGATTCATATGGCAGTGGTGTGAAAGGAGCAATAGCGTGACACGAACAATGAAAGCCTATGGGCAAGAATGCATGAGTAACACTGGAATGTGAACAATTACCAACAAAAAATATCACATCTCTTTACATTGGAGATTTGTGACCAGGCAAAACATGTACTTATGTAGTCTAGCTTCACACCCCTTTTGCTGCATATATTTATTCTTCATTATTCTTCTATTTTTCAGTTCTTTATGAAGTACACCAACCAGCTGCTGTTGACTGATCTTTTTATTTGTGTCTAGTTAGTGTTTATACATGACACAGTAACAACTTAGTGCCTCTGTTCATTATCATATGGAATTGGCCAAGTGTTCAGGCTGTATTACAAGGTGCAATATTAAGGGGAAGAGATTGCTGGCCTGTCAGCTCAGAGCTCAATTCCCCCTCTTTTCCTGCTCGCTGCCTGTGCTATTACACGTACAGACAGAGAGTGGGGAACAGCGGGAGGGGCTGCCTGGACGATCCTTAGCTTGTTCTGGATACACATTGAAGTCAGTAGAGGTCTGCTGCCACCACTCCTGGTACTATTACTCGTATCGATTATCGGCCTGAACGGCCATTAATTGACCAAGGCTGATTATCATTTCAAGCCTTTAGCTAGTGATCTGTCAATGAGACTTATTTGGATTTCATGTTATTCATAAGTGTGTTGATGGTTTCCATATAGAAACTCTTTTTCTGAACATTAAAGGGGTTGTTACATTTTGACTATTTTCCTTGTTTGCTGGGTTGGAGTGAGATCAATTTATCACTGCAGGTGTGCTAGGCTAAACCTATTTTACTGTACATCCACAGAGAAGACAGTATGAATAAGCCCTTAGTGAAGGCAGCGAAACAGTAATTAGATATATTCCAATGATGCAGCCAGAAGTATACAGCCAATGTTAAAGGTCAAGCCTTGCTTTAGAGGGGTTCTCTGCCGTTGGACAGTCCCTATGGGTCCCTTGTCAATAAGCTGTAAACTGAGGGGAAACCAGTTAGTGTTTTATTTCCCTGTAGACATACAGCAGCTAATAACTACTGGAAAGATTGAAGTAATTTACAAATCTGTGTAACATTTTGGTATCACTGATTTGAAAATATTTTTTTTTCATTGGCGTATCCCTTTAAGCATTACACAATGTTCATTCAAATCAGAGGGCTGTCTGTAAGGCTCTGTTCACACTACAGAATCGGCACCGAGATTCCGGGCGGATCTCGTCCTCCAAATCCTACTTTCTATGAGTTACCTCCCGCAGTGGCGTAGCTATAGGGGTCGCAGGGGTCGCCATGGCGACCGGGCCCCTACGCTAGGGGGGCCCGCACGGCCCCCCTTGCCATTTCCTCCTGTGCTCCCCCAATCCGGGGGGGGGGGGCGCGGCAGGGGCGGGCTGGACCGGGGGGCATACGGTCCCCCCGTGCAGTTAAATGACCGCGGCCGCCGGACCTCTTTAAGTTCAGTGAGCTTCCGGGTTGCCGGCCCTGGCCGGAAGCTCACTGATGCAGGACCGCGGCGCCGGGACTTCTCCTCCTCCTCGGCAGCTGACATGTGACGTCATCACGCCACATGTCAGCCGCCGTGCAGTATAGAGGAGTAATCCGGGCGCCGCGGTCCTGCATCAGTGAGCTTCCGGCCAGGGCCGGCAACCCGGAAGCTCACTGAACTGAAGAGAAGCTGGCAGGGAGATCAAGGATCCAGGTGAGGTGAGTTTATTTATTTATTTTTTCATTTTTTACATAAATGTTGCGATGTGGGGGGCTGCACAAGGGGTCTATACTGGGGGGGCTGCACAAGGGGTCTATACCGGGGGTTGGCTGCACAAGGGGGTCTATACTGGGGGGGGGGGGCTGCACAAGGGGTCTATACTGGGGGGGAGCTGCACAAGGGGGTCTATACTGGGGGGGCTGCACAAGGGGGTCTATACTGGGGGGGGCTGCACAAGGGGTCTATACTGGGGGGGCTGCACAAGGGGTCTATACTGGGGGGGGCTTCACAAGAGGTCTATACTGGGGGGGCTGCACAAGGGGTCTATACGGGGGGGGCTGCACAAGGGGTCTATACTATGGGAGGGGGGGTACACAGGGGGTCTATACTATGAGAGGGTTACACAGGGGGTCTGTACTGTGGGGGATCTACACAGGGGGTCTATACTGTGGGGGGGCTACACAGGGGGTCTATACTGTGGGGGGCTACACAGGGGGTCTATACTGTGGGGGGCTACACAGGGGGTCTATACTGTGGGGGGCTACACAGGGGGTCTATACTGTGGGGGGGCTACACAGGGGGTCTATACTATGGGGGGGCTACACAGGGGTCTATATCTACATTATCTGTACTCAGAGATATCACTGTCTTATCTGTGCTGTTACATAGGACTGCAGGTGACTACTACATTATCTGTACTCAGAGATATCACTGTTATCTGTGGTGTTACATAGGATTGCAGGTGACTACTACATTATCTATACTCAGAGATATCACTGTGTTATCTGTGGTGTTACATAGGACTGCAGGTGACATCTACTACATTATCTGTACTCAGAGATATCACTGTGTTATCTGTGCTGTTACATAGGACTGCAGGTGACTACTACATTATCTGTACTCAGAGATATCACTGTTATCTGTGGTGTTACATAGGACTGCAGGTGACATCTACTGCATTATCTGTACTCAGAGATATCACTGTGTTATCTGTGCTGTTACATAGGACTGCAGGTGACAGCTACTACATTATCTGTACTCAGAGATATCACTGTGTTGTCTGTGCTGTTACATAGGACTTCAGGTGACAGCTACTACATTATCTGTACTCAGAGATATCACTGTGTTGTCTGTGGCATTACATAGGACTGCAGGTGACTACTACATTATCTGTACTCAGAGATATCACTGTGTTATTTGTGCTGTTACATAGGACTGCAGGTGACTACTACATTATCTGTACTCAGAGATATCACTGTGTTATCTGTGGTGTTACATAGGACTGCAGGTGACATCTACATTATCTGTACTCAGAGATATCACTGTGTTATCTGTGCTGTTACATAGGACTGCAGGTAACTACTACATTATCTGTACTCAGAGATATGACTGTGTTATCTGTGGTGTTACATAGGACTGCAGGTGACATCTACTGCATTATCTGTACTCAGAGATATCACTGTGTTATCTGTGGTGTTACATAGGACTGCAGGTGACTACTACATTATCTGTGCTCAGAGGGATATCACTGTGTTATCTGTGGTGTTACATAGGACTGCAGGTGACATCTACTACATTATCTGTACTCAGAGATATCACTGTGTTATCTGTGGTGTTACATAGGACTGCAGGTGACTACTACATTATCTGTACTCAGAGATATCACTGTGTTATCTGTGCTGTTACATAGGACTGCAGGTAACTACTACATTATCTGTACTCAGAGATATGACTGTGTTATCTGTGGTGTTACATAGGACTGCAGGTGACATCTACTGCATTATCTGTACTCAGAGATATCACTGTGTTATCTGTGGTGTTACATAGGACTGCAGGTGACTACTACATTATCTGTGCTCAGAGGGATATCACTGTGTTATCTGTGGTGTTACATAGGACTGCAGGTGACATCTACTACATTATCTGTACTCAGAGATATCACTGTGTTATCTGTGGTGTTACATAGGACTGCAGGTGACCACTACATTATCTGTACTCAGAGGGATATCACTGTTATCTGTGGTGTTACATAGGACTGCGGGTGATATCAGGTGACTTCTCCAGGTTGCAGAAGTTCAAACTTCATCGTGCCCTGCTGACAGTTTATTATGGGAGTTTTGCAGCATTTGGCTCTTCAGGTTGCAGCACTACAACCCCCATCGTTTCCAACTGGCAGTTGATGATGAGAGTTGTAGTTATTCAGCTGGAGAGTCAAAGATTGGAATACAATGATTAGACAATGACACAGTACAGTCCATTAATTATAGGGGGCAGTAGTGCAGTACATGGGGTGGAGGCAGTGACAGGGCATTAGAACATGGTGGCACATTAGAGTAATTGGATATAACATTAGATAGGACTTTGCCTGATCGGGGGGAGATGGGGGGGCTCCAAGCTAACATTTAGCACCAGGGCCCATCAGCTTTTAGCTATGCCCCTGAATGGGAGGGTGCATGCGCCTCCGTTCTCCGCTCAAAGAATTAACATGTCAATTCTTTGAGCTGAGAGGCGCAGAGAGCATAGGCGAGCGTGTCCTCCCATTGTAACTGATAGAAGGCAGGATTCGCCGCCGATTCCGTAGTGTGAACGGGGCCTAACACAGGACTGGACAAGTCTTCTAGAAGGAAGTAGCCATTCACCATTCTGGCCAAGAGATACGCATCCTGGACAGGGAACTTCTCTATAATTCTGTATTTTAGACTTCTCTAACAGGGTATATGGAAAAGGGTTTTCTAAACTGAACAACCCCTTAAGGCTTTGTTCACACATAGCATTTAATGCACATTTAATTGGCGTTAATTTGCAGTAGTTTGCAGCGCATTGTGCGATTTGCCATAAAATGTCATTATTTTTGCCGCAATTATATCAAATGTGCGGCGAAAATATCATTATTTTACGGTGAAATTGCTAATTCATGGCAAAATAGCACTAATTAACGTTAATTAAAGGTGTGAACATGGCCTTAAGGACTTAATTCATAAATAGAAAAATTTCCATCTGACAACCCTCTAAATGAAGAACCTTGACCGCAGAAAACAAGATGTTACTCAGACCACAGTATGTTTGGTTTCCCTCATACATCCATTCCATGCAGCTTTCCCTTTTCTCCCTTCCCCTATCTGGACATGTAATTCTCTGCATAAGATAAACAAATGTTGTGGAGGTTTATGGAGAAAACACTCCGGCGCCTTCTTTGTATTCCGGCACCATGAATCTGGCAGATGATTAATACCCACTTTGCAACCACGCCACCAGAGAAATTTACCTCCCCTGCCTTTCATTAGTCTCCCCCAGATCTCATTATAGTGGTGTGTTACACACAGCCAGGGTCCTGCAGGTAGGCGCTGACATGGTCCTGCACATTACTCCAGTAGGGGTCCCCAGCACCTCAGGAATCTTTTCTACTTTGCATCTGCTGGCTTGTGCCTCCCTCCCCCTTCCTCCTTCCTCTGCTTTCATGTCTGTGATACTAGGTAACTCCTCTCTTTTGTCTTCTAGCTGCTACAGAATTTCTTTATCTTTTAAACTGTTTCAGTCGCCTTCTTTCCTTCTACGTATGTTTATAATATACCACCTACTACCTATGTTTGACCTTTTGCATATTTGCAGCTATAGATTATAGCTACTTGGCATATTTCCTTTGTCCCCTTATATAGTAATATAGAGTAACCATTTAATATATATATATATATATATATATATATATATATATATATATATATATATATTTTATATCACCAAGATATCCCATTGTGATTTTTCCTAGTGAGGGTAGCAATGTAATTTTGCTTTGTGGGTCCATACACTACACATACATACAACGGCTAACTAACCTATCCATATGCTTGGCACTGATCTCCAGTAATAGCTGTACTACCTGTATTTAGAAACATATACCAAGAATTGGCATGAATTGTCCTCCAGTGCTTACTGGGTTAATATTCTTTTACATTTGGCCACATATTTACCTACTGGTAGAATTTCTGGCGTGCCCACTATACATTTCTGATTTATCACTTAGCCTGTAGCCCCCCCCCCCCACACCAAAAAAAAGCGTTAATGCGGGAAGCTGTAAAGCGGCAGAGGGATTCCATTAATTAAATCAGTGTTATAATTAACTTTCATTAAAGGGAAATCAATAATGAGAAAGGCTCAGGTGATGAGAACAAGCCTGATTTATGGCTAGAGACTGAAGAGGTGTTTGGGCACCTGGATATTTTAACTCTCTGTGTGCCACGGCGCTAATACTGTGCAAGGACTGCAGTGTTTTCAGTAAGTCGCTGATAATTTATTAACCCATAAGTCACTAGGGAAGAATTATGGTCTCTTTCCATAGAAGTTTCTTCTCTCCTTGGTTCATTAACCTGATCTGCCTGTAGCATCTTGGTTGGTAGGGAGAGCTGCCAAGCATAGCCCAGATAACAGCTTGACATCAGAAAAAAAGCTGCATAAAATTCCCTGTTAATATAATGGATGTTCAATGGAAAAAAAAGCAGCACACTTTCTTCTGCATGTGATACTGTATACACGGGTTTAGCATTTCAGGGCTTTAAAATAATACGCTCAGTGTTATTCCATGAATTCCAGCCTAGAATTTTAACGCTTGAGATAAAAGTCCCTTTGCTTTCCTCCGAGCCTGTGTGTAATTTCTTAATTTCCAATCTGAGGGCTTTGCAGCCTTCAAAACTGCCAGAAGAGGCCGTAAAATATAGATCCCCGTTGGACTGGTGACATTTGGCAGATGGTAGTGGTTCTGTTCAGGATAATGCTACAGGATAGTGATCTGCCCTAGTATCCTTCTCATGGTCCATAGTTACTCCTGCCTGTGGCACCCAATAATTCTTTGCATCTTTGTATAAGAGGTGACAGATTAGGAAGAAATATTTAATTGATTTGTCTATAAATGGATTGTGTAGCCGACGCAAGGTCCCAGGCTAGAAATATGAGGCTGGACGGGAATAAAGTAAATTTATATGGCAATATAATGGCACCAGCAAACCGTGAATCACAGCGAGGCAAAGGGCGAGGGGGGAGACAGGGTGAATATAAAGGGAAACCTTCCACGGAGGCACAATAAGCAAATATTCCAAAGGCTTGAAAGTACTATAGGACTGAGATATAGCATGTTTATGTGCTGTCATGACTGGGCATTTCTAGTCTGCACTTCATTCCTTCTTTATACTTCATAGGTTTAGATTTTTAATCCGAGCCATATAATCAATTGTGTGTCCGTCTATCCATCGCTCCAAGGCTCTAACATTCCCTCTTTACACCTGATGAATGATGCAATGACAGTGGACAGTCTCTCTTTCGTTCAGATACTCTAAAGAATAAGCAGATGAATACCAGGCATCTCTGCTTTTTGCTCTTCAGGATGATGACAGCCTGGGGAACATGGTGCCCTTAACCACATGCTGCCCAAGAAATATCTGTAACTATGCAAATTAAAGGATGCACCATGCATGAGTTAAATACAATAAAGTATGACTATATGATAATAAGGGGAACTTAGAGGCAATGAATAGTGACACTGCACTTAATTACGGTTCACATTAAGGGCATAGGGCTTGCTGGTTACAATACACTGAAGGTGCAAATGGGAAAGAGAACTATCAGTCAAGTGTATGGGATGGGATGGGATGGGGGCGGGGGGGGGGGGGGGGGGGGGGTTCAGAAGCCACTGGGAACATCCCTCAGGCAAAATGTTATAATAAGTTTGCTTTAACAAGAGCAGGGCTTCTCTCCACCTCTACTACTCTCCACCTCTAGCACTACTCCTGAAGACCCTTCTTAAGCCAACCCCTCCTATACTTCCATTTGGTCCAATTATGTCACAGGACTAAACCTTCGAGGCAATTTCCAGATGGCAGAACATACTGATCACTTGTCCCTCCAAAGTTAATATTTCATCCAAGCCTTCCCCAGGGTATAAAAGATACCTTTCATTACGCATCTTTACATGCAGTCGTTCCTGTCACAGAATGACCTGGTAAGTACGGATACAACCACGCAGGGTGAGTTTCATGCACGTGTCGATTTAATAGGGCACATGAACGGAACTCATGTGACGCAGTCGTATCCATAGTTCCCGAAGCTGCTGAAAGCAAGTGCGGCTGCATGATCAGGTGAAGATTCCTAATAACAAGTACACTTTAAAGGGTAATTGTAGTTATAACTTTGAAAATCATTAGGGGATGTAAAATAAAGCAAGTTTGCAATTTACATTCTTTTCTTTTTTTTAAAGTTCTCACGCTTTATAACAAAGCTGTACTTACTTTTATCCAGGCCAAGTATTTTGAAGGCAGCTTTGTAGTCTTGTGCTTTTTGATAGTAGTAGTCTTGTGAGATGGCATTTGACTGGGAATTTCTGTGTCTGGTCTCTTTTTTCCAACCAGCACAAGACCAAGGCTTTATTCACACATTCATTATTTTTCCCGGTCCACATAAAGGTCCTCTATTTTTACTCCGTGATCCATCCAATTGGGTCCATAATTGCATCCTGGTGCATCTGTATCCACATAAAATGTTGAACTGGTAAAAAAATAAATTTGACTAGTTTGCTTTGATTTGGACCGTGTTTTTCACAGGCGTCACGGCTGTAACGTAGACTTCTGTTGGCTAATAATAATAATATTTATTTGTATAGCGCCAACAGATTCCGCAGTTTTTTCTTTTTATACACAGTAAAGAGGTTACAATTACATATGATAAAATTCATGCCGTGATCATTATGATGTTCTATATCCTGGCACGGATCTCAGCGAGGATCGTGGCATGGATCGTCTGAATAGACTCATAGGATTCAATGGCCCGTAATTACACGGAACGTGTGACTGCAGCATTAAAAGCTGCCTTCAGGAGTCTGGACCTGGATACAAGTAAGTATAGCTTTGTTTTACCACATAAAAAAAATTATGAATGTAAAATGCAAACTTGCTTTATATCACATCTACTGTTGATTTACATTTTGAAAGTTATAGCGACAGGTGTACTTTAAACCACCCTCATTCACCTAAGATAATTTGCTCATGTAGACCTCCCACAGTTGATGGTGCTTTCAGGCCATAACATCATTTCACAGATCACAGTAAATGCTCAATGTTTTCATATCAATATTTGGAGCAGTAGGCATATACAGTATAATTTACTCTTTTTAACATGCATTGTGCTTTTCCAGTCAGTTCATAAAAAACATTCATCTGGTTTTGGCTATATATATGAACAACCCTATATCAGTGCCAGGCTTGTCTGAGCCTACACTGAGCCTGAAACACCTGCTGTAGGCTGACAAAGCATTGCTGCATACTGCAACCCCCAGTCCATGACATATTGGGCCTCAAGGTGCACTGACCATGTAGGGCACATCATCCCAAAACTCAGTAACATATATACATGTTATTGTATAAGGCCACAATAAAGTATACAATAAAAGAGACTTTCATGCACAGTCTTTTTACCCTCAGTGTAAGGGTATATTCACACGGACGGGCTCGCAGCGAGATTCTCGCTGCGAGCCCGGCAGGTCCTGGCAGTTCCCATACACTACATACTTGCTGCTGTCTAAACGACCGCAGCGAGTATGTAATTATACCGCCCTTAACCCCTTCTGCTCCCCCACTGTAAGCATACTTTACCTGTCCTTGCTGCACGGGTCCGGCGTCCTGCTCTCCTGTCCGGCCAATCAGTGTGTTGCCCAGCTGCAGCCACTGATTGGCCGGGCGGGAGAGCAGGACGCCGTACCCGTGCAGCAAGGGCAGGTAAAGTATGTTTACAGCGGGGGAGCAGAAGGGGTTAAGGGCGGTATAATTACATACTCGCTGCGGTCGTTTAGACCGCAGCAAGTATGTAGTGTATGGGAACTGCCAGGACCTGCCGGGCTCGCAGCGAGAATCTCGCTGCGAGCCCGCCCGTGTGAATATACCCTAAATGTAATGTTCACTCCTCCCCATTACAAGCAGAAGGTACTGCTCAGGGAAGGGGTGTAGCTGAGGGCTGACGGGCCCTGGTGCAAAATTTTAGTTTGCCCCCCCCCTTATAGTCACTCTAAGGTGACGCCCCCTAATGTGGCACTGTGTCCCCTTATGTACCGTACTACTGCCCCCTATTATTAATGGACTGTACTGTGTCATTCTCTAATTGTATTATAACCTTTGACTCAACAGCTGTATCCCTCCCTGTGCCCCCTGTATATAGCAGACCAGTATCCCTCCCTGTGCCCCCTGTATACAGCAGACCAGTATTCCTCCCTGGGCCCCCTGTATACAGCAGACCAGTATCCCTCCCTGTGCCCCTGTATATAGCAGACCAGTATCCCTCCCTGTGTCCCCTGTATGTAGCAGACCAGTATCCCTCCCTGTGTCCCCTGTATGTAGCAGACCAGTATCCCTCCATGTGCCCCCTGTATATAGCAGACCAGTATCCCTTCATGTGCCCCCTGTATATAGCAGACCAATATTCCACCCTGTGCTCCCAGTATATAGCAGACCAGTATCCCTCCATGTGCCCCCTGTATATAGCAGACCAGTATTCCTCCATATGACCCCTGTATATAGTATATAAATTCTTTCCATGCCCCCACTTACTCTAATGATGCTGCACTCCTCCCCTCCATAGTATAAGCAGGATCCTGCAGGGTTGAGGCTCCTCCCCCCTGGTCAGATCACAGCCTCATACTCAGTGATCTTGCTGCTGCCTTGTGATCCGACCTGGGGGAGGGGCCTCAGCCCTGCAGGATCCTGTTTACACCACTGAGAAGAGGAGGATCGCAGCGTCCCTACATTCAGCACCTCACCTCAGAGGAACTTGAGTGGATCGTGCTGCTGCAATCCCTCCCTCATCTCCTCATCACTGTAAGTGGCTCCTGCAGGGTGGAGGCCCCTCCCCCAGACCAGGTCACGACCCCATACTCACTGATGCTTTCCTGCTGCACAGCACTGTGACCTGGTCTGGGGGAGGGGCCTCCACCCTGCAGGAGCCGCTTACAGTGATGAGGAGAGATGACAGGTGGATTTCCTCTCAGAACAAGCGCCGCCTGCAGGGAGGAGGCCCCTGCCATATCTCCTGGGGCACATATCTGGAGGAGAGGACGCTGGTACTTGCTGTCATCTGACTAGGTAAGAGATCCAGTCAAGGGGGGGCGGTGGGCCCCCCTAGCATAGGGGCCCGGTCACCATGGCGATCGTTGCGACCTCTATGGCTACGCCACTGGCTCAGGGCATCATCAAATGTAAGGCTAGCCCTGCGGACACACTACTTGTTACTACCCAGCTGTGAGCAGTGATATTGCTATACATCAATGGCAGTAGAACTAAAAATGTCACTCGATACCACTGCCAGGTTATTATAATACAGACCATGGCACTTGAGCGAGCATAATACAAATGGTATTTGCAGTAGCATGCTAAAATGTTCAGTTTGTTGTTATGTGTTATGCAGATTTATTCTTGGTTTGCTATATTTTTGTAATACTTGTAATTTAATACTTTTGACTCATTTACCTTTTCGTATTCCTTTTTTGTTGTTTTTTTGCCTTATATTTGGAATAGGGAACCTTCGGCCATCCAGCTGTCCCATCAGGCCTTGTAGTTTTGCAGCAGCTGGAGGGCTGAAGGTTCTCCTTCCCTGCAATAATCTATGGTGGGTTGGGGTGGGGTGGGGTGGGGGGAGCTGCCAGGGTTTACCCCAATGACTTCTGTTCCTGGTCAGACTTAAAACTTTCTGCTGTTCCAGAATGTATCTTAAACCATTGTAATAAGGGAGCCTGTCATTGCTTTATGTTACCAGTGGTTCAGTCAGAAAAAAAACTTGTTTTTTTCCCTTTAAGATTTTCCCTTTAAGATTTGTACGTTTTTAGAGGCCAGGTGGCTGAGGAGCATGCATATAATATGTTTGAGAACACACTAAAAGCTTGTAAATAGTTTGTCTCATTCTGCCAATACGTTAGATATTCATTAGCCCCAATGCGATCAATTGTTTTGGGGATTTTGAATGAATGATCCCGCAAGCAACATTCTAAACTAAGGCCAAGGCTACTCTGTGACTTTTGGTAGCGCTACAGATTGATTTTAACTATTCAGTAACAGCTGCAGTCCACAAAATTGAATACAACTCACAGTATTGCTATGGACTATAGATGCAGCTTAATAGTTAACATTAATTTGTAGTGCTACAAAAAGTTGCAGAGTAGCCTAGACCTAAACCTGGCTGATCAGAGGAAGAAAAAAAAAGCACAACTATCCCAAATCTATCAATCTGCCTAAAACTAACTGTTTTTATCCCCCATAGCAACCAATCACAGCTCAGCTTTCATATCTTAAAAAGGTTGAGTAAAATGGAAGCCAAGTAGAGGTGAGTGCAACTCGAGCATGCTCAAGTCCGATCATTCGGCATTTGATTACTGGTGGCTGAGAATTTGGATGCAGCCCTAGGGAGTTCGGGGAAAACATGGATACAGCCTATGGCTAAACGATTGGACTTGTGTATGTTCAAATTGTGCTCATCACTAAAGCTGATATTGGCTAAAGGGCAAAAACAGACAGTTTTGGTTTCAGATTAATAATTCTGGGTCGCCACAGTTGGTTTGTGCACAGTAGCAAATGATTGGCTGAACTCAGCCAGACATGCCACTCTCTTGTATTTTCATTTGACCATGGTTAAAAAACAACAACCAGATGGGTCACATTTTTGGCAGGCAATAGTCTTTCATTCTTTGATTTCAGCTGACTTCAATGTACATATATATATGGGCCACTCAAAATAAGAAAACTAGTGCCTTCACACGGAACGATTATCGTTTGAATTTTCACATTGAGCTATAATCGGCTCGTGTAAACACAGCGAACAATCAAGCGACAAGCGATAAATAGTTCATCGCGATTTTTCAACATATTCTCAAATCGTTGTTGGTCGTTTGCTAAAAATTCGCAGATCGCTTTGTGTATACAGTCTTTTGCCCATTCACCGTATGTGTGAGATAGGCTTAAGCGATCTTAAAACTATCGCAATAACGATTTTCCCAAACGATATATCGTTCCGTCTAAACGCTGATCGTTATTAAAAATTATTTCGAAATCCTTAATTGTTCGATTGGGCAAATTATCGCTCCGTGTAAACGCAGCAAAAGTCTTTTTTTACCAGAAACAATGTTACTCCTGTCCATGGGTTGCTCTGGTATTGCAACTAAGCCTTTTAACTAATTTTAAACAACTCCTTTAATTAAGCTTTACTAAAAATGGAGCATCCTTTTAAGACCCAATAAAAAGCTATATGGCCTGCCTCATCTGTACCACAGTATATGCAAATTACTGAGCAGGGAAATGGGGGATGAAAAAGAAGAAAAAGGCAGAACTGCTATTTAAAGTGAGCAATTCTGCATACATGTGCAGGTGCTTTACTTCCTGCAGACTACATAGACTTACATGGTTATTGGATCCAAGCAAGCTGTAGCCCTGAAGCCTTTGTAGAGGCATGAGCTGCGGTGTCTGCTGCTGAACATAAACTATATTTCTCCTTTACAGCTGAATCGGTATTTGTTATAGAGATTTGTACATCAAAAGTAAACACAGCGCTGGTTACCATTTGCTTGAGTCAGCAGAACAGCCGAGCGTAGTGCCCACATTTCTCTGCTTCTAAAAACTTTCAGCACATCTGCTTGCAACCTGGTTCCTGTAATGCATCTCACATGCAAAGCTATGGGGCAAAGGGGTTAATTTCCTTGAAGACTTTAAAGAGTTATGAAAGCCCATCGGTGATAAAAATTGATTTTACGGTTCTGTGGCCAGAATGGCAGCGACGTAGAGGAGGGGCTTGTACAAACCCCTCGTCAGAAAAACAAAGCCTGTCTGCCTCAGCTGTATGCCCCAGTGGCAGTGCGTGGATGTAAAATGGCCTGCATACTCCATCATTCTCAATTAAATGTGCTGGGAAAATGGGACACTTGGGTATGTAGTGAGCTCTTTACCAAGGTCTATTTTGTTTCCATTGTGAGGATTTTTGATGCTGCATTGTGTTCATAGTGATGAGACTTTGATACAATATGGATAAAAAAACTATATAGACTCCCTATTAGTATAACAGAGCAAGAATTATATTAAGAACTTACAGTAGAACACACTATTGTATATATGTCCTTACCACACAAGAATGACTATAACAGTGACAAAGCAGGTCTTTATTTTCCATTATGAGTCTATAAATATGTAATTCAAACACATTGGGGGAAATTTATCAAACTGGTGTAAAGTAGAATTTTTTTAGTTGCCCCTAGCAACCGATCAGATTCCATCTTTAGGCTGGGTTCACACTATGTATATTTCAGGCAGTATTTGGTCCTCATGTCAGGTCCTCATAGCAACCAAAACCAGGAGTGGATTGAAAACACAGAAAGGATCTGTTCACACAATGTTGAAATTGAGTGGATGGCCGCCATATAACAGTAAATAACGGCCATTATTTCAATACCACAGCCGTTGTTTTAAAATAACAGCAAATATTTGCCATTAAATGATGGCCATCCACTCAATTACAACATTATGTGATCAGATCCTTTCTGTGTTTTCAATCCACTCCTGGTTTTGGTTGCTATACAGCCTCACAAATACAGCCTCAAATATACATAGTGTGAACCCAGCTTTAAAGTGATAGTGCAGCGCTAAACAATTATTCACAAAATAATACACATTACAAAGTTATACAACTTTGTAATGTATATTATGTATGTGAATGGCCCCCTTCCCAGTGTTCCCCCCCCACCCCCGGAAGTGTGGTGCATTATACTCACTGCATCTCGTGTCGACCCCCGGCCGCCATCTTGTGACAATGACGTAGTCTTCGGGAGGCCGGCCGAACCGCTCTATCCGTCCCTCATGCCGCCCCCTCTCTGCCGCGTCATAACTATGCTCAGCCGCGATTGGCTGAGCACAGTTATGCTCAGCCAATCGTGGCTGAGCTGGTGATGACGCGGCACAGGGGTGGTGGCATGAGGAACGGATGGAGCGGTTCAGCCGGCCTCCCGAAGACTACGTCATTGTCACAAGATGGCGGCCGGGGGTCGACACGAGATGCTGTGAGTATAATGCACCACACTTCTGGGTCTAGCGTGGGTAAGGGGAAACACTGGGAAGGGGGCCATTCACATACATAACATACATTACAAAGTTGTATAACTTTGTAATGTGTGTTATTTTATGAATAATTGTTTAGCGCCTCACTACCCCTTTAATTTTTCAAAGGATCTGTGAGTAAAAAGTGGAATCTGATTGGTTGCTGGGGGCAACTAAGACAATTCTACTTTAGGGTAGCTTCACATGTTATCGGATCCGCAGCAGATTTCACATTGTCGTGCACTGATTGGCTGATGGGGACCAACGGGAGTTTCACACACAGCCGCGGCACCAAGCAGGTAATGTATGCTCCGGGCTGGGGGCTGTGGGGGGTTAAAGGGGCCGGGTCACATACTGGCAGCGGAATGAAAATTCCATTGCGGGTATGGGACCCATTCAACTTCACACTACCAGATCTGCTATGGATCTGGTACGTGTGAAGCCAGGGGCGGATTATCTTTACCATAGGCCCCGGGCTGTTCACCAAGCCTGGGCCCCCCCACCCCACTGTAACTATGGCGGCACTAGCCTGGCGTTCATAGTACAGGACAGATAAGGTCATGATGTCCTGATTTGTGCAAAATTGCCATAAAAAACCTGTGATTTTTGCAAATCATGGCAGAAGTGTAGCCAGGAGACAGTACACCACTGAAAGTATAAGTCTTTTTGGGTGGTCATGGGCCCCCCAGGAGCTCAGGGCCCCGGGCTGCCACCCGAAACGCCCCTATTATAATCCGCTACTGTGTGAAGCTACCCTAACACCAGTTTGATAAATCTCTCCCATTGTGTCATATAGGAGTTCTAGGTCTACATAGGCATTTATTTCTTTTGGAATTACCACCCAAAACATAGAGATTCCTGATAATGAAACGCAATAGGGCACGTCATTGGATGACACATCACTGGTTGCTAATACACAACTTATATTCTGACATATTACTGTATTTGCTGTGCACTTTTATATTAGGTAAAAAAAAACATAATCTATTTGTAATATTTATAACCAAAAAGGACAAAATAATAGAATCCAAATAAAATGAACAAACCTCACAGATTATATAGGAACTGCAGTGTCCGGTGGAGGCAAAGATATACCTTAAAAGAAGAGGAGCCCCATGACAGTGATAAAAAGTAGTCCTCTTTCACCATACCTTTTACCAGCTACAACACAACATCTTGTTGTCACCATTGCTTTTTTAACAAGCAAAGACAAATATATATTATTTTGTGGCCTTGGGTGCCCTGATTCCAATGGTATTTTTACTTTATTGCTAAGCCCAATGTAAATTCTGGGCAAAGTAGTAACCCACAGAAAAAAAAGCTCAAGAAAGAACTTTGTAGTTTAAGTGTCCCTGTCGTTATAACTTTCAAAATCTAAATCCACAATAGATGTAGATGTGAAATAAAGGAAATTTGCACATTCATTATTTTTTTGGTTGTTATCATGCTGTAAAAGCTAAACTTACCAGAAATCCAGGTCCAGTCTCCTGAAGGCAGATTTTCTGACTTGTGCTGGTTAAAAAAAAAAAAAAAAGACTAAGTACAGGACGTCCGGCTAGTACAGAGTCACGGCTCAATGTGTCCATCAGTCACATGACTGCCTTCTCTCTGTGAGCGTTTAGATGGCCTGGGATACACAGGACTTCCTGTTTTCTGACTGTTTCCTGTTTTTTGAGAAAAAAAAACAGGAAGTGCTGTGTTTTCCATGGTAGCTAAAATAAAAAAAATAATGAATGTAAATTGCAAACTTGCCTTATATCACTTTTACTGCTGATTTAGAAAGTTATAACGACAGTGACGCTTTAAATGTAGAAAAGGTCATCCAAATAATGTACTATTTTAATAACTATTATATATTTAATATGTTTTTAAGGGGTATTGCTTACTAATTAAACATATACGGCATATCCAAACAATATCCCATAACCACTTTTAGCATTTAGTAAAATTGACCCTGTACATCTAAACCAAACAAAAGTGCATTAAGAGATTAAAGCAGAACTAGAGCCTATATGTGTAGGGCTAACAATATTAGTCCATAATGTAAATGAATTTGGGCACTAACAGTGGGAGATCGGCAATGCTATTTGATACTTTGCATGTGCAGCAGGGAGGCCTGGAACAGCTCTACATAATACTCATATGTATTGAGGCAGCTGGAACTAGTAGATGCTGGCCAGGATCAGGAAAGGCAACATGTACATGGCAAAACTGCATGGGGGCACATGGAGTACTGTAACTTTATTTTATAGATCTGTGATCGGCTATGTAGTGCTTCTTGTAACACCATTTTGTGCTCCATAATATAGAATCTGTGTGAAAACTGAGAAATGTATAAGAACTGTATTGATTATTCAATAAAATTTAATTCAAACAAGAACCTGCCACAAGGGAAACATATAAGAAAGTGAACATATTAAGGGACATGGTCAGTAAGTACACTACCGTTCAAAAGTTTGGGGTCACCCAAACAATTTTTTGTTGTCCATTAAAAGTCACACTTTTTCACCACCATACGTTGTGAAATGAATAGAAAATAGAGTCAAGACAATGACAAGGTTAGAAATAATGATTTGTATTTGAAATAACTGTTTTTACATCAAACTTTGCTTTCGTCAAAGAATCCTCCTTTTGCAGCAATTACAGCATTGCACACTTTTGACATTCTAGCTATTAATCTGTTGAGGTAAGCTGGAGAAATTGCACCCCACGCTTATAGAAGCAGCTCCCACAAGTTGGATTGGTTGGATGGGCACTTCTGGCGTACCATACGGTCAAGCTTCTCCCACAACAGCTCAATGGGGTTCAGATCTGGTGACTGCGCTGGCCACTCCATTACCGATAGAATACCAGCTGCCCGCTTCTGCTGTAAATAGTTCTTGCAAAATTGAGTGATAGCCTTCCTTATTCAGAATCCCTTTTACCCTGTACAAATCTCCCACCTTACCAGCACCAAAGCAACCCCAGACCATCACATTACCTCCTAATGCTTAACAGATGGCATCAGGCATTCTTCCAGCATCTTTTCATTTGTTCTGCGTCTCACAAACGTTCTTCTTTGTGGTCCAGACACCTCAAACTTGGATACATCCGTCCACAACACTTTTTTCCAGTGTTCCTCTGTCCAATGTCTATGTTTTTTTGCCCATCTTAATCTTTTTCTTTTATTGGCCAGTCTCAGATATGGCTTTTTCTTTGCCACTCTGCCCTGAAGCCCAAAATCCCACAGCCATCTCTTCAGTGTAGATGTTGACAATGGTGTTTTGCGGGTACTATTTAATGAAGATGCCAGTTGGGGACCTGTGAGGCGTCTGTTTCTCAAACTAGAGACTCTAATGTGCTTATCTTCTTGCTCAGTTGTGCAACGCGGCCTCCCACTTCTTTTTCTACTCTGGTTAGAGCCTGTTTGTGCTGTCCTCTGAAGGGAGTAGTGCACACCATTGTAGGAAATCTTCAATTTCTTAGCAATTTCTCGCATGGAATAGCCTTCATTTCTAAGAACAAGAATAGACTGTCGAGTTTCAGATAAAAGTTCTCTTTTTCTGGCCATTTTGAGCGTTTAATCTTCATCTCATGGGGAGACAAATCTACTTTGAAAATGGAGTGGTGGCATGCAAGCATAACCACTGCCCCATTCTCCAAGGGAGCCACTCGAGTTAAGGTCCTTTTACATTAGAAGGTCTTTAGCCATCTGTGACTGCAAACAAGCACAGATCAGCGAGATCAGCACTCACATTTGCAGTGTCTTCCGAAAGCACAATCAATTGCACCGCCGGGCCACATGAATGATCACTATATCATTTGTGCTGCCTTTTAAATATATTGTGGTCAGCCACACATCCCCTGTTTACACAGGGAGACATGCCGCTGATAGCAATATATTTTAGTGTAGCACAACACATACGATCAGCCGATGATCAGTCATTTTCCCACTTCTCGACTGATCACTGACACTTTTACACAGGCCGAAAGAGAGTTTCTAGCAGCTTTAAACACTCTGCTATTTCTGCCAGCTCCCATAAACAGTAAATCTACCTGCGTTGCTGCCACTCCATTCTTATAGAAGCCTCTATTCCCGAGGATAGGGGATAACTTCAAATGGTGGGACAACCCCTTTAGGACGAATCCCCTATCACCAGTATAGGGGACAAGTGTATGATCATGGAGAATTTAACTTCTGGAATACCATGTGATTTCTAGAAAAGAGTTTAGTGTCTCCTGTTAGAACAAAGTGATAGTTGCACATGAACTGCTGCTCCATCCACTGTCTATGGGAGCACCTGGAAATAGCAGAAAACCCCATTCTTGAAATTGCGAGGGGGTCCCAGCCGTCAGTTCTTCTGAAATGATACACTTAAGGGGTATTAATTGTCAGACAACCCCTTAAACGCTTAAATAGAAACATCACATGAAAATGTATACCGAGTGAAGCACTATTTTGTTTATTCAAGTAAGCCCCCATATTGTTCTCATGTGATATTGTGTTAGATCTAGCTGATGTCTTCCAGGAACACATTGCTGACTATTTAGTATCCCAGCTGTCACATTGTACAAATGTTTTTTTTAGTCTAGACTTGTTGATGCCACTTTGTAAGTGTCTAGATAGTAATCCTGTATTAACTGATTATCTTCCCGTTCTTTGGGCCAATGATGGGACAACCGGCCTGTAGTGATGAGGTGCTGTAGACCAGTAGCCATTTTGTCAGGCTGTCACTGTTAATCCATTCATAAGAATTTATGAAACTTTGCTATGGAGTGCACTCCACAGCAGGACCATCTGTCACTGAATTGATTGCATTAATTATTAATTGTTCATCCGGCAGAGCCGAGCAGTAATATTAGGAATTAAACACTTTGCAATGGTAATTGCTTAAAAAAAAAAAGCAAAGTGTTAAGTGCAGAAAAGAAATTAGAGAGTATTTATAACATAGATCTGTGCGACATGTGTAAAGATAATGCAATTTGCTCCGTAATGAGGATTAAGACACGAGAAAAAATGACATTTGTGCCGCTGACATGTACATAAAAGTGGTTAATATGCTTTTAGATGAGATACAAAGTGTATGGTCTCAGCCCGCTGGGTGTAAAAAGAGAAAAAAAAAAAAAAAAAAAAAATCGAAAAATTAATAGTTCACTTATACAGAAGTTTTTTTTCCACCAGTAAATTATATAATGCGAAAATGATCAATATGTAATATGTAGACACAAAAGCTGTATTAAACTAAATATTATTTGTATCTACAGCTCCTATGGTAACCTATGCATCTTCATGGTTACAGACCCACACTTACTGCCAGCATACATTCAGTAAGGTGGTAAAGGTTCTTTCCCATATATCCGGGGATCTAGTGCCACCCTAGATGTGTAACACCTGTCACCCCATCCAGCCCCCCATAGGCTGCAATAGGGCAGACGACTGGGCAAGCTCTCTGGATTACAACATGTTGCATGCAATCTTTTTTGATCCAACCCACTGTTGCTGGGTTTTGCTCATCTCTTATCTTTACCAAAGTAAAACTGCTGGTAGTGTGACGTAATACAATAACAATATAGTTTGCTTTCCGCAGTCCCGTACACCGATCGCTTTAGGAGTGAACTACGTACCTGACGGAGGTTTGAAAGGGTATTCTGCCTTGTGAGTATAA
Source organism: Dendropsophus ebraccatus (assembly GCF_027789765.1). Taxonomy (NCBI): domain Eukaryota; kingdom Metazoa; phylum Chordata; class Amphibia; order Anura; family Hylidae; genus Dendropsophus; species Dendropsophus ebraccatus. Next base: position 54,061,048 of record NC_091458.1, read on the forward strand.
TAATAGTATAGGTAAGTACAGCTACAAGATCTGACTACACAGGATTTAAATAAAGTCTGTTACCATGGAGACAGGTTTTAATAGCACCTGTACACATACTGTTATGGTTCGTTTACACAGAACGATTATCGTTCAAATTTTCTCTATAACGATCACATTTGAGCTATAATCGTTCCGTGTAAACACAGCGAACGATCAACGTGTTCTCAAATCGTCATTGGTTGTTCGCTAAAAATTCTCAGATCGCTTCGTGTAAACAGTCTTTCAAAGATTCCCCCTATGTTTGAGACGGGCTGAAGCGATCTTAAAACGATCGCAATAACGATTTTTTAAAATTTTCTAGCGATTTTTCTAACAATTTATTCGTTTAAGCGCTTATCGTTATAATAATCAAATCGTTGCTTCTAAACCATTAAACGATCGATTGGGCGAATTATCGCTTCATGTAAACGGACCATTATAGAAGAACAAGCAAAATATATTATTGACTAGAAAATGTACCCGGCGCTGCCCGGGTATAAAGTGTCAGTGTGTTAAGTAGATTTATTCTAAGGTGCCCAGGAGGCTAATCTATGTCCTTGTTTTTTTTTGTTTAAGGGAAAATCGTCAGTAGCCCTATATGCCCCTATATACCCGACAGTTCTGCACTGTTTATGTAAATTGTAGCTTATGCACATTAGAAATAAACTAAAAACTTCTAACAATCATCCTGTATACAGTGCCTGTAGTGTATAGTTGTGGTGGTGGGGGGGGGACTGTATACCTGTAGCATATAGTTGAGAGGGTCCTGTATACCTGTAGTGTGTAGTTGGGGGGCTGTATACCTGTAGTGTATAGTTGAGGGGGTCGTGTATACCTGCAATGTGTAGTTGGGGGGGGGGGGCTGTATACCTGTAGTGTATAGTTGAGGGAGGTCCTGTATACCAGTAGTGTATAATTGGGGGGCTGTATACCTGCACTGTATAGTTTGGGAAGTACTGTATAGTTGGGGTTTTATTTTTTATTTTTCTAGTCTTCCATCTCCTGTTCAGACTTACCAGAAAATCTAGTGTCTTTTCAAAGGGGGGTATGGTAGTATTGGTCAGGTCTGGTGGCGCAGTGTTATCCAGTCACGGTATGGTGGTATTGGTCAGGTCTGGTGTGGCAGTGTTATCCAGTCACGGTATGGTAGTATTGGTCAGGTCTGGTGTGGCAGCGTTATCCAGTCACAGTATGGTGGTATTGGTCAGGTCTGGTGTGGCAGTGTTATCCAGTCACGGTATGGTGGTATTGGTCAGGTCTGGTATGGGAGTGTTATCCAGTCACGGTATGGTGGTATTGGTCAGGTCTGGTATGGCAGTGTTATCCAGTCACAGTATGGTAGTATTGGTCAGGTCTGGTGTGGCAGTGTTATCCAGTCACAGTATGGTGGTATTGGTCAGGTCTGGTATGGCAGTGTTATCCAGTCACAGTATGGCAGTATTGGTCAGGTCTGGTATGGCGGTGTTATCCAGTCACGGTATGGTAGTATTGGTCAGGTCTGGTATAGCAGTGTTATCCAGTCACAGTGTGGCGGTATTAGTCAGGTCTGGTATGGCAGTGTTATCCAGTCACAGTATTGCGGTATTGGTCAGGTGTGGTATGGCGGTGTTATCCAGTCACAGTATTGCGGTATTGGTCAGGTGTGGTATGGCGGTGTTATCCAGTCACAGTGTGGTGATATTGGTCAGGTCTGGTGTGGCAGTGTTATCCAGTCACATTATGGTGGTATTGGTCAGGTCTGGTGTGGCGGTGTTATCCAGTCACAGTGTGGTGATATTGGTCAGGTCTGGTATGGCGGTGTTATCCAGTCACAGTATGGCGGTATTGGTCAGGTCTGGTATGGCGGTATTGTCAGGTCTGATATGGTGGTGTTAAAAGGGGGTCTAATAGTTATTACTGTGGATGTTGTGAGGCAGCTGCCCTAGCAACCACAGCTCCCTGTGAAAATGAAATTAGTAATCCTTTTGGTTGCTAAGGCTTCCAACTGCCGTTTCTGCTGGCAAGCTGCTGCAGCTAATTATATCACCTGTGTGTACAGTGTGATTTTCCCATTCATTTCTATGGGGCGCTCTTCCCCTTCCCCCTCCTGTACATCTGGCAAGGACGGAACCTTCGCAATAACCTTCCTGGGCACCCAATGTATCTGTGTGCAAATTTTGGGGTCAAACGGTTCAGGCGTTTGGAAGTCTATATGAGACAGACAGACAGACAGACAGACTTTCATTTTTATAATATAGATGAGTATCTGTCATAAAGGGCAGTCATTTTAATGGACTTCTTTAATTTAGGGCATCTATCATATCCCACAATAAAGATAAGCTATTCTTTGCACAAACTATATGTTGTTAACACCCTCCAGTAAGCTTTTTTGGACCAGTTAGAACAAGTCTGTACCGACATAATACAAGCCTGTGAACATTGAACATTAAGCTGCTATTCCTTAGTTACCTTCAGAAGAGTTGTCATTGTAAGGAGCAATATTTGATGTTAACAAAACTAAGTCATGGGTTAAGTATGAAAACTGATTGTACAAGTAACAGCCATTATTTTGCCGCAAAAAGACAGCCTTTAAATGGCCAAAAATAGATGGTGTAGGAACATAGCCTAAGGGGCATACTGCCCAATAACTTTATGTAAGCAAGTGCCAATCTGTTAGATCAGCACGATATACAGCACGATAATTGTGCAATAGCATTTGAACGATAATCAGTTCGGGTAAACACAGCGAACAATCAAGCGACGACCGATAAATTGTTCATCATGATCTTTCAAGAAGTTCTCAAATCGTTGTCAGTCGTTCACTGAAAATTTGCAGATTGCTTTGTCTAAACAGTCCTTCACCGATTCACCCTATGTGTGAGATAGGCTTAAAGCGACTCTGTACCCACAATGTGCCTACCCTAGTGATGAGCGAATACTGTTCAATCGAATAGATATTCGATCAAATAGTAAGGTATTCAATCATATCGAATATTATCGAATACTTCGCCGAATATTCCATAAATATTCAATGAGTGTTCAAATCCCCTTTTCCCAGTTTTTTCCGTTTTTTTTTTTTTTAGCCAAAGCGCCACAGTGAAAAAAGGAGAATAACAATGATTGGATGGCATAGTCACATGACCCAATAACATATATATGTGTTCATCCAGTGCTACGTGCTGCTACGTCATACATAAATACAAAGGGTAGTGCAAGCACTCTGCTCATCAAGTGCTTTGTTCTGCTGATACATGCTAGACTGCTCGATCTAAAAAAAAAGAGTAGTACGTGTGTTCATCCAGTGCTACGTGCTGCCACGTCATACATAAATACACAGGGTGGTACAAGCAGGCTGCTGTGCTACTATAAGGCACTCTGTTTACCAAGTGCTGCATGCTACATAATATAGCCGTCCAGCTTTACCTATAAAATATTCATACACCCTTTTATAACAAGGTAATTCACCAGTGACTTTATTACCAGCGATTTTGGGGTGTCAGATGCTTCCACTGCTGTCCCAGTTGCATTCCAGTGGTGTTGGCATCATTTCCCGAGGTGTCATTGTGGACTTGGTGACCTCCAAGTGGTCGAATAGATGTTTTTCAATAAACGAATACTTGTTCCCATAGACTTTATTGGGATCGAATATTCAATCGAATAGTCGAATATCGGGAATATATTCGAACGAATATCGAATAGTCGAATATTTCACTATTCACTCATCACTAGCCCACCCCAAACCGCTTGTACCATCAGATAGTTGCTTTTAATCCAAGATCTTTCCTGGGGTCTGTTCCGCAGGTGATGCAGTTAATGTCCTAAAAAACTATTTTTAAACTGGCAGCCCCATGCTCAACGGCCGTGGCCTAGATTGCGTATGCATTAGGCTGGCACACCCTTTGTGTCCCTCCTCCCCACCCTCTTCATCATTAGGAATGCTCCAGGCAGATTGTCTCCTGTTTGTCAGCTGTGTGAATACTGACATGGGATGGATCATTAACCATCTGTGCAATGTTCAGCATGGAGAAAATGTTCCAGTGGCATTCCTAATGAAGAGGATGGGGAGGAGGGACGGAGGGGTGGTGCAAAGTTAGGGCACAGATATTGTAGGCCACTGCAGTTTGAGACAGGGCTGCAAGTTTAAAAGTTGTTTTTTAGGACAATAACTGCATCACCTGCCGAACGGACCCCAGGACAGATCTTGGATTAAAAGCAGCTATCCGAAGGTACAAGCGGTTTGGGAGGATCAGATTGTGGGTACAGAGTCGCTTAAGCGATCTTAAAATGATCTCAATAACGATTGTTTCAAACGATATATGGTTCTGTCTAAGCTCTGATCGTTATAAAAAACACATTGTTACTTCGAACTTGCTAATCGTTCGATTGGGGCGAATTATCGCTCCGTGTAGACGGACCATTAGAAAACCTAATGTCTTATGCATCCACATATCCTGTGCTAAAACGTTCTGCTCATGTTTTGCTGGTCTGGCATAGCTGTAGAAATGAGCAGTGCAGTCAGTATTATGGGATCGCCTACGTTGCCTCCTAAAACAGGTGCGAAGAATAAATATAGCTTCAAACAGGCATGGCAGGAAACAGGTCTACAAGGGAAAGGCTCCTGGGTACTGTGGATATCAAGCTGTTTGCAGACTTGTTGACACCATAATTGGCTTCAATTATCATTGACAAATTGTGCAGTAAATGGTTTGACAAATGTCTTAGATCTACGCAGGGGCATGAGGCCAAAGACTAAGTACCTTTAGCACTCTCAAAATGTGTCAAAATTGACATCATTGAGTGCATAAGTATGTGCTTATAAAACGTCCTGAAAGCACAGAATATAAAACTGGATAGTACATGGTAATACTGGGGTCAAGGGCTCTACTTAGGAGATGGATAATAACGGTAAAACAATGAAAACAGCCCGCTTATGTAAGCTGACAACATATATAATACAAATATGGAAACTGTATGAATAGATGACCGTGTCACCTATAATGTATAGATGCTAGAAATATGTGAAGCTCTCTCTTTAATCAACATAAAGCATAATACTACATTTGGTACCCTATCATATAAGCGCTATATGTTTATTACCGTTTTCACATATTGTACACTGTAATTTTACACTGTGCACTCTAAAATTATATATAAAGTTTTCCGGGGAATACTTTCTAGGAATACCCTTTTAAATACTAGAAGCATTTCATGGACAATCCCTTTAACAAATTCACCGGGAACCAGGCCATGGTTCATAAAAAGGACCACAGTACCGGCTTTCCCACGCCTGCGCTGTTCTATCCATGTGCAAAACTTAAAGCGGATGTACTGATGGTACATTTGCTTTAACAAATCAATCTGAGAGCATAGTTCATAGAAACACCAGCACAACATGCACCAGACAGAACATCTCCGGCCTCATTATAAATCAGTGGGGTCCATCAAGTATCATTTGCATTCACTGTGAAGGATTCAGCTCTCCATCATTTTCATTTTTCTGCTTTTGTGATGAAACTGAAAAATGGAAACCTTGACAGTAGTGTGAGCTTAGAGAAGCACATCTTTACTATTAAAGTACAGGTTGAACCCTCTTTACCAGCTAAAATACATAAACGTTAAACAACAAACAAACTTGATCTTGCCATTTAATCCCTTTACCGATATTCCTGCAGCAGTGCAAACCCAATGCTTGTGTGCTTTGAAGCATGCTACATGTACAATATGTGTTGGGTTTGCGCAGCTGCAGGATTACCGGTCCCTAGTTCTGTGCGGTAATTACATTGTTTTGCATCTCTCTATTGCTTCAGTCGGTAGATTTTTTTTTTTTACCTTAGAAGTTATTTAAGGTGGTTTATATTGAATCAAGTTGATGTTTATTTTCTATGCATGTATGCACATAGTGACTGTGAGTGCATATAGTTATGCCCTGGCTACCATGACACGTACACAATAACTTTTTTGAGGCACTGCGGTAGACTTGCATCATGCACCCCTGCAACACTTTGCCTGTATGGATTCCCTAACCTTTATGTGATTTTAACATTTTTTC